>NC_045429.1:2945000-3245000 GCF_902635505.1 Sarcophilus harrisii
GTAGGTCGCGGCCGGCTCAGCCGCTCTCCTCCAAGCCGCCGGGGCCCGGGAAGTGCATGGCGCTCATGGGGTCCGACACGTAGCCTGTGGGGAGAGAGCCCAAGGTCACGGGGACGTCCTGCCTCCTCCCCCAGCTCCCTTTGGCAGCCCCGACTCGTGCCAGCAATGACAAGAGCGAAGTTTCCGTGATAAGTAAGTTGTTTACTTGCCAATTCCTTTCCAGCGCGTCTGCAGAGTTTGGTCAACAGCTGCTAGCGCGCCATTACCCAAAGAAAATTAAACTTAAATGTTATCACTTGCGGAGCGAGCCGAGTTGAAGGGAAATTGCAATGTGGGTTGTTTGGCTTTCGCCCACGTGCATAAATATTGCCCAAGGAGCCTTGGCACTTGACTTGGGTTGTGCCCCTTTTATTTATTTCGGTGTCAGATCCAGGGTCCGGGTTAAAGAACCGGAGAGGTCAAATGGTCAAGCCCCTCATTTTTCATTGAAAGAAACCGAGGCCCAGAGAGAAGTGACTGGCCCCAAGTTAAGCTGGGATTCAGTTAAGGGCCCTACTTGGTACCTTTGTTCCCTCTTGAGGAGGGACTCTCAGTTATTCCTTTCTTTCCATGCTTAGCATAGAAAATACATGCAGTAAATGCTGCTGATCCACAGGGAGAGAACGGGATGATCTTTGCTTCCCCCTCCAAAGATTCTAAACTTAGCAAGCATCAGAAACCCCCTTTCAGAGAGATGAGATCATCAGTGATCACAGCTGGCATTGACCCTGCCCTCAACTGTTGGGCCTCTCCGCAGCCACTCCCCGCTAGATGGTACGAGGAGGATTACAGATGAAAAACAGAAATTCCGAGACAATTGTGTTTTTCTCCAGATCACACGGCTGGGGGAGGATATTTTTCTTCACTGCTGCAGATCAGCATGTCCTGTAATTTGGAGCTGCTTGGGGGCGATGATGAGATTCAGTGTTCTGCCCGGGATTACCCAGTTTGAAATCATCTGAGTCAGAATCTGAACACAATCCTTCCTAACATCACACCAAATACTTAAATCCCTAACCCAGGATGCTTTTTATTTTTTGCTTGGAATATTTGGAAGGTCCAGGACTCAGATTTGTACTGAATGCCCAGGGCCCGTTGACTAACTCATATCTGTCTCTATTACATTACTTACAAATGATCATCCAGTCTCAGTTTAAGTCCCCAGTGAGGGAAGGATACCCATGATGTCCTAAGGATGCCCATCCCTCTTTTGGACAGTTCTCAAATGCAGCACACTCAGATTATCCAAGCTGAACCCAAAAATGCCTCTTTTTCTGAGTGTTGTAGCCAATCTCGAGAGCCCAGGTCACCAGAGGCAGAAGGGGAGTTGTTTGTTAGAAGAGTTATTTCCCAAGCTGAGATGTGAATGCCAGCCAGGACCCTTTACCTTGCTGGTCATTGCTGCCCAAGACTGCAAAATTTCCAAGTCCAACCCAGTCACCTAAATTCCCCCAAAAAACATAGCAATCTGCAATTGGTGAAAAGACTTAACTTTCCTCAAGAGACATCCCTGTCAAAATCTGATCATGAAACAGACTGGGGACAACTACAGCTCATGTGAACACCTTTGCCCAGTGGGCTCCCATCAGCCTGTCTAGTCAGGGCTGAGCAGTGTGTGTGTGTGTGTGTGTGTGTGTGTGTGTATGTGTGTGTATGAGTAACATATATGTTGTATGGAATGAAAAATGCATCTCAAAATACAGGACTCAGTAAGTAGAGCACTAGATCTGGAGTCAGGGAGACCAGAGTTCAAATTCAACCTCATACCTTAAGGGCTGTGTCACCTGCCAGCACAGGTAGGTCCAGATGAAGCTCAGAGCAACACCAAAGGGACTCATGGCACTGAGTCCAATGGGTCATTCAGTCAGAGAAGGAGGCTGACTGAACTCAGACCCAGGGTGTTGGTGGTGAGCTTCAGGGATCATGGTTTTACCAACCATTTGACATAATGCTTTAAGATTTCTCTCACTGGATCCTCCTAGCAATGCTATAAAAAAAGGTGCTATTCCCTCCATTTATAGATGAGAAAACCAAGTCTGAGGGATGCTAAGTGATTTGACTGGGCTCCCCTGGTGAAAAAGTGTCTGGAGATAGATCAGAACTGAAAACTTTCTGACTCCAAAGTTCCACCTTCTATCTACTGCCCCACTTTAGCTCTGCAAGGGTGTTTAGAGGTCACTGGCCTCAACCTCTTCATTGGACAGACAAGAAAGTTCATTTCAGGAGAAGCTAAGTGATTTGTCTCCATCAGGACTGAGATGCAAACCCTGATGTCCTGGGTCCAAATTCGGCTGCCTTTCCCCTCTACCTTCCCTTCCTTGACATTTAACTTTGGGAGGAAACATTCCCAGGGGTCAAATCTGGATGAGAGCCAAAGATAGAGACCTTGAAAAATCTATCAGCAGAAGAGATAACAGAGAACTTGATGGAACCTCCCCAAAGGAGTCCTCAAGTTCACTGGCTACACTCAGTGGAACATTAGACCTGTATTCAAGAAGATCCCACATTGAAATCCTGCTTCTAATACTAGTGGGATGCTTCTGAGCCATTTTCTTTATCTTTCATCCTCAATACCTCACCTAGGAAATG
Organism: Sarcophilus harrisii; assembly: GCF_902635505.1. NCBI lineage: Eukaryota > Metazoa > Chordata > Mammalia > Dasyuromorphia > Dasyuridae > Sarcophilus > Sarcophilus harrisii. Next base: position 2,947,629 of record NC_045429.1, read on the forward strand.
GGGACAACAGCAGTCCCTACCTCTCTGATTGGTTGTGAGGATGAAATAAGAGCATATTTGTAAAATACTTAGCAAACCTTAAACATGATATAAGTGTTATTATGTTTCACTACTACTACTACTGTTATTGTTATTATTATCTCAGGATTTATGCCCCTGACAGCCTATCATCTGATTTAAGAGCCTCCCTTTGCCCTAGTCCATGTTAGCTCATAGTAAGAAAGTACAGATTTTCTGCAGTCAAGCATAATGGGAAGAATATAGTATTATTTTAAATGAGATAATATTTTGTACAATGCTTACACAGCATACAGCAGGCACTTAATAAATGATTATTTCCTTCCCTCTTCTACTCTCTTACAGTAGAAAAAGTGCTGGATTTGTAGTTTAATTTCATTCTTCTGTAGAATATCTTATGATTTTGGGCAAGGTACTTGATGTCTTTGGGACTCAGTTTCTCTGAAAGGTAGTGGAGTCTCTTCTAACTCCATGTCAATAATCCTAATGGATGGTTAAGAAATGCTTTGAGTCTGCAAGGGGAGACTGGGTGACCATTTGTTAGGGATATTGTCAAGGGGATATCACTCAATATTTATCACTCAATATTCAGGTATGGAATCAAGTGGATGATTGGAAAGCAAGGTCCTTCTAACTCTGAGATTCTGAGATTGTCTGATCTTCATGACCAGCTGCCAAAGTTTCCATACTGAAGAAAAGTTTCTCTCTTTCAAACCCCCCAATGTATCTAGGAGATTGCCCACAAAGTCTTTTGTAAGTGATCACTTGGGGCCAGTGACGATTTTCATGATTATTCCCCTTTCTTCTGACTATGGCCACAATCAGCCACTGGACAAAGGTCCCTTTGGTGCTTGAGCCAGTGCATTTCTACTTTCCTTCTCCATCTTATGGAATCTGGCCACAAGGGATGTTTCTTTAAAAAACATAGATTGTACAGAATTATTTGCTCCATTTTGAAACTTCTCTTTGAAACTTAATACTTCTGGTCAAGGCAGACATTTCAAAGGATACTCCATATTTTATAGCTGTATAGTAACATCTACAAAAGCATGAAAAATGAAATTACAGTTAGATATAAAAGGGACGATTTGACTCATGACCACAATTTCTATCTCTACTCTCCTTCCCCCAAATTCTGTTACTGGACAACACAATTATGCTGTAAAGCTGCTGATGAATGGCACTTGCCACTTTCCAGGCAAGAGCTGAAAGTCAAAATCATAAAAGCCCCTTGCTGTAATGTTTCCAGGTATCGCATCCTCATCCATCCAACCCCCTAGAGTATTTTTCTAAATAGCTTTCTAATGCCTCAGGTAACTCTGAGACTGTACACTGAGCACATTAGTGAGGTCATCCAAATCACTTACACCATCCTAAAAGTTGAAGGGCCTTTGGGGCAGATTTCTTATTCCATCAAGCCGATGTGTTAACTTCTGTGTTTCTTAAATCCTGGAAAATGCACCAGCTTTAAGAAACAGGCTCTGTCTAGATAACCCATTTTCCAGTTTCCCACAAAGTTAAAAGAAGAAGGCTTACATAGGGGGATGCACATGGCTTAGCTTTCTTGGGAACATGGATTCCCAGACTTAGGGGAAAGAATGGCTTGTGACTGCCCTTGTCCTAGCACAAAAGAGACTCTGGCTTCCAGCATCTCTCTAAAGGAGGGGGGAAGTTGTTTCTGTGGGCAAGGAGGAAAAGACTGGCAAAGTCGTTTATAGCAACTCAATTGGCTGTCATGTGACTACTGCCTTGCTATGGTGGATAGTTGTGTTTAGTGACTTGTGATATGGCTTTGGGTGAATGAATCATGTTTTTATGTGAATGGATATATCATGAATCAATCGATGGGTGTTTTTATCAAGAGCCTACTATGTGCCAAGTTCTATGCTAGAAGAATGGGATGAAAGTACCAAGAATGAAACAGTCCCAATGGGCGAGTAATAACACAAGACAATTCATAGATTCAGAACAAATATGATGACATCTAAATATAAAGTGGTTTGAGGTAGTAGAGACTAAAATATTCGGGGAGCAGGACAATTTTCCCATAGAAGGGGGGCTTTGAATTGGTCTTCCTCCTGTTTTCTCCATGCCTCCTCCTTTGCCCCTTCCCTTCTTGCAGACAATCAGGAAGTAGGGGAGGGTCTGACACCGAAGAACTATAGTCAAGAGCTCCATTGCACTATAATGGGCTAGAGAAGGGTTTTCTTAAAAGAGCTGCAACATTTTCTTTTCTTTTCCTCACTGAAGTCTTTGAGCAAAGACCAGATGATCATTTGTTGGATGTCTGTGGGCAGGATTTTTCTTCTTGTATGTGTGTTCATGTATTGGACTAGTATCTGCTGGGGGTTGTTTCAAATGTAAAATTTTATAATTCTGTCAGATGGAAACCTAAGTACAATGAGATGAATAGAAGAATTCATAAGAAAAAATCACTTGAGTGTGAGGGTAAAACTCTGGAATAGTGTCTGAATTGGAGAGAAGAAGCCTCAGCACTGGTGTCCCTGGGGAACCTGCCACCGTATTTCTTTTGGCTACAATGACAGAAATTTGTACAGCATCAGAGAGTAGAAAAAAGAGCACTTTTTTTTTAAGGATAAGGACTAATCCTATAATCTCATTTGAATTCAGTTAACCCATTCAGTATCCTCTGCCTCAGTTTCTCTATCTATGAAATAAAAGGATTGGGATTTTTCACACAACCACACTGCCTTACAGGGAAAGTGAAATATACTCTGCCCTTCTACTGTGCCATTAAAAATCTCATCAGAAATGACTGGTATCCAACATGTTGGTCCTATAAAAGAACTCAGAGCTAGAATTAGTTTTCAACTAAAGAGTTGGTTGTTTATTTGTGGGATTAAAATAAAATATGGAAACTTTTGAGGATAATGGCACCTCTAAATCTATGATCCTGTGTCACTGTGGATAGGAGTCTCTGCAATAGGACATCCCAGAATACCTGTTTTCCACTCCAGGATGAGGAAAGGGTAGATGGGTATTGGGGAGAAAGTATCATCTGTAGCTCTCTATGTTTTAATCAATTAGTCTTGCTAAGCAGGTATTCAGGGATTTCTATGTTGCCAGTTAATGGTCAATTAATTAAAATGCAATACTTTTATTAAAAAAGTCATTATTGTAAACACTGGTGGCCAGTGACCCTCCAACACATGGTTTTTCAGTCTTTGCTTATGACCAAAAGTCCCAGTTGTCCTGCCCTAGATATGGCTCAGGTTAGGGTTATCACCTGATAAATTTAATATGGATTTTTTTTTTAGTTTGTTTCTTTTTTACAATCTCCAAATAATGGGATGTATTGTGTAATAGGATATTTTGGAGAGTATTTGAATGTTTTTGGTTAATGGTTATTAAATTTAAGGGTTTTTTTTTAATTCCTTGTTTCCTCAGTGTATATCAATCCCCAAAGAGCAGTTTTTTGTTTTGGAGAATTTCAAATGGTAGGGCACTTACCATTTTTGTCAATCGCAGGGAACCGAAAGTTTCTCCTCATGTCTTCCAGAGATGGACCTTGGGCGAGGATCTGTCCAGGGCTGAGAAGTTCAGAAAAGAAGTTCCACAGAAGATTAGTTTGTATTTGCAGAAAAAAATATGTTTGACTCATCTTGTGGGAGTGCTCCCCAAAGCTATTTTGGTTGGAGGGCGGAAGGGGCCAGAAGAGAAGCCAAAGACTGACAAAGGTTTGTTTTTGGTCAAGGATCTCAAGATCTGCTTCCTGTTCCTCGACCTTAAGGGATTGCCCTATTTCTTTGGATGATCCCATAATTCCACGGTGTGAGGGGCTCTTTGAGAAGAACTCCCTTCACCACTGAGCACTAGCTCCTTCTTAGACCTTCTCCTGGGGCACTGAGGGGGTGCGACTTGCCTCTTGTCAGAGGTTAGAACTGACCCTGATGTTCTGACTCCAGCTGCGGCCCTTTCCCCAGGCGAGGCTGCCTCCGTCCCCACAGGAAAACGGTGAATAAAAATCAATAAAAACAAGGGTTGGGGAGCTGGCCATTATGGCTGTTCAGTGGACAGTGAATGACAAATGATGCTGGGGAGCCGGGTGGTATTCCACACCTGGAGGGATTAGAATGTCATTCAGCAGGGGTTCAAAATCAATTTAGCCAATCTGCTCCGGTGACCTCAGCACTCTATCTCTTTAAAAAAATAAACTCTTTGAGCGGCGATCCTCAAGAACAATGCGACTGTCTTCTAGGATAAATATTTAATCACCAGAGCCCGCGATCGAGTTTCCTGCACTTAGTTCTTTGGAAAAATAAGGGCCCATCACCAAGCTGCCTTCTGTCACTGCCGGCTCTGGGGCTGGTGCTTTCCCTCTCCCTCGAGGAAATTGCACAAAGGAAGAGTAAACATGTGGGACAGACGGACGCCGACCTAGGCCACATGAACTTCAGGAAAGAACAGAGAACCGCGGGCTCCAGTCCCCCTCTGCCTGTCCCCTGTCTCCGGGCTCCCCAGTGGTGGGCAGCAGCCGTCCAGGTACCCAAAGATCCTCCAGGACCTCCATGCCCGCTGGAGTCGGGGCAGTGACTTCCAGCGATGCAGCTGGCGCCTGGATCCCGATGAGGGCCACTGGGAACTAATGGCAGGTAAGGAAGGTTCCCCCGCTTGGAGGTGTTTGTTTTCAGGGGAGTTAGGTATGGGGAGAGCTGGAGAGGTCCAGACCAACAGCTCCATTATACAGATGGTAAAACCGAGGCCCAGGGAAACTGGGCAGCCTTCAGAAATGGCCAACAGGTATTTACAATGAGACGGGCCCTGTCTTGGGTGGGGGGGCATAAAGAAAGAAGATGGAAGCTGCGTTTGTCCGTGAGAGCCATCTGGGGGGGGTGGAAGGATCTAGCTGGAAGAGAGGGCCTCTGGGGGCAACCTTTCCATTGGCTATGCTGGGCGGGGAAATCCGGGGCAAGAGGCCTGAGACAGCAGCTTCTCCCTTGTTGGAAGTAGGTTTATTTTCCTTTTGAAAGTCACAGGAGGGAACAGCCTCTGTGGGAGTGGAATAATGCGGCCTCCCTTCTTTCCAAGTGTTTGCAATGGCTGAGAGAATCTCTCACTTAATGGCTCAGCTGGAACAGCCCCATAAGGTGGGAAGTCAGGTCCCGCTGCCCTCTGTGGGGTCCCCAAGCCCTCTGTGGGGTCCCACCGCCCTCTATAGGTCCCACAGCCCTCCATGGAGTCCCCCTGACCTCTGTGGGGTCCTGCCGCCCTCCATGGGGTCCCACTGCCATCTGTGGAATCCCCAAGCCCTCCGTGGGTCCCCAAGCTCTCTGTGGGGTCCCCGATCCCCAGGTGAGGGAGAATCTGAGAAAGGGCCGCCTGCAGAGTTGGAGCAGCGGAACCGGAGGCTCAGCCCCAACGAGCTGTTCCCCTGGTCTGGACCAAGTTCCAGGACCATTCACACACTGGCTGTCGGCAGCCTCTGCACGTGGGGCTCCCCCCGCCAAGGTTGCGGCTCATAGGCTGGGGTGGCGGGAGATGCTGGGAGAACAGCCCCCACAGCGCTGAGGATGAGGGATTGCAGGGGGCGCGAAGGCCGTGGTCTGCACCCTCCCGGCGGCAGAAATGTCCCAAGGCTTCCCTGAAGGGCTACAGGGTCTCCGACCTGTCTCTGACCAATCATCTCGGGCGTCAGGGAGCGGCTGAACGTACGGTTCTGGGCAGGGCTGCGGCCTAACAGTGGCCAAAGCCCCCGGGGTCGGGGACGCCGCGCACGCTTTCTGGAAGCGCTTGCTTAGTGTCTCGTGGGCAGTCCCTGGCAGGAGCCTCACTAACAGGACCCGGAGGGAGGGTCGGAGGCCACAGGTTAAGGACCCTGTGTAATGGGAGAGGATGTGTAATGGGAGAGGATGACGGGGAGGATTCTGAAAGGTCTCTTCTGATGGAAGCTGAGCAGGAAGAGGAAGGGGGGGTTTCACCCTACAATTCCTTCAGCCCGGGCGGGGGGGGGCGTTGTGGTGCAGCCAGGTGCCAGGATTCCTGAGGGGCCGCGTGGGGTTTTCCCGCCGCTCCCGCAGGTGCTTCACTCCTCCCGAGAATGGTCGCTCAGGGAGCCCCTTTCGGGAAGACCCTTCACCTCCACGTACCGCGGTCCCCTTAACTCAGGGATGGGGACGATAACGCATCCCTCCCCCCCAAGCTCTGCGGATCAAGGGAGCCAATGGAGCTAAAGCCCCGGGCCCGCAGCGAGCACCTGGGAAATCCTCCTCCCCAACCCCTCCGCGGATCTTGGGCGAGGGATGAGCACCGGGGGCACAGGATTCATTCCCCGTCACCCAGCCCAGGGGGTCAAACTCAGACAGAAATATCCCGGGGGCATCGGGGTAACTTGGGGAACCACAAGTGAACATGGGTTGCATTTCTATTTATTTTGTTAAACTTTTCCCAATGACGTTTTAACCTGGGAATTTAACCCGGGATCACTAGCCCTTTGTGTGACAGATGAAGAAACCGAGGTCCCGAGAGGCCCACAGATTGCTCTAAGATCACAGATTTAGCTTGGCAGCCATCCTGGGAAGTTGTCGACGTCCTTCGTATCATAGGCGAGGAAACTGAGGCTTAAAGAGGCATGTTTCGTCAAGGGCGTGTGAGAAGGACGAGAGCAGGAGCCCCGTGCATGTGCCCTGACTCCATTAAACCCTTCCGCCTGCTCTGGCCCGATGAGAAAAATAACAAGGGAGTTCAGAGCCGAGCAAAGTCCGCAGCAGGGGGACGGGCACGCTGGGAAAATATCAGAGAAAGGAGGTCTTTGAGAAGAGAGCGGCTCAGGCCCCTCCGCGCAGTGGCTGCCCTCTGGGGCTTCCCTCCAGCCCTCGCCCCCAGAGCTGCCTGGGCTCCGGCCTCCCAGCCACATTTACCCAAGGGAAAACTGAGGCAGTGAGAAGGTTCGGGTGGAGCTCCCAGGTGCCCGGAAAGAGGATTCTCACAGGTCCCCCCCTGGGATCCCAAATCCCCCCCTTTGCATGGTCCCCATGCCTTCGGTCCAACCGCCTTCCTTTGTCCATGTGCCCATGAGCCCAGGGAGCTGCCAGGATGGCCAGTCCTGCCCTGCCCTTGACTCTCTCCCTAGTTGTTTAGCCCTGGGGTTCTCTGTCTCTATCTCTAACTCTGTTTTTCTCCCTGTGTCTTGTCTTTTTCTCTCTGTATCTCTCTCTCTCTCTCTCTCTCTCTCTCTCTCTCTCTCTCTCTCTCTCTCTCTCTCTCTCTCTCTCTCTCTCCCCTATCTGTCTCTGTCTCTGTCTCTCCTCTTTCCTTCCTTTTTCCCTCCATCCTCTCCCTCTCCCTCCCTCTCTCTCTCTCTGGGCCAGGCCCAGATAACATGGCCTCTGGCCCAGATCTCTGTGCTCACTTCTTTGCTGTTGAGCCTGCCTGCCACCCCTGAGCCCAGAACGGCCCCCAAACCTCCTTAACTCCCTTCTAAACCCGAGCCTGTCTCTGCTCCCAGTCCCACTGTGTCTGCAGCACAGCTTGCCTGAGCTCACTGACGTCCCCAGCTCTCTCTGGCCCAACCGTCAGACTTACAGATTTCTGTCTCCAAATTCCCTTTCCAGCCTCCTTTCTCGTGCCCAGATCTCCTGTTCTCTCCTTCAGCCAGACTGGGCTCAACTGTGGCCTGCCCTTTTCCCCATCCTGGAACATCCCCCCTCTCGGTCTCTGCCGACTGGAGCAGATACCTCCCTATGGTGCTACGATCCCTCCTTCATGAAGCTTCAGGGATTTAGGCAGGAGGCCTTTCTGACGAAGACTGCAGGGCCAGGTGATCTTCCTGCCGCTTAGCAAAGCTCCCGATGTGGCAGCCGGCCTTGGGCAGAGGAGGCAGCATGGTTCATCATCCCTGCAGTCAGGGAGTGAGCTGCCTCCTGGACTCCCCCTGTTAAACTCGGGCCAGGTGGAATCTCTTTACTGGCGGCTCGATGTTAGGCCCAGAGCCGTGGACTACTCCTTTCCCTCTGGTTGGTGCCCCTATCAGCAGGCAGGTCAGCTTTCCTCTCGCACATCCTTCTGTCTTCAGTCTTACAGTATGTCTGCTATCCATCCCAATCTTCCTGTCAGACCGTGGTGGACTTTACTCCTTTCTCCTGCTCTGTTTGTGCACTCCTATCAGTCACCAGTCAGTCTGTCAGTCTGCTAGGATGTCTGTCTGTCTGTCAGTCTACCAGGATGTCTGTCTATCCATCAGCCAAGTCCACCTGTCAGTCAGTCAGTCTTTCATATGTCAGTCTGGTGACAGCCAGTTTGTCAGCATGTCTGTCAGTCACCAGTCTGTCAGTCTGCCAGGATGTCTTTCTATCCACCAGCAAGTCCATCTGTCAGTCAGTCAGTCTTTCATGTCAGTTTGGTGTCAGTCTGCCAAGATGTCTGTCTTTCTGTCAGTCAGCAGTCTGTCAGTCAGTCTGCCAGGATGTCTTTCTATCCACCAGCAAGTCCATCTGTCAGTCAGTCAGTCTTTCATATGTCAGTCTGGTATCAGCCAGTTTGTCAGCATGTCTTTCAGTCACCAGTCAGTCTGCCAGGATGTCTGTCTATCCATCAGCAAGGCCACCTGCCAGTCACTCAGTCTATCAATCCGTCAGTGTTTCGGTTGCCGGTCAGTCCGTCTGCATCCCTGGCTTCCTTTCTCTCCATGTCTCCCCGCCTCACTCCCTGTACCCATAAATCCACAGGGCTACTCACTGCAATTATTTGTGGATGCATCAACAACTGCCGACTATTTCATCTTTATTTAACTAACAGCTGAAAGAATATTCCTCCCGTTCGCTGTAAATGAAGAGTTCCACGGCTCGCTAAAGTGACGGGGAGAAACACACTTGGGAAACTTTCTTTTCCTTCCTTGGCTTCATCTCAGGAATGAGATTTTATTCTTTTGCCCGATCGCGAAGGATGCTGAGTGTAATGAGCCAGCTTCGGCCCCCATCCCGAGAGCGGGGTCCCCGGAGTGAGGCGATTGGAAAGGACATTCACTCACTGAAGTACGAGGGACCCTCGGGGGCCTCGTGGGCTGGAGCCCAGGAGATTAACGCCCACTGTTCAGAATATGTTTGAAATGGCAGAAATGCTAAATTAATATTCTGAAAGCGTTGCAGTAATTTATGTTCCCCACTGACAGACCACTCGCTGCTCAGAACTGTCGCCACAACTGGCCCTCAGTGTTCGGGCCCAGGGCTGTGAGTTCTCCAGGATGAGGAATGGGGGCACTCGGCCCACCACCCCCTCCTATGTAAGTGAAGATCCCTCAGGATCTTCTGGAAGTGTGGGCAGAGACCATGACTTGCCTGGGCTCAGCCAGGAGTCTGTCCAGAGACAAGCTTGAGCCCAAGTCTTCCACAGCCCAAGGCTAGCCCTTTGCCCACTTTGCCCAGGACCTCAGTACAAACAACAACAGCCATGTCTTCCACGTTCCAAGGCTAGCCCTTTGCCCACTTTGCCCCAATTCCTCCATACAAACAAAAGCCACAGCCTCTGCATCCCAAGGCTAGCCCTTTACTACTTTGCCCCAGGACCTCTATACAAACAATAACAACCATGTCTTACACATTCCAAGGCTAGTCCTTTATCTACTTTGCCCCAGTATCTCTGTACAAAACAACAGCCATGATCTTCACATTCCAAGGCTAGCCCTTTGCCCACTTTGCCCCATTGCTCTTCTGCTAACAACAATAGCCAAAGCCTGGCAGTCTGCTACTCCAAGGTTTGGGATCCTAACAGCTATGGGAGAAAGGGAGGATCCAGGCCCTGTTAGAGATATGAAAAGGGTCCTGGGAGAGGGATGATCTGCATCATAATCAGTACAAAGTACCAGACTCCACAGAGGAAGCCCGCTTGCCCCTCTAGTCTAAGGGGCTCAGGACACAAGTCCCGGAGAACTGGGGGGTCTGCCCAAAGTGACGCCAGTTGAAGGTGTTGGAAGGAGGCTTCAGACTTGGGTCTTAACAATTCTAAGTCCAACAGGCCCCAATGTCTCCCCTTTCCTTAGAAAAAAAAGAGAATCCTAGTATTATTCCCTGCTATTTCTTACTTCGTTTCTCAAGGAAATGGCAGCTTTCCTCACCAGGGCTGGCCCCTTAGCTCCCTGCCGTCCTGCTTCCTTTCTAAAGCATCACTCCCCACCCCAAACAGACCTTTCTGAGTGGCTCCTCCCTGCATCCAAGCCCAAGTGCTTTGTGCACCCTCCCCACAAATCCGCCTTCCTAAAGGTGCCGTCACATCCCTGACTATGTGGAGCAGAAAACCATTATGTTACTCTGTGATTAAAGTCTTCCAGCAAAATTTCTCATCCATGCAAATTGTTCCAATTAGTTTTCATGCAACTAAAAATGTACTGAAGTTATCTGGGCCCGGAGATTGATCCATGGGTTTTCATCGTGGGGTGTTTTACTTTGGTAACTGGCGCGGTACCTCGGGCTGCACAAATGTCTTCGGGAAGCAGATCTTTGGCCTCTGACTCCGGTAAAAATGGGAAGATGAAGATGCACTCGTCGACTTATTTGTTTCTGTGTCTATCGTCATTATTTTTACGACTTGTGTGGATGCCCTTTGTATCCAACATCCCCACGTGCCCCAGACCTGGAGAGCAGTCTTTTACCTCAAGAGAACCTTCTCTTGTCCCAGAGAGAAAGAACCCAGCCAAAGGGTCAGGCAAAACCGCCTCCCCCCCAACAAGAAGGGGCGGATTGTGCAGCATTTTGCCCCCCCTCCCACTATTCAAACAAAAGGAAGAAAAGACATTTTTGCATTTTGATTGAGCATTAAAGGGACACAGCTTCCATTTCATCTTATAACAAATCAACCGTGTACAAGGAGGCTAAATCTCCTGTAAAATCTTGCATCTTAACTCAGGAGGATTAGCTCAAGCTTGGGAGTCATTTATTTCACTCAAAAGAAACCGCAGAAATAGGAAAAGAACTGCCCCCAGTCTGTTGTCGCCAACAAACAATTAATGACCGAGAAAGGAGCGAGAAGCCTAATGAAATATCCAAGAAAGGGGTTTTGTATGGTTTGGTTCTGAGAGGGGGATTGATGACAGACCCGGCAAAAGCTACTCGAGGCGTCCAAACTGATGCTCAAGCATTCAGCTAGAAATCAACTGGCACATGGAAATTGGACTTATTGTATGTGATAAATGCAGCTCGAAAGCTTCCCGGGTCTCTCCGGGCCGCCCATCTTTCCTCTGATCTAACAGAAGCCTCATGTAGCCTATTAGAGGTGGAGACCCAGGGCCCCACCTTTTCGGCTGCGCTCGGGCTCCATCCTGAATTCCTTTATGAATAAACATTTCTTAATTTAGCCAGGAAGTTCACCGTGGTTATTTATTCATGATTTCATTCTGGCTGCTTACAGAAAAATACTTTGTCTTTGTCACCGTCGCCTGCCTCACAACATCCTAAATGAAAATGAATTTATAACTCTTGCCACAGTGAAAGAGCAACGGTCAAAGCGGAGCACGGAGCCAGAGGTTACTGCGAGTGTGCAGGAAAATCAAACCCAGCCGTTGGCTTTCAAAGGCAAACGGACCAAGTGTGGATCCCATCATTGTGGGGCCGGTCTGGGACGAGACCCTGATGCCCTGGAGCTCCCAGTCAGAGCTGAAAGCATCCCCGAGGGTCACTTATTGTACAGAAGGGAATTTTTGGAGGTTGTGACTTACCTAAGGTCACACAGGGAATAAAGGGGGATTTGAACTCAGGCCTTCTGTTCTCAACTCACCACTCTTCCCATTGCCTCAGCTTTTTTTTTTTTTTACTTGAGCATCAGCTAGATAAGACCTCCTCACCTGGCTCTGAAGGGAAATTACCACTCTTCAAAAAACACCTTAGAGCTAACTTGGAGGGGGCTGTATCAGCCCCTGGAAGAGATGCTTGCCATGTGTCCTGGAGAGAAGGGATTCTCCCCTTGGATGCTCTTCACACCCCCCTTCTTCTCATGACTTTGGGTCTTGCCCATAGGACTTAGCCTTGGGAGCAGTTACCCCATCAGTACAAGGAGCCCCTCACATCCTAGTCCGTTACGTCACTCATGGTGGTCCAAGTCCGGTCCTTCCGAGGCATCAACTCATTATTGCTCTTGTGCCGATGATTTCCAAGCTGCCCCGTGAGCTTAATTTCTCACCTTTTCCTTCACTACATGGCCCTCGTTGCTTGCCGTGTGACCGGGCAAATTGCTTCCACTCTCTCTGGGCTTTTGCATGCATGAGTTGCGTTCACTGTCCACTGAGCTTCCTTCTAAGTCTCTAAGATTCCAAGAAGTGAACGCTTGTGAACCTCCAAGGTCACAGTATTTTTAAGAATTGGTGATTTTCCAGCCCGGGACCCTCCCATCGAGGCAGATTGTAGTCCTCCTATGAGCAGAAAGGCGTCCTTGGGAACGGGTGCAGTGTAATATCCATCACCTCGGGACCATCAGCTGATGAATGAGTCAGCTAGGCCCGTGCTCAGACCACAGCCTGCAACCCACAGCTAGACCCAAATCCAACCAATCAATCAGGTGCCTCGGTCACTTCTGTGGGCCCGGCACTAGGTTAAGGCAGCAAAGGGAAATGGCAGAGGACAAGCATCCCTTGCCCTCAAGGGGTTTACACCCTAATGTGGAAAATGACATGTGTAGAAATAGAAAAACACGTCCTACAAACACAGAGTGGGTAAAACATATTAAGCTGGTACTTGAAGAAGGCACCAGACTGAGGTGGGGGGAGCGTTCCAGATCTGAGGCCCTAGAACTTGGTCAGCTCTGCCAGAGCTTGTGAGACCCCAAAGCAGGGGTCACCTCTCCACTATGAGGAGGGGGAGTATTTTAGATCTGAGGCCCCAGAACTTGGTCAGCTCTGCCAGAGCTTGTGTTCCTGGACATAATCTTGGAGACCCCAAAGCAGGGTTCGCCCCCCATATAAGGAGAGGGTTGGAATATGACTTCTGTGGTGGAATATGATGACATCCTAATGATGAACACTTTGCAAGCTTCCTTATGACTGAGTCTCAGTAGCTTTATTTTGCATTTCCTTCACTCTGGACTTATTACTGGAGTTTGGTTTTAGGTTCATTTTTCTTGCCTCTCCTGACTCCCAGCTCAATCCCTCCAGTTACCAAGACTAACTTAATGGCTTCCAGGACAATATCTTTGCTTTGCAAACCCCATCCTAGTCCAAGTTTCCCCCACTTGTTTCTGATTTACAGCAGCATCTGCTTAGACTCTCTCTCCACAACATTTTTCCATTTATGAAATCATTTGACAATCATTTATGATGGGTTTGTTGTGTTCTAGTGCCGTCTTAGGTCCTAGGGATACAGAGATAGACACAAAATAGTCTCTGCATTTAAAGAACTTATAATCTACTGGGGGAAAGTAATATGTACATATATAGCAATCAACAAGTCAATTAACAATCTAAAAGGAACATCAAGTATTTATTAAATAAATATTATGTGCCAGAACTGTGCTAAGTGCTAGGGGAAAAAAAGCAAAAAGGAAAGACAGTTTCTGCCCTCAGAAAACATATATTCTAATGGGATAAAACACAAAAAGGGAACAGAACAGCCGGGAAGGAAGGAGGAGGGAGAAGAGGTGTCCACATGGGCGTGATGATGAAGACTGGAAGGCAGAAGCAGAGCTTCCAGGAGCACCATTGGATAAGGATATGATTATGGCAGGAGGATGTTCCAAAAAGAGAAGGTTGGGAGAGAGGATGCAGGTTCCAGGTGAGGAGGGACCCAGGCACTGAGAAAAGTTCTGGGATGAGACAGGAGAGAAATGGTAGAAAAATCCACAATGTCAGAAGCAGCTCCAGGGGAGGAATAGAAAGCTGTTTTCAGGAATTTTTAAGGTGCCTACTGTGTTCTAGGTATTGTGCCAGGTGCTAAGCACTGGGCATATAAAGTTGAAAATGGTACACTGTGGTCCCCCAAAAGCTTACAATTCAGGTTGGGCAGTGGCAAAGTGAATATTAATATAGAAATAAAACTAGAGATAAAGCAAATATATGGTTGAATAGTTCTATTTGTGCTAGAATTTCCTTTTTCTTTTTTTTTTTCAGTAGGGGGTTCATGAGAGGTACATAAAATACATATGTCACATAAAATTAATTAGAAATGTGATTTTAAGTTAATTTCTTGGGAGAGAACATGCAGCTGAGGAGTTCAAGAAAGATTTTATGTAGGGAGTGGGACTTGAACTGTGTTTTATAAGAATCCAAGAATTTTAAGAGTTCAGAATTGAGAATTCAGGAATGAGGGCTGGGGGAGCTTGTGCTACTGGGGGAGCCTGTGCTAGTGGGGGAGCCCGTGCCAGTGGGGGAGTCTGTGCTACTGGGGGAGCCAGTGCAAGGTAGACATAGTTCAAAAGAAAACAATAACTATGAGTTGCCTATTACTTTATTTATCACATATTTATTAAGTGCTTATTATGTACCAAGAGTTGTGAGGTTCTGGGGATGCGAATACCAACAAAAAGAAAGCATTCCTCATCCTCAAGAAACTTTGGGAAAACGACACAAAAGGAATCAGAAAAGGGGGTGGGGGTGAAAGGCAAGGTAACCCTAAAGTAGCAAGCAAATAGGCCAGGGATGCTATGCACGGGGACAGGGGCAGGAACATGGTTTGCTCCAAAGCCAGAATCCTTGCTGGAGAGCACCGTGACTGCGCCACAGTCCGTCCTCCATGCAGTTTTCAGGGCAATCTGAGAATAATCTCAAAGACTGTTTTCTTCCTTCGCACAAACAATACAAGATATTCTTATGACCATGGAAATGAAATGGAGTAACTGCTTTTCTTTTCTTGAGTTGACAAATCGGTGTGTGTGCAACCTCTGGGGTTATTTGATTTGATTAGATGAGTGTAGTATTTTTGTTGGGTCCAATTTTTAAAGAGCTCACTGAGAAGAAATGCACACATGAGTTAAACAGTCTGAGGTAATGGTTAAAGAATGAGACCGGCCCCTAACTGTGATTGAGAGTGGTGGTGGAAGGGCTGAAGTTACAAGTATGAATGGCTGCACCACTTTTATTGATGAGCAACAAGAACTGCCAGACTTGAGCTTCTAGGACAGCAATCCTTTTTCCCATGGGATTATAAAGGATTCCGAGGCTGGTTTAATTGAGCAAACATCTGATCAGGACTTCTTGGTTGCTAGATGCCTGTATTCTCGTTTACATTTTTTATCTCCCGATAGGATGAGTTCGGGGACTGAAATTTTTGCTTTTTTTCTTCCTATTTCCAACACCAAGTACAGTGCCTGGCACATGGTAGGAGCCTAATAAATGCTGAGTGATTTGGATTGGCTACAAAGATAGTCAAACTACTACTACTATGGCTTGGATAAATTGGAGATAATATTTATGTGTACATATCTAATTTGTATCTTCAAGAAAAACCCTAATGCCTGATACACATAATCTCTCTCTCTCTCTCCCCTCCCTCTCCTCTCCTCTCTCCTCTCCTCTCCTCTCCTCTCCTCTCCCTCTCCTCTCCTCTCTCTCTCCCTCCCCTCCCTCCCCTCCCTCCCCTCCCTCCCTCCCCCTCCCTCCCTCCCCTCCCCTCTCCTCTCCTCTCCTCTCCTCTCCTCTCCTCTCCTCTCCTTTACTCTGCCATGTGTTCCCAGAATAACTATGGGCACATCACCTACCATCTCCAGCCTTCACTTTTCTCATATGTAAAACAATCATGTCCCCATGCCCCCATGTCCTCCAAAGTATGATTTAACCTCTCCTCCCTCCCCTCCCTCCCCTCCCTCCCTCCCTCCCCTCCTCCCTCCTCCCTCCCCTCTCCTCCCCTCCTCCCTCTCCTCTCCTCTCCTCTCTCTCCTCCTCTCCTCTCCTCTCCTCTCCTCTCCTTTACTCTGCCATATGTTCCCAGAATAACTATGAGGCACATCACCTACCATCTCCAACCTTCACTTTTCTCATATGTAAAACAATCATGTCCCCATGCCCCCATGTCCTCCAAAGTATGATTTAACCTCTCTCTCCTCCCCTCCCTCCCCTCCCTCCCTCCCCTCCCCCCTCCCTCCCTCCCCTCCCCTCCCTCTCCTCTCCTCTCCTCTCCCTCTCCTCCTCCTCTCCTCTCCCTCTCCTTCCTCCTCTCCTCTCCTTTACTCTGCCATGTGTTCCCAGAATAACTATGGGCACATCACCTACCATCTCCAGCCTTCACTTTTCTCATATGTAAAACAATCATGTCCCCATGCCCCCATGTCCTCCAAAGTATGATTTAACTGTCTAATTCCTGTTGATAAGCGCTCATGGACCACCAAAAAATTGCACTTTTTTGTTTTTATGACAAGCTTGTCCAAATGGGAAGATTTTAAAGACCCCCAAGTCTTTGTCCATAGAGTGCATTGATCTTTGTGAACCCTTTGAAATACTCCTTGGAGGTTCCAAAATTACAAGCAACCCTTTTGTTGTAAGTAAAAGAACACTGAGCCTTTGGGACTTCCACCCCTGTGTGTGCTACCAGTCTGCCTTTTGTGTTCTGCATTGGACGCTGAATACCAGCAGGGTGCCATGATGCTAAGATGGAGCCTTTCCATTCTCCATCACCTCTGTTTGAGATACGGATCCCCTCCTGCTCCTGCCCCACACAGCTTCGAAGCTCTAACGCACTTCTGTGCATCCTAGAATGATAGAACACTTGCGACTAGTAGCACAATGGCCGTATCTTCTTTGTAAAAATAGGACGTGATGGAATCAGTGCTGTACTGGGAGCAAGGCGTGAATCTCCATTTGGATCCCTAAGAGTTGAATGATCTCGTGCATGTTATCGGACTTCTTTTGAGCCTCAATTTCTTTGTCTGTAGAATCGGGGCAGTGGTGGTAATGACTGTACTTTTCCCTAGTTTTGTGTTGAAAATATTTTGCAAATTTTAGAGACTGGAAGACAATTATTAGGATCCGAAGCCTTTGCTGAGCAACCTAATGCTGCATGTGGTATTAATAAAGCAGAGATACAATTTCCGGCTCTTCATTTTCTCATATGTAAACAAAGGGGAAGAGGGGAGGACGCAGAATAAGTCACTGAAGTCCCTTTCAGGTTATATTGTGGAAAGGCACAAAAGTAAGGCAGTGTGTCCTGGCAACTAAAGAGCACGCTCTGGAAGTCAGTAGGGACGGTTCAGGTACCATCTTTGACACATACTGGCTGTGTGATCTTGAATATGGCATTTAACTATGCAGAATAGCCTTCAATTTGTGTTGGAATTTCCTCATTGGAATGTCCTTTTTTCTCCCTTTCTTCTTTCTTGTTAAAACATCCTTCTAATGAAACCATAGGTTAAAAAAAGGACTCGAGAACTGATCACTTATGACGGTTTCTCCCCTCCAAGTCTAAAAGGGACATTGTCTTCATGTATTTGAAAGACTGGTGTGAAGAAAAGGGACCACAGGGCTGAATTAGAAACGAGGGGTAGCACATAAGCCATCAGCATTCTTATATATCACTAACAAAATCCGACAGTCAGAGTTACAAAGAGAAATTCCATTTAAAGTAACTACTGATAATATAAAATATTTAGGAATCTATCTGCCAAGGGAAATTCAGAAACTTTATGAGCAAAATTACAGACCACTTTTCACAAAATTAAGTCTGACTAACCAATTGGAAAAATATTAAATGCTCTTGGATAGGGCGAGCAAATATAATAAAGATGACAATATTACCTAAACTAATCTATTTATTTAGTTATACCAATCAGATTCCCAAAAACTATTTTAATGACCTAGAAAAATAAAAAAAGTTCATATGGAAAACAAAAGGCAAAAATTCAAGGAATTAATGAAAAAATCAAATGAAGGTTTTAGCTGTACCAGATCTAAAATTATATTATAGAAGCAGTTACCAAACTATTTTTATTTAAGGAATAGATTAGTTGATCAGGGAATAGGTTAGGTTAAGGGATAAAACATAACAACATACAACCTAGTCTTTGAAAACCCAAAGACCCCAGCTTTTGGGATAAGAACTTACTGTTTGATAAAATTTGGGGAAAATTGGAAACTAATACAGAAACTAGGATTGATCCACACTTAAACGTAACCCAAGATAAGGTCAAAATTTCATGACCTAATAAAGAATAAAACTATTAATAAATTAGAGGAACACAGGATAGTTTACCTCTCAGACCGGGAAGGGGAAGGACTTTATGAAAAGGAAAACAGAGATCATTACTGATCACAAAATAGAACATTTTATTATACAAACTGAAAAGTTTTGTACAAACAAAACTAATGCAGACAAGATTAGAAGGAAAATAAACTGGGAAAATATTTTTAATCAAAGGTTCATAAAGGCCCTTTCCAAAATATATAGAGAATTAACTTAATTATAAAAAATCAAACCATTCTCCAATTGAAAATGGTCAGGATATGGAAAGACAATTCTAGACGAAGAAATTGAAACATTTAGTCATATGAAAAGAGCTCCAAGTCATTATTAATCAGAGAAAATGCAAATTAAGACAACTCAAGATCTCCAACCTTCGATTTAAATGACAGGAAAAATAAGATGATTGTTGAGGGGATGGGGAAAACTGGGACATTGATGCATTGTTTGGAGGTAACGAGTCCAACCATTTTGAGAGAGTTTGAACATGCTCAAAAGTTATTAAACTGTGTATACCCTTTGATCCAGAGATTACTTGGGATTATATCCCAAAGAGATTATAAAGAAGGAAAGGGACCCATGTGCACGAATGTTTGTGGCAACCCTTTCGAGGGTAAAACTGAAACTGAATGTATGTCCATCAGTTGGGGAAGGTGAAAAATTGTGGTATAGAAATTATGGAAATTACTGTTCTGTAAGAAATGACCAACAGGATAATTTGAAAGGCCTGAGAGATAACGAGTTGATGCTGAGGAAATGAGCAGACCAGGAGATCATTATATACCAAAATTATATGATGAAGTTCTGATGGACCTGGCCATCCCAGCAAAAGATCAACCAAACATTTCCAATGGAGGTAATGAACTGAATAACTATGCCCAGAGAAAATTCGGATGACTAAAACCATTACATTGAATTCTAATCCCTATATTTATGCACACCTGCATTTTGATTCCTTCAAACTAAATTTTCAATTATTTTTGTACAGCAAAAATAACGGTTTGGTCATGTAGACTTTATTGTGTATCTAATTTATATTTTAATTATTTAAATCACTGGTCATCCGCCATCTGGGGGGGGTGGGGGTAAGAGGGAAAAATTGAACAAGAGGTTTGGCAATTTTAATTTAAAGTTACCCATGCATATATCCTGTAAATAAAAGGCTATTAAATAAAAAAAAAAGAAAAAAAAAAAAGAAATGAGGGGTAGGAGTTGGAAACAAGCCAAGGCAGGTTTAACGTGATCCCAAACTTTGGGAGCGTATGGGCAGGAGTGGGACAAGATGGCCAGGCGGGAAAGGGCCATGAACTGCATTGTTGTGGGGCAGAGCCACGACGAGGAAATCAGAGATCCATCCAGGTATTTGCTGATACTCATGGCAGCTGGGGGCGGGGGGGGGGGGGGGCAGAGCCCTGGACTGGGAAGCCCAGAGTTCAGATCCTTCCTCAGACACGTACTGATGACAGGAGGCTTCCCAAATCACCTCGGCTTCTGCATCTGTCTGGGATAATAATAGCCTCCCTCACACCCCAGGGCTGACAGTCACAGGGGGTTCTTTCTCTTAGTCATTGTTGGCAATAGAGCACCAAGGTCAGCTTGAAAAGTCTGTACTGAGGTAGAAAGGGCTTTGCTTCCTGACCTTGTGGGTCCACAGTGCAGCCCTCCAAGGCCGAGATGGAACAAAGTACTGACCACTTTTCTGCGACTTTTGCTAATTTTGACTCATCAATACCAAGAAAACACAGGTCCTCCACCAGCCAGCCCCGACCACTGATTACAGCAAATGGAAAAACACCGAAGGCTGTGGATAATGCATTTGCCTGAGTGTGCTTTCCAGGGATGTCCGGAGATGACGGGGAGGATGCCAGATCCTCAGGAGGGAAGCCCAAAAGATGGAAGGGGGAAAGATGTATCGGGCGCCTATAGACAAAAGTTCAGAGCCAGTGTGTTGTATGAGCCTGGACCTCATGCCACGGTTATGCTGGGAAACTCAATCACTGCCATCTGAATCGCCTTGGGAAGATGCTGAAGATCACCCGACAAAGGAGAGTTCCGGACCCCGGGGTCCTTCCTCAAACTAACCGCCGAGCATTCCAGCTCTGCTGCAGAGAGAGCAACTCTGGGTTGCCCAATGTACATTTACCTAAAAGACTGTTTTATGGCGAACTCACGCAAAGCAAAAGCTCACACAGAGGTCAGGAGTGACCCAAGGACCCAAGGTTTCTCTGAAGAACTTTGCCACGTAACTACTGTGTGACACAGGAGACGAAAGACTTCTCAGCAAGAGAGTCAAAAAAAGGAGGGAGCTGTGCTTGGTGAGCAAAGCCGGCCTGCAGCGGCTTAAGGGGAAAATAAGTCGGGCTCAGTTAGAGACATCTCCACCCCCAGGCTCACGCCGCCTCCTTGTGCCCGAGCTGTGGGGGAACCTTCTGAGCTCCTTTAGGTCAGACAGGCCCCCGCTGGACACGAGGCCCCTGGACCTCCACAGAGGGATGTCATTTGGGGGCACTTTAGGACAAGGGACAAGCCCCATCCCTGCCACCACCCTACGTGTGGGACTGTGTATATGTGGGCACAGACGCACTTATAGACACACGTGTGCAAATGTCAGCGGTCCTTGTGGTCCTGAATTCCCACTACACGACAGCCCTTCCATGGAGATAAACAACAGATCAGGAGTCCCAGCAAAACGTCAAGGGGACATTCTCTCCCCATGAGAAACAGATGTTTTATGGCTGCTCAGTTGCCTTTGAATCAGGAAGTCCTGGGTGAGCGTCGCCCCTTACAAGAGCTGGCTCTGTGGCCTTGGCCAAGCCCTGTACCCCTCAGTCTGGGCACCTCTCAGAGGCTCTAAGGCACAGACCTGTTGCCGATCTGCCTGGGTGAGCAAGGCTTCCACACTGGGAATGGCCAGGAGTCTTAGAAACAAAGAAAGACGGATATTTTAATAAAATGACTAGTTTTACTCTGGTATGACTTAGAGCTTTCTTTTTAAATGAAAGCAACTTATAAAATATATTTCAGAAGCTAATCAAGTGACCATAATTGTGTCTGGGTTTTTTTTTTTTTTTAAAGACAGAATCTTTTTTATTTCTGCTCTCTTAACAATGGATACCATTCTCCCGGCTAATGTCTGGAGAATTGCTCCGAAGCTGCTTCCTGGGACATTTCTTCCTCTGCAGCCCCCCAACCCCGCTCTGCCAGTGCCGTCCTTGGCCTAGCATTCAGCTCGAGCTGCCGAGATGAAAGAGAAGGGTCCCAGGGGCCTGGGTACTCTGAGCCGCCAAAGGTTCCCATAGGAACCCGCTTCTTTTATTTATCTGCGCTCAGCCCAGATGCTTCTGCCGTTTTCAGCTCTTAGGAAATGCCAGCCACAGGAAACTCCTGTGCCTTGGAGCAAAGAGGCCGGGTCCCCAGGGCTGGCGGGCTGGCTGCTGTCTGGAGCTGGACTTTGTCCCACGTGGTCCAGTCTTTGTGGGATGTGTCCTGTTGCTGGGCACACGGTGTCCAAGGTTAGACTGGCCCCCATGGGAAAGGGCGAAGGCATTCATCTCACCATGGATAGAATGCCTTCCTTTCGCCCAAACCCTGCTCCCTTTCTCACAGTGTGACATGCAGTAGAGATTTAATCACACTGTGCCTCGGTTTCCTCATTTGTAGATTGTGAATTCCTTGTATCTCCAGTACTTAGCACAGTGCCTTGCACTTATTCAGTTCAATGAATGTTCACTTATTGTCAACAATGTCCATAATACCTACCTACCTAATGGGCTTATTTTAAGGCATGAACAAGATAAAGTATACAAAGAGCTTCAGAAACCTTACAATGCTATATAAATCCTTTATTGTTATTATTATTATTAGCAGTTATTATTTGATAACAAGAATTTTAAGGGAGAGTTTTTTGTTTTCATATTTGTTGCTTCCAATGCAATAAATTATATATAACAAACACAAATATTTTGTCAAATTAAGTTGACTATTCACTGAATATCTCATAGGACTTGATGGATTTCTGTTCCCTCATCTTCAGTGTCTTGTTTTAGGAAGCAAATGATGTAGTAACCTCTCCAGCCTGCACGTGACAATATACTCTTGTTCCACCACCATCTGTGTCTATTTACCCTTTCCCACTTCGCATTGCGACTGCATCAGTCCCACATGATCTTAGGCATCTGGACCAATCCTAATGAGGAAGGTCCTTTCTGCTTTCACTTGCTTCTCTATTTCTTTTGGGCTCCAAAGTCCGAGATTTTCTCTCTAGCACATAGAATACATTACCCTTTTGGCAGCCCAAGAGGTCGCTAGCCACCTGTAACAGTCTCCGCCATCACCTGTAGGTTGTGGAGCGCACCTGGAGAAATTCACCAAGCCAGCTTAATTGGATCCAGCACAAAGTGTTTGCCCTCATCCGGGCTCTTGGTCTGATAGAATATAATGTCCTTGAAAGGACATGATTCTTATTTTTTATTTTTTATAATAGCTTTTTATTTTCCAAAATACACACAAAGATAGTTTCAACATTCACCCTTGCAAAATCCTGGGTCCCAAATTTTTTTCCCTTTCTCCTGCCCTCCCCTAGACAGCAAGGAATCCAATAACACACCTATCTTTGTATTCCAGCCCCTATTGTAGCACCTGGCACACGGTGAGGGGCTAATAAATGATAGCTGATTAATTGGTTATCCTGCCACATTACCTCCTAGAGCACAGGAGCTTAAATCTATACAGTCCACGCTTAAACTTATGGATGACAATCTTCTCACTTACATGGTGAATTTCAAATGAAACTCTTTTTTTCAGGAAAATGATTGTCAAATGAAAGGGATTCGATCCCTGGAGAGGTGAAAATTGTAACTTCTATTAAAATGAAGCGAGTGAGGTTTTCTGTTGGGAGCATAGACACACAAGCCTAGATACAAACTGAGCAACGAGACCTTGTAGATAGAGGGCCATCTGTGCCCATTGAGCCCACGGAACTCCTCTCCAAAAGGAGCTCCTTGTTCCAAAAATTTTACTAATTCAGCAAACATTTGTCGGAGACATGGGTAGTATCTGAACAGAGAGCTCTCCTCTGGACCAGGAAAAGGCAGACTCAAGTCCTGCATTGGACCCATTCTGTCTGTGTGATTTTGGCTAAGTCACTCCATGTTGAACACTGCAATTCTCCCACCATTAGAGTACAGCTCACAATCTGCACTGCTCAAAGGAGTTTCTAAAGCAGAGCAAAGGGGAAATCTTCACTCTGTGCATTTTGAAACCATTCCCAAAGTCCCAAGGGAATGAGCAGTCTCTTTTCCCTTAACTTTTGACAGCTTGTTGAAATTCTGTAGCCCAGCATACCTTATAACTACTCTTGCTGTTTCAGGAAAAACTGTATTTATCAGATCATCGCTGGTGCTCGATTATGACAAAAAATGAGAGTATTTTGGCTCTAAGTGCTTTATACAATCTGTATTCAAGTCCTGGGCTTCGGAAAGGAACCGGCTTCATTGAGGGAGCCTGCCCACATTTTGAAAAGCTTTTGAAATGAAAATATCAGTTGCTAGAGTTCCACTGGCCTGGCACTCCTTTAAAAGGAAAAAGAGGCACTACATTTCTAAAGAGAACTTTACTGAAACTTAATTAATCATTGGCAATATCATTTACTCTCCTAATCTATGGAAAAACAAAGGTCTGTCGGCACCAGATGTTTTTGAATTTTGCAGATGCATGTGCGGCTGCTGGAATCTTTAAAGGTTTGCTTAAAATATGCTTTCAGGTCTCTTTTTTGTGAAACTTTGACAGGATAATAGAATTAGATTTGCTGAATTTCACTAAACTGTGAAGTAATGTGCCATCAGATTCACTTACTTCTCAAAAATTTTTTTTTCTGAGAATACTCATCAATCTAGCTTTTCAACCCCTAAACATGAAGCTCTGGAACCAAAAAGGATGACTTAATCAGTTATATAAGTGACAGGATGTTAAACACTTAGCACTCCTGCATTGTACTGCCAGCTGCCTTTGAGAAAATGGGGACTTTCTAAGGTTTGGAAAAAAGAAAAGTCCTGCTTCCAGGAGAAAGGCAAAATATTAATCTGTTGCAGATGTGGGTGATTGGGGGGGGGCTCCAAAGCCCCTTAATGGCGCTTGCTTCTGGGAAGAAATGGCCAAGAGGGTTAGATTATGGCCTCGATCTCTGGGTCAGCAGACTTGCAATGTGACAGGCTCATCGATCCATCCGACCTCATTTGGATCCCCCGGGAGACCTTCAGTTAGTCAGACAGTATTTGGGATGCTCGCCTGATTCAATACCTTCATCTTTTTCAAATGTTTTATCACTTGTCCAAAAGCAACCCCAAGTTTCATTAAGGAAGTTTTTTCCCTCACACAATGGAGCTTTACCAAGGCTAGCAAAAAGGGATGTGAAACTTTCAGTACTCGGCCAATTAACAGCACGACAAGGTCTAAGAGTAAACTTCAGAACAAGAAGGACCTGCCCTCGGTCGTAAGCGCTCTTGCTACTCTACGTGATCTGGGATGTAATGAATGGAACGCTGGGCAGACAGGGTTCAAATCCTATTAACCGAATAATTCTGGGAAAACTGATTAGCTTCTCTGGGTCTCGGCTTCCCCCACTACAGATTGGAGAGCTGAACTTGGGGACATCTCATCTCCTGTCACCTCATGTCAAAACATGGCCGAAGAACGTTCAGTGAAATCAGAGCTGTGACCAGCGAAAAGTATCCCAGAGCAGTCTCTCTTTGGCTGGCAGAGATACCCTACAATATCTGTGAATGGCTCAATGCCCCATAATTAGAAAATACTTATTTGTAAAAGCTTAGTCATTCATTTGTCAGTCAGCAGTTTGATAGGGTGCATTTTCTACCCATCCCCTTCAAGATTCTCTAGTGATCTGCTCTCAGTTTACTGAGGGTTCTAGGTTGTGTTGGGGGGCTATGCTGAGGCCATCTCCTACTGGCTCATGAAAAGTGCTAAATTTTCAGTGTAAGTATTTAAACTTGGAAATCAGCAAATGGGGATAAATAAATCAGATATTGATTTATTGTTCTGTTGGCTGTCTAGACTTGAGAGCAATAGAGAAAATGTTGCTAATGTAACTTAAAAAGTAATTAAATTTAAAATTGTGTCTTGCATACTTTTTCAGAGACCCAGTTGTTAAATCTTGGTGGTACCCCACCGGAAACAGCACTGGTGTGTGGCGTGATTAGGCGATCCCCCCAAAATAGAAAGGGCTGACTCCCAACCTGGGGCTGAGGAGATCAGGTACAAGTCTCCAGGATAGTAAAAGTACCAGCTTGTCTGGGGAACATGAGACCCAAGTGCATGGAAGGAAGACTGCCATTCCCTCGGGGAAACAGCAAGAAAAATTGACCTATATTAGTCTAATGGCAACCCAGTGAAGTGAGAAGTATGGCAGACCCTCCATCCGATAGACACTACTTTTCTTTGTTGTTCCAGACCCTGTGCTGGTGATGGAAATACAAAGAGAAACAATTCCTGCTCTCAGGGGGTGGACTTGGGCTCGTGTTTTCTACCATTCAAGGAGAAGCCTCATGAGGAAAGGGACTAGCTTTTATTTTTGACTTGTCCTTGTATCCCCAGGACTTAGCGCAACACCTGACATGTAGAAGGGCTTAACAAACACCATGTCTGTCTGTCTGTCTGTCTCTTGCTTGTCGTGTCTGCTGACCACAGTCCCGTGGGCTCCTGCTCTATCTGCTGCCCGCTGGAGTCATGATGGAAGTCTTCTGTGAATCCCAGCTTAGACACTTCAGAGGGTCGCTGATCACTTAGAGTTACTGCCTCTCATGGTACAGGATCCAGTGCATCCACGCTTGTTACCCTTTATAACTCTGCTCCACTTTGCTCTTGTAAGGTCCCTCAAGGAGGGAGGAGCCTTTCCAGGCTGTGGTGGAAGAGATCCAAGGGAGGCAGACTCGGAAAGTAAGACCTCAGCAGTTTATTACCACGGCACACCTTGGGCCGGCCTCCCTTCGGGCTGCAGGCTGCTTTTCCCGGACTTCCATACAACAGAACTCAATGCTCCTGCTGACTCCACAGGGACCTTGCAGGGAGCTTGCTTTTTCTGTAGCTCTGAAGTATTTGCCCAACTCTCTGAAGCACCCAATCCTCCACTGTGGTCTGATGGCCTGATTATTCACACACACACTTCAAACCAAACCAACAAAAACCTTCCTTAGTTAGCTGAAAACTCCCATTTACCCCAAACAATTTGTAATTGCTGTACCCCATCATGTTTCGCCTTCCTCATTCAGCATAATAGCTACCCATTTGTTTTTCAAATTAATAGTAACATCTTGAAGGAATGATTGTTCCCATTTGTCAGATGAAGAAACTGATCCTTTGATTAAGTGACACACTTATAGCTGGAAATGTTAGATCAAGACACTGGAACCAAATGCTCAAATAAATTTAGAAATGAATGAAAATTTTGATGTCATCTCATTTAATATGGAAACTGATCTCCAGGGGAGGAGAGTAGGTACCAGAGATCACCTGGACTAGATGGCAGAAGCAAAAGAAAATAGCATTGAGCTGGTGAAGGCGATGGCACGGGGCCTCCATCTTGGATACTGCGCTTTCTACTGTACGAATGGAAGGACTTTCTGAAACTAACTTGGACATGGGCCATATCTATGTGTTGTTTACTTGAGATAGACTCAGATCCATCTGTGAGTTCAGGGGGATGGAGGACAGCAAGTTGCTTTAGGAATTTAAATCTATCTTTGGGGCCCAGAGTTGTATTTCTATTTTGTTTTCCTTATTGATAAATGAAATTCCATTTGTAATCATGTAGAGTGGGTCCTCATTTATCAGAGGGCACTGTGGAAATGGAAGGCTGAAGCCATGGGCATAAGGACATACTTCCAAATGTACTTGGGCCAGAATGGAATTCCCTGGAATGACGTATGACTTTATATCTAGCATTTCATATTTCATGTTCATCCTGCACATTCTGGTTTGCACTTTGGCTTTGCAGCTTAGACATAGTTGGTGTTTAAGAAATGCTTCTTGATTTGACTTTAATATCAGAAAAAAAATCAGCATATCATCAAGGTTTTCTGAGAATATCCCCATTCTGGGATGTTTCTTGCATAGTTAATCTTCCTTTAAGCTTAAATCTCTTTCTTTTTTCCCCCATTTTCTGGATCTCAGTGAAACATGGTTCCCGCCTGACTTCATCACCTCCCTCATCACTCCATTACTGGCAGTGTTCTCTCTTGTGCCCCCTGGAGTGCCTGGCTGTGGGGGATGAGGAAGGCTCCTCCTTGCTTCCCAAGGAGCCCTTCCCTCTGCCACCATCAGCCAATAGCCTTTTCTGAGGCTCAGACCACCCAGGATTTCCCCCCAATCTTAATCCTGTGGCCAGAATCTATCAGTTTGTGAGGATCTTCTCCTTTCTCCCTTAAGGAGATCAGTGCTTGGCTTTCTTTTCACCTCAACTGCCTACCTTCCTATTAGCCTTGTTCTCTCTACTTCTCTGACTTCCTAGTTATGTAATCTCCTTATTTCAACAACTGCCTCCCTTCCATCTCAGCAGCAGACACAGATGGCCATAGACCTGCCGAGTTCTCTCTCTCCATTGTTAGCACCCTAGCCCAAAGGCTTGCTTAATTCCAATTAGTTCCAACTTTGCATCCTGCTTTTAAAAACTAAAAAGCAGTCCCAGCACTCCCTTGGGTTTTTCCTGATGCCTCCTTTAATGGAGGCTCTTTGCTTGTGTTCTGCGGCTGGCCCCGATGCAAATGCTTTTTTCAGATGCTGACCTCCAGGTCTCTCCAGTGGACAATATGAAGACCGGGGAACCTGTCACCAAATGGTGACTGGAAGGCCATTTATATCCCAGGGCTTCAGAGGTTTCAGATTCCACGAGAGTGAGTGTCACCTCTGTAACACGCAGCTCACCTCCTGCCACGTAGTGGGAGATCTTCAAGAAATGTTGATATAAAATCTTCAGCCCCTGGTCAGCCTGGGCAGTGAGCGGGGCTGGTAGCTCTTCAGCCTCCTACTTGAGCGCTTTCCAACCTGGTAGGGCCTGAAGGGGACGACCCGCTTCCCCAGCCTTCCCAGAGCAAAGTCGCTTCAGGCCACGAGGAGGAATGAAGGTAGGACTTAGTGGACAGGAACCACCGGATTCTGTCCCTCTGTGACCAGCACCTAGCATTAGACTTGGCATATAGTAACCAATGCTTGTTAAAGAAGGAAGAAGAAATGAGAGAGGGAGACAGGGAAGGAGGAATGGAAGCGTGGAGGGAAGGAAGGGAAGAGGAAAGAAGAAAGGAAGGGAGGGAGAGATCAAGGAGAATTTATTTGGATGTTAGAAATATTAGGAGCAGGGAGGTGGGCTACCATAGCACTGAGACCCTGGAGGGGACAGCCCAGGAAGAATCCAATCATCTGGCTCCGGGGTATAGAGGGAGGACCACAGGGGAGAGGAAGGAGTGGAAGCTGAAAGGGACATCCTCCATTTTTCAGACAGGAAAGATGAATCCTAGGGAGTTGACATAACTAACCCAATACTTCCCAATTTACAGGTTGTGGGTCCCTGGGGGTGTGTTGAGTTAGGGAAAGATGCCCTGGAACATGTAGGTATACTGAGCATGACCATTTTCCTCCTTATTTAGCAAACATTTTCTCTGATCTGAGTAAATAAGATGTCTCACACATATATGTCATCTTTCCCCCAAAACTAGGCAGCACAGTTAGCATGAATAAAATCCAAACTCTTTTAAAAATGCTCCTGAATTCATAGCAGCTTTTTGTCACCATTTTATTTCCACGATCAGGGGATATTAATTGTGCAACTACTCTAACGTATGGATACAGGAAATGTTTTGACTTTTAAAAGAGGGTCTCATACTTAAAATGGTCACATCCCTAATTAGTGGTAGAGCTACACTGTTGTTATTGTTGTGTTGCTGTTGTCATTGTCGTGATCATCCTCCTCATTATTAGCAATTATTATCAAATCTTTGTTACTACATTTATCTGTCGGAGGGCTGCCTTTATTTGCTTTTATCTTCTCATGAGCTGCTTTAAAATGGAACTTACTATATTTTTATTACTGAAATTGCATGTCTTTAAGCTGGGCTTTGTACCATTCTACCACCCATTGTAAGAGAGGTGCAATCATGACCAGCACAAGAAACAAATCTTTAAGGGGGTTAAAATAACTGGGTGATATTCCCCAGTGCATCGTCAGAGCCGGAGTCACGTCTCCTCCCACTTCCCACTCACCGGCCAAACACGCAACTCTTAGTCCCAAAGGAGGTGAACAAACGTGGTCAATATTCAAGTTGGCCCCGGTACGGAAGGGAGCCTCTTTCTGAGAAGAGTTGGAATAAATGAACAAATGACTTCTCATTTATGAGATCACAACCTTCCTGGACCTCAGTTTGCTCAATCTGTAGAGGACTTATTTATCATCAGCCCTACACCACTCTCTTTACTCATCTTTTTCCTCCCCCTCACTCACCTTCTCCTCCCACTATCCCTCCTCTGTTCCCACTATCTCCTTCCTCCTCTCACTTTCCTTTGCCCCTCTACCTCCTCCTCCTGTTCCTCTATCACCAATTTCTCTGCCCACATTTTCTTAATCCTTATCATCATCACCGTCATCACTAGACAAGCAGGATGGCCCAGTGGGTAGAAAGCTGACCCTGGAGCCAGGAAACCATGAATATTTTCTCTACTTTTGGCACGTATCTGTATCTTGAGAGACATTGTGGATAGAGAATTGGCTACAAAGACTTAAGGTTCAAGATCTGCCTCTGATGCAGGCTGCCTGTGTGACTGGACAAGTAACTCAATTTCCCAGTAACCTAGGCAACCCTCAAAGACTAAGTTAGGGGAAAGGGGTGATCTGCATGGGAAAGGGGGTTTCTTCCTCTGGGAGTTCCCTCTGCCAGTGAAATCATAGATCCGATCTTTGTCTCATTGTTATTATTAGTGTCCTAGAGGTTGTTGCAAGGGATCTCACCTCCTTCAGTCCTCTCATTTAACAGAGAAGGAAACTGAGGTAGGCGTGGGCTCGGGCTTAGAAGTGACCTCAGAAGCTTCCCAGTATGACAGATACTGGGACAAGAGTCTTTCCCAGTCAGAGGACTGGTCGTCCGGGCAGGACGGGCAGCTCACCACCTCTCCAGGCAGCCTAGTTCATTTTAGAATCACTTTTCCCGTCAGATCCCTTTCCCTTGGAGAGTCCCGGTTAGGAGGGGTCACGCAGCTAGCAATTGTAAGAGGCAGCGATCTATGATTTCCTGATGCGGGGTCTGGGATTCGGTCACGGGGCCGGCCTGTGATGTACTTGACAAGGGTCATAGTCGGATGGTCATTAGGAGGACGCCCATTGGCCTCCAGACCCTGAAGTTCCCGGCCTGCTCTGGGCACTTCAGCCGCCCCTACCACGGGCGAGTCCCCCTGTCTGCCCGGGCGATTGGAAGCCGTTTTCTCGGGGAGAAGGGAGGCGAGCGCATCAGACTCGGGGTCCGCCGGGAAGGGAGGGGGAGGCGAGCGCATGGGCCGTGGGCCTGCTGCTGGGAAGGGTCCAGGAGGGAGGGGCGGGAGGGGGCGGGGATGCAGGCCCCGGGGTCAGAGGCTTCGCAAATCCCAGCTCTTTCCTCCTGCCCCCAATCATCACAGGGATGCTTCCCCGCCCCTTCCTGGCTCTGAAACCTGGCAACTGTTGCCAGGCAAGCCGGAGGCCCTGGCAACGCGCACAGTCAGAGATGGGGGGGGGTGGCACGAACGCCCGGCTGCCGCTGTTTAACTCCGGGCAGAGTCGGGGCCAGAGCAGGGGTAGGGGCTCAGGGGCTCGGGGAGATCGGGGACAGCGCCCCTCATTTTAGCCGAAAGAAACTGAGGCCCAGGGCTCCCACCTAGCCCAGGAGGGGACTTAGCCGGCGCTAGTCCGCTTAGAAAGTCCCAGAAGGAGGCGGGCGGAGGAGCCCGGGCCTTGTTCTGGCCCGGTCCTGGCAGTCAAGGTTTTCTGCTCCCAGACGGAGCCCTGGCCATGACTTCTCCCGGAGCCGGAGCTGGCCCTGGCTTTGCAGCCTGCAGCGTGGCCCAGCGGCACCTGCCCTGGGGGAAGGCCGAAGCCGGAGGCCAGCCTCCCTAAGCCCGGCCCGGCCTCCCTAAACCCCGCCCGGCCTCCCTAAGCCCGGCCCGGCCTCCCTAAGCCCGGCCCGGCCTCCCCGCCCGGCCTCCCAGCCCGGCCCGGCCTCCCTAAACCCCGCCCGGCCTCCCCGGCCCGGCCCGGCCTCCCTAAGCCCGGCCCGGCCTCCCAAGGGGGCCTCCCAGCCCGGCCTCCTAAGCCCCGGCCTCCTAAAGCCCGGCCCGGACTCCCAGGCCCGCCCGGCCTCCCAACCCCCCCGGCCTCCCCAGCCGCCTGGCCTCCTAACCCCGGCCTCCCAGCCGCCCGGCCTCCTAAGCCCCCCGGCCTCCCCGGCCCGGCCCGGCCTCCCTAAGCCCGGCCCGGCCTCCCCGGCCCGGCCTGGCCTCCCTAAGCCCAGCCCGGCCTTGCTGGCCCCGCCTTCCGGGGACATCCCTCTCCCCCGCAGCATCAGGCCTTAGGGTTCCTTTGCAGTCCCCAGACGGGACTTTGTCATGACAAAGGGGAGGGGACCCTCGCCTCAGGACTGGGGAAGGACGGCCGGGAAACCATTCTCCCCCGCCCTCTGCCCCCCCATCCAGGCCCCCCCCACCCAGGCGGTATTGCTTTGCCCATTGTCTCTTTGTCTCCGGCCACAAGGATGGGGCGGGGCGGCCGAGGCTCGTTCCCGGGCCAGGGCGGCCTGGGCCACGTCCCCCCCCCCAGTCCCTCCGTCGCCCCTCAGGGCGGAGCCGGTTTCTGTAAAACCCCAAACCTCCTTTTGCATCTTTAACGCCAGAGGCCGCCGCCGGCCGAGCGCAGCCTTGCCCGGGGAGGGCCCGGAGGGCGCGTGCGGCCATCGCCGCTCCCCGATCGCTCCCACCCTGCCCGCCCCGGGGCCCCCGGGAACCCTGCGGAGCCGCGGCGCTTCCCGCCGCAGGGGAGGGGGCTGGCGGGCAGCACGCGCTGGCGCCGCCCACGCTCTGGCCGCTGGGTGGCGCCGGAGAGCAAGGCATGGCCTGCGGCCGGCCGGGGGAGAGCGCTGGGCCCGGAGCGGGGTCTGGGGCAGGGGCCCGGGCTGAGAACGCGCCCAAGCCCCCGCGGCCGGAACCCCCGGGATGGAGCCCCACGGCGGGCTCTCCCGGCCCGGGGAGGCAAGGCCCCGGGGGGGGGGGGCGGGGAAAGCACGGAGGGAGGGGGCGTCTGAAGGAGTCACTCATTCTTTGTGCAAACAGCGCGCATTTCTTAACCCCCTCCCCCCCTCCTTCTCCCCTCCTCCTCTCCCTCCCCTTTGGGCTTCCAGGGGGTGTCGGGAGGCAGGCGCTTTGTCAGCTTCTGCCCGACTCCGGGGTGAGAGCGGGTAAGGGAGGTGGAACTGCGCCCGGCCCTTCCCAGCAAAGCTCTCCTTCCCACAGTCTCCCGGGCAGCAGCCGGCACCGAGGAGCGCGTCGTTCTGCCTTTATGGAGAACCTGGTGTTCACCAGGCCTTAGGATGCGGCGGAGAGACTGAGACAGACGGGAAATCTTGCTCGGCTTTGGGGGGCTTTGATCTATTGAGAAGAGCCCGGAGAACCTTCCCTCCCTGCTCCGGGCTTCACGGGGCCTGCCTCCGATGGATGCCTCCCCAGGAGGGCAGCGGGCTGGGGGGAGCGGGGGGGCGGTGGGAAACGGCTCTTGCGCTCTGTCAGGCTCTTCTAGGGTCTTTTAGATCCCGGGCCAGGCCAGAGCGCCGCTTTCAGCAGCACAGAATGGCCCGTTAATAGCAAAGTTTTAATAGGCAGCGATGCGGGAAAAGCTAGGAGAATCTTCCTCAAGAAGCAAATCTTGCTCCTTTTTAAAGTCTTTTCAGAATGAGGGAAGGATGAGCTCTTTTCTCCTCCTCGTTAGAGAATCTTCCTCAAAACGCACAGTTTGCTCCTTTTCAAAGTGTTTTCGGAATGAGGGAAGGATGAGCTCTTTCCTCCTCCTCGTTACCAGGATTTTTGCTGCAGCCACAGATGGCTTTTCTC
Organism: Sarcophilus harrisii; assembly: GCF_902635505.1. Taxonomy (NCBI): domain Eukaryota; kingdom Metazoa; phylum Chordata; class Mammalia; order Dasyuromorphia; family Dasyuridae; genus Sarcophilus; species Sarcophilus harrisii. Next base: position 2,980,874 of record NC_045429.1, read on the forward strand.
CGGCTCCCGGGACCCCAGGAATGGGGCCAGTTTAGAAGAATGTGGGAGGGAGGTGAGAGGGGAGGGAGGAGGAGGAGGAAGGGAAGGAAGCCAGGCCTCTTCCCAAAGCCAGCGAAGAAGGTGTTTGGTCCTGGAGCACAGACTTGGCAGCGTGGCCGGACAGTTTGCAGCGGGGAACTGGAGGGAAGAGGCTGGCTTTGGTTCAGATTCTTAAGTGCACGTGGGAGCTTTGGCAGGTGCTTTAACTTTGCTGCTTTCTCATCTGTAAAATGGGGACGTTGGATCTGGCTTTCTAAGGTCTAGTCTAGCTCTGAATTCTCTTAAATTCAGATACAGAAATTCTCCTATAATGGAAGAAGAACCTAGAGACTAAAAGAAGAAACGTGACCCACTGGGGCTTGTTCTTAACGTTACTGAGGAGACCGAGAAAGAAACGGGAGATGCTCAGATTTAGGGAATCCCTGTGCGGGGCCTGGGGGAGACTATCCCGAGCTCGTCCTGGTGCGATGAGCCCCAATCCGACCCTGGACCAGAGGAGAGTCACTCCCACCGCCCTCCCTCACCTCACCCACAATGCATTTGGTTCAATATTCCACTCAAGAGCCTTTCCCTGCGAAGCTCTCGTGGATTCTCCCCAAATCAGGTGATAGTATCTCCCCCGCACACACCAAATTGCTGTGCAATTACTTTGTGTTTTTAGATTTGTCACTGTCTCCCTCCTCCTCCTCCTCCTCCTCCTCCTCCTCCTCCTCCTCCTCCTCCTCCTCCTCCTCCTTCTTCCAGGTAATTATTCCTCACACACAAAAAAATACTGCCTTTGTTCCGTCTATATTTTAATCCAGTTGGATGCGTGCAGGCTATTTTCTGATAGAATGTAAGCTTCGGGAAGGCAGGGCCTGTTTCACATTCATTTGCGTGTCCTTAGGGAGACAAAACTTGAGTTACTTGAGGCAGCCTCGGACTTCTCCAGGTTGGCTTTTTTTAGCACTTTCCTTAATCTCTCAGGGCAGCTGATCCTCCCCCTGCAGGGGCTCTCTCCTGAGGGAGTTTCCTCCTTTCTGAAATTCTCCTCTGCCAAGGAATCCCCACGCCCTATGGGCCACTTGCGGGGGTCCAGTGCACTTAACAGCTTCCCCACAAACGGCTCCTTGGTTGATTGATTGGTGCCTGGAGGCTTACTTCCTCACCCAACCCCCCATGCCTGGTGGCCCACCCTTTCCATCACTTGTTCCATGGGTTAAAAAAAAAATAAACTCTCAGCTGTTGTCAATTTGTTGGGAGTAATATTTTTTAAAGGTGTTGAGGTAGGGAGCATTAGAGATGGCATTAAAAAAAAAAGAGCTGAGACAAAAACACGTTCTGTCCACAGTCCTGACAATCCGGGCGCTGAGACACAATAGACAAGGGGACGCAAATCATCCGGCGCATGAAGGCTCAGTACAAGTGATGGACATAAACCTGGAGGGGCTGGAGGAAAGTCGCCACAATTCTAGTCTGGAAGACTGAGATGGACAGTTTTGTCAAGCAGCCCCTCCCCTCCCCTCCCGTGGGCAAGAAACCCTCAGAGATAGTAGCCCATTCATTCTTCTGCCTCCACTGAGGACAAAACTAGAGGAAGTTTAACTTACTTTTGCCTGAGGGATTAAGAGCAACACAAAGAAGAATTTCCTCTCAGTCAAGGGTGTTGAACAATGGCAAAGGTGAAGCTGGAGCTGTCCAAAAGTGCCAAGGGAAAGAGATTCTCCTTATTCGGTGGATCCGGAGGTCAAAGCCCTGAGCTGCAAGGACCTTGGGATTTATTCGGTTCTTCCTCAACTAGGATTTAGGAAGGAATAGGCACCATTGTAGGCACACAGACCAGAAAAAGGAAAAAGAAAAAGAGAAACCTGCCCTTAAGCAATTGAAAAGCTTGTTCTACAGCTTTGGGGATTTTCTTGCAGAGATACTGAAGTGTTTTGCCATTTCCTTCTCCAGTTCATTTTACAGATGAGGAAATTGAGGCAAAAGGGGTGAAGTGACTTGCCCAGGGTTACACAGCTAGGAAGTGTCTGAGGTGGGATTTGAACTCAGAGTCTTCCTGACTTCAAGCTTGATGCTAGATTTGTATGACCCCATAGCTACCTGCAGTTGAGTAAATGTGAATATACGGAAAAATAAACATAGAGTCACTCCCCAAATTTGCAGTTTTTAACCTGGAGCCCATGAATTTGTGCTTTTAAAGGGTCTCGATATGTGCATTTCAGGACAATTGATTTCCTTTGTCATCCCACATATTGTATTTTATGCATTTTAAAGTATTCTTTGAGGAAGGTTAGGGTTATCTGGCATTCACCAGAATACCAAGGGGAGCAAGGAACAAAAGTAGTTAAGAACTCCTTAGTGAGTTAGGACTGACCTGGAAAGGACTAAAAAAGGAAGTGATCCTTGAGATGAGAAATGAGAGGGAATATTAAGAGACAACAGTACGTGGAGGGAGCATGTGGAACCAGGGAATGGCTTGTTCCAAACAGCCAAGTATGAGTATAAGACACTAGACATAGAGTCATGAGTTCTCGGATTTTGTCCCTGTCTCTTAAATATGAATCAATCAAACACATTAATTCTTGGAGGGAAGAAGGAGAACAATATCTCTGCCAAATGACTGGAATGTAGAATTATGAAAGAGATTTGAGCCTGGAGGACAAGATGGGGACCCACTGGTAAAGAGCTCTACACGTCCAGCAGAGGGCTTTCTATTTTCTCCTAGCAGCACTAGGGAGTCATGGCGGATTCTTGAGCAAGTCAGTCTCCTTGGAGGAACATCACTTGGGTAGCTTGTGGAGGGGACAGAGAATGAGTGCAGAAAAACAGAGTAGAAGGCCCCTGTAAGAGTCTGGGGAGAGTAAGAATTAGGATGGGGACTTGGAATGGAGAGGAGACCGATATGAGAATCCACAAGACTGGGCCCCTGACCAGCTCCTCACAGGAGGTCTCCTCACAGAGGATCACTGCCAGATAATGTCAATGCTGTTCTTTCCTTCACTGGAAGCCTTTGAAGAAAGCTTACACCCCTTTTTCGTTGGAAGGGAGTGGGAGGATTTAATACAATAGATTCAATTCATTTCCAAAAACACTTCAATTGAAGACTTGGGGAAGTGTGAGAAAGACTCAATCAGATAGGATGGAAGAAACCAAGGGAAGGGAACCAGGGTGCCCTCAACCAGGAGGATGGGAAGAGGAAGAAGGGTTGGACTCTGCAAAGACAGATGGGAGATGGGGCTTTATACATCTCAAGAATCTCATGAAGTAAACAGTTTGAATCTCCAGAGGACCCTGAGAGGTTCAGGGGGAGGATTGATTTATGTTACACAGATAATAAATAGAGGAACTTGTATTGGAAGCCCCATCTTCTCACCCCAAGGCACTATTCTCTTATTCTCCCCACTAGAATCAGGCATAGGCTACCTCGTTTGATTAATTTGCTTTTTACTTCATTTTAATTTGTTGTGTGATAAAGGAGATCTCAGAAGTGAGTGAATAGTTCTCGAATTGAGTTGAGAATTTTATTCAGATTAATATTGTAGCATATGGATTTGTGGTAACCTCTAAAAACTCTGAACTAGTTTCTCTTCTCCCAAGAAGCTATATTTAAATCACTTCCTCCAACATATGAACTGTATCTCCCAGAGACCTACTTGGAAAACAGGAGCTATTTTCTGCTGGAGCCTAAATCCTTCCTGAAGAAGGGTAAGAAAGTACTAGTCTCTCCACGCCAGAGGCAAAGTGGCTCTCATTTGGGGTAACAGAACCTCCCTGTTCACCTTCTCATTTTCTTGTGGGAAACTTGGGGTGCGGAGAGGAGGAACTGGAAGAAATGAGAGAGGATCCCTCTGCTCCAGAAGCCTGCAGTCTAGTCATGGAGCTCGGATGGAGAGACATGTGAACAATTAGACAGTAGCGCGTCATCGAGTGCAAGATCATTTCCTTGCATCCACAGGTCCTGAGGGAATCCTGGAATAACTGTGAGAATTGTAGGCAGGCTGAAGGGAACTATTCATTAAATCTTTAACACCAGAGGGTGTTTAACTCAATCCAGACTGTCAGGAGGGTGGAGAATGGGAAGCAGTCATTAATTTACAAATATGGAGCACCAGGCAAGGCTCCATGGTGCCCCCACAGGCTCCTCTTGGTTAATTCTGTTCCTCACCCACCCTCCACCTCCCAAGACCCCAACCTTTGCTTTCCTGCAAGGCATTTGATTGTCAGAGGATCAGAGATTCAGAGCTGGAAGACATGCTGAACTCCTGTCATTGAGGAGCCTTATTCTATAATTGGGACACCATGGGGGTGACTACTCCAAGGTCAAGAAGAAGCTCCATGTCCTTTGGCTTCAAATCCATCACTCTTGTATTGACCATCTGATAGCACCCCCTGAGAAATGTTGTATTTGGTCTCTTCTTTTTGGGGTGAACAGGGCACCTTTTTAGGTTTTCCTTTTTGTATTTTCTTTTTCTTTAATGAAGCAATTAGCCAAGTATGAGTATAAGACACTAGACATGGAGTCATAAGTGCTGGGATTCTGTCTCTGTCTCTTAAATATGAATCAATCAAAAATATTAACAAATGTATTCTTTGTAGTAGACACCATGGTAGATAGTCCCGATTCCTTAGAAGCTGACAGGCCAGTCAGATAGGTTCTAGTTCTCTAGATTTGCAGTGAGGAAGAACTGAATTCAAAACCTACCTAAGACAATTACTAACTGTTATGACCCTGGGTAAGTCACCCTCCCAGCTTCAGTTTCCTGTATCTGTAAACTGAAGACAATAATAGTATCTAATCCTCAAAGTTTCTGTGAGAATCAAATGAAATAACATTGATAAAACCCTAAAGTACTATGTGTGGGTGTATATATATATCTATCTCACAACTTTTCTGAGACTCAAATTCTTCATCTAGAAAATTATAGTTATACTATCTACCTCACAGGATTATGTTTTAGAAAGTGATTTGTCAAATTTTAAAATGCCATAGAAAATGAATTATAATAACAAGGTATTTTCCTCCTATCCTGCCTGGGTGAGATCCAGCTACTCTAGCTTGTAGCAAATAAAGCCAGATATCCCTGAGGCTGCCTCCAATGTCTCATTTAAAATTCTTTCATTTTTTATTCTATTAGGAAATATAAAAAGGAGATATGTTAAATTTTAAAGTGAAACAGGACATTTAGAGGTCATCTACTCTCGTTTTATAGATGGGGAAACTGAGAATGAGGGGGATGAAACGGCCTCCCCAAAGTCACAAGAGTCCTAAGTAAAAAAAAAATCTAAGATTCAAGATTCTGGCTCCTAGGTCAGGGCTCTTTCTACAGCTACCATTATTGCTCATATGTTATGAGTTCTGCTCTTTATCTATCTTTAGATACCAAGTATCCAGAGAGATACCGGTGTCAATATAGAGAACTATAGACAGAGCCAGATGACTGTATTTCAGTGTAATTGTTACTCTTGTAATCTTTGAGATTTCTTTCTTTTTTCTTTTTGCATTTATGGGCCTATCTCTGAGAAGACTGTCCACGTTGTCCACATCTTTGTGTTTTGTACTCCAAGGGCATTGGACACGGGCTGGGGGAGCCTTACAGAGGAGGTACAGCCAACCTGGATGCTTTCAGTGACAGAATTCTGGCTGACCTTTCCAGGCCTGGAAGGGATGGTTTTCTGGTTTCCCCAGTATGACCATGACTGGAATACTGGGGTTGGGATACGCCCTCTTAGGGAGGGCCCAGATAAACCCAAAGCACCCCAGGAGGCTGATCAGGATGCTGGAGGACTCTGGGACCTCAAGGGGCCTTTGAAGGGGGTAGAAGGTTAGCTCTAGGGAGGATATGACGATACCTTCAAGTATGGGAAAGGTGGGTCAGGGAAAGAACACTTTGGGTTGGCCCCAACTTTTGTGTTTGGGTGGAAGCTACAGAGATTCAGATTTTGGTTTCTTGCAAGGAAAAGCTTAGAGCTGTCCCCAAATGGAATGGCTGCCAAGGGTCTGCCCTCAACAGAAGTCTTCAAGTGGCTGGGGATGGATGTGGTTGGTGTGAATGTGTGTATGTGAGTGTATGTGTGAGTGTGTGAGTGAGTGTGTGTGTGTGTGAGTGTGTGTGAATGAGTGTGAGTGTGTGCATGAGAGTGTGTGTGTGAGTGAGTGTGAGTGTGTGTATGTGTGAGTGTGTGTGTGTCAGAGTGTGTGTGTGTGTATGTGTGTGTGTGTGTGTGTGTGTGTGTGTGTGTGTGTGTGATGGAGCCCTTTCACAATCTGGGAAGGCTTATGAACCCGGTGAATCACAGAACTGCTTTTAAATGCACACAATAAAATATCTGGGATGAAAAGGAAACCAAAGTAATTGACAATAAAGACATATTTTTCCAAATCGAAGTTCACAGACTCCCTGAGATCTCTCGGAGCTCCCAGGCTGCAGCCAGCCAGCCAATGGTTAGCCCCAGCTCACGGTGCCCTTGCTCCAGACCCCCTCCCAGGTCCCTCCAATTCCGAGAATCAGTGATTCTGTGAAACAAACCCTGGGATCAGAAACTCGGCCTTGCAAAAATGCCAGTTTGCTTATAATCCCCGAGCCGGAGAAATAAGAAACCTCCACGCCTGTACAACTCTGTTAATAAACGATCCCACCACCTCCCTCTTCCATCCTCTTCTCCAGAAATCCGTGGCAGGAGATGGCTCTGCTCTAACCTGCCCCCCTCCCCAGCAGGTACCTCTGGCCCCCCAGCCGGCCCTCTGCAGATCTGGAACTGATCAGCCCACCATATCTATGGCCCGTCCCCGGCCTCCACCCCCAAAGCTCACGACGCCTGACTCGCCGGCTCGCTTGGCCCCGCACAATAGCTATATTCCTGACAAAGGCTGTGTTAATTGATTTTTTTTAAAGAAATCAGCCCTTTCTCCCCAAAACATAGAAATATTTTTGCAATCCGCCAGCAGGCAAGTTTGCTATTTAAAGGAACCTTTTGGCAGAACCTTTTGTGCATGTGAATAATTACTCCCTGGTGTATCTGTTTGGAAAATTCTGATTTCCATAGGTCTGGTTTCTTCTCCTAGATGGCTAAACACTGTTCTGTTCTCAGAACTTGACTCAACACAAACAAGAACAGTAGGGCCTTCCCCTCCCCCTGCCATCGAAATTCTCGGCTTAGGAGAAAATAAAGACAAATTCAACCCAAATCTCATAAAATAACTCACAATTGCTTAACCTTTGCATAGAAAAGTGAAAAATGAATGCACCATTTGCTGCAGGCTCCAGGCCCCAGAGCTGGGGAGCTTACATTCGCAGGGCTTGGGGACCTGTGCCCCTTCCATTTTCCTGGGAATATTAGGTTAAAAGCCACACAATTGGAACTCTTTAACTGAGTCCCTTTAACACTTTCCGCCAGGTACTGCCTTTCACGTTTATAGTTTCCTTCCTTCCGCTTACTCCATGGAAATGCTCTCCCCCTGCCTCCGGCCCTCCGCTGAGATTAGGGGATCGCCTTCGTTTGCACCGTAGACACCACGTCTATCTGATGTGGAGGCAGTTCTTTGCACATTGTCTCCCTAGACTGGTTCTCACCAAGACCTGTGAGGTGGCCGCTGGGATCATTCCCAATTTACAGAAAAGGTAACTGAGGTTGCGAGGTTAGGTGACCTGCCCTGATCTCATAGTGAATGAGGCAAAATTCAAAGTCTGCTCTTCCTGAGCTCAAATGCAATGGGTTAACCTTTATGTCACCAGGATGTGTGTGTGTGTGTGTGTGTGTGTGTGTGTGTGTGTGTGTGTGTGAAGGGAGCCTGAAGACCCAAGTCTGAATAGCCCTCTGACCCTCACTCTTTGGTGAGCCTTTGTCTTTTCATCCTGTAAAGCAGGACCTCCTTCTGCCCTCACACCGTTGTGAAGGTGACCAGGGCAATGTCTGTGAACGGTTACACAGATGTTACACACTGACTGCTCAGATGGGTCCTCACAGGGGCTGTTTCATCCCAAGTCCAAAAGACAACTCATCTTCTCAGCCCTCACAGTCTCTTCTGCTCCAAGTTTCCCTCCTTTGTCCAAAGCACTGTCTCCCCTCTGGAGATTCAGCTCCATCCTCGGGGTCATTTTGGACCCCCCTCTTCCTCTCTTCACCTGGCTGGGCCTGTCAGTTGTCCAGGCTCGCCATTGCTAGTAGGATGGCAGTTCTGACCTCTCTCTCATTCTTTCCCTTCATATCACTGACCTATTTCGCACCTACTCACCTCTTTCCTGAACCAATGCAGATACTGGTTTGGTTTCTCTGCTTGGTCCACTCTGACCCATTCTCCATGAAGTTATCAAGTGATTGCCCTAAAGTATTTACTCAGTGAGCTCTGGCAGCTTCCCTTTGCTTCCTGTCTCACCCCCTCCCAACCTAGTCTGACCCATAGCGCGCAGTCCATCCGAGCCATAGTATTCCTCGTACTCAGCATCCCAACTTCCATCTCTCTCTTTTCCCATTGACTGAGCCCAGGTTTGGGACATTCCTCCATCTCCCTTCCACTTCCCAGAATTCTGCTGTTTTTCAAGGTTCAGCTCATGTATCACCTTCTACGTGAAGACTTTCCTGATCTCACCCACTACAAGTTCCTCCCGGCCCAAATCAGCCATTATTGCTTTTGGAAATCCTGAAATATGGCTATTTTGGAATCTACCCCAATGGACTAGCAGCTCTTGGTTCCACCTTTGGTACAGTGTCGGCACATAGTAGGTAACTAATCGATGATTAATTGGCTTGTAACCTTTTCTTTCTAGTGATTCAGATGACATTCCCCCTCAGCTTTCTTGTCCTATATCAACTTATTCTACTACAAATTTGCCCAAGTAGGGCAGCCTTGCAGGGGCCTCTCTCAATTTCTTTGGACAATTCAAGATTATAGAGCACGAGGATTGTCCAGTAGGTTTTCCATCTTTCCTTCCATGAGGTTAGCTCATCTTATTTGCTGTTCACAGCTTGGACAACATTTTCAATTCTCCTTCTTTGTTGCAATTCCTTGTTTTTCATAGCCCACAATCACTGCCTGCCTCTCTGCTGACCTTTGGGCTTCGGTAATTTCCAGCCCTACCGTACCTCCGGGACACCTGGCATTCTGAGAACGGGACTTTACAAGAGAAGCTTAGAATCTTTAAAAGAACATTACAAAGTCCCAAAGACAAAAGAGGAATCTAGTTCCTGCTCTTGTTTGTTTCTGGGTCTACCTTGTGCTGCTTTTGCTGTTCTTGCTCAAGAGAAATACACATACTTCCCAGTCATAGTCAGAAATACAAACACTCCCAATAACCTCAGCCTTACCTTGTAGCTCCTAAATCCTCAACTATAAAAGGGGGATCAGAAAAGCAGCTACTTCCCAGAACTGTTTTGAGATCACATAAATTAATTTTCCCTAGTGCTTTATAAGCTTTAAAGTGTGATATAAACTCTGGTTATTATTACTGCTTTTGTTGCTGCTACTACAATGATATCTACTACTACTACTACTACCACTACTACTACTATTACTACTACCACTACTACTACTACTACTACTACTACTACTACTACTACCATTACTACCACCACTACTACTACTACTACCACTACTACTACTACTACTACTACTACTATTACTACCACCACCACTACTACTACAATTTCTTTCCATTTGGGAAATGAGGTTGTCAAGATGACCACCAAGGTCCTCTCCAAATCAGAATCCCTGATCATTTAATCCTGAACCTCTTCTTCTCCTGGAGTCTCAGTCATCTAGGATCCAGTTCTTTTGTTTTGAGGTTGAAGACCTCAAGCTCAAAAGCTGCAAATTCCTAAAACGTTCTTAATTCAGCTCTGGGCTAAACACTGGGACCTTGTCTCTCGTCGGCATTGGAGGTGGAGGCCAATGAGAGATGAGGTGGGGGAGGGAGGCAGGAACTCTCCTGAAATACCTAATTACTGGGAGAATGTTCTCTTCCATCCACTCTCAGGACTGAGGGTTCACAACTGGCGTTGGTTATTAGGAATTCTAAACAATCCCTCATGGGCTCGTTATATGGAGAGGCAGGAGATTCACATATTAGCTAAGAACACCGACCCTTTGCAAAAGGTCGACTCTTGTATGTGAGCCCGTTAAATGGAAAAAAAGGAGAAAATAGTTAAAGCTTGATTGTTAATTAAGCCCCGGTTTACTCTTTTCATTTCCCTCAAGTAGGTCAGTTTGAGATATAAATGTTGCATTTGAATATTTGAATGTGAAGGATTTTTATTGAAATTAACTTTCAAAAACCATGAATATGGATCTGTGAAAACTAGATCATCTGAAATTGACCTAAGTTGCAGCAATCAGCCATGAAAGTCTCCCTTTATTTGGGGGCTCCCTTTTGACAGGCTGATTCTGCTTTGGACAAGACACTGCCCACCCTTTCGCCTACCTCACCTTGTGCTCTTCTCCTTCCCTGGCTTCCTCCTCTTCCTCTTTTGTGTAATTAGATATATATTTTGTCTGTTATAAAACATTATTTTTTCTTCTCCCTCCCCCTGAAAAGAAAGACAAAGCCTCATGCCAAATACATGCGTACAGCGCACATATCCATACATGGATGTGCATCTGCAAACTTGCATGTATGTGTATGTGTATATAGACATATATAACAAATCCCTATGCCGGCCATATCTAGAAACGTGCCTCTTACTCTGCGTCCTGATTCCATCATTACTCTGGCAGGAAGTGAGTCGCTTTCATCATCCTCAGCCCTCTGGAATTGTGGCTGCTCATTACATTACTAAGAGTTCTCTCAAAAGTGTTCCTTTTTTATGATGTTGTCAGACTCTGAATTATCCTTCAAGTTCTGCTTACTTCTTTCCGCATCAGTTTATACAAATCTTTCCAGGTTTCTTGGAATCCATTTCCTTCATCACTTCTCATAGCTCAGTATTTTTCTATTACATTGACCTACTATTCATTTATCTATCTGTTCCCCAGTTGATGGGCACTCCTTTCATTTCCAGCTCCGTGCTTCCACTAAAAGGTCTGCCGAACATCGTTTTGGACATAAAGCTCCTTTTCCTCTTGATCTTATTGGGGGCTCACGATCATGCCCAAATGAGTAACCTGCCTTGCTCTCTTTCGGAAATATTTTTGTCTTATGTGTGTACAGCAAGGGGGGAGAAAACCTGGTAGGCCAAGTATGGGAAATGCTTGCTGATCCCCATCTCCCTTCTTGCCATGACCTGCGGATGATTGCACTCTGGGCGCAGGAATCACCCTACTTCTGGGGACCGGCTCCGATTGCCTCTGAGCCTTCTGTCCACTGAGGTTTGGATATATCTGTTTGCCCTGCATTTCTCTTTCCTTTTCTCCATTCCCCTCTTAACGTTTTATTTTAGACTTCACACCTTCCATTGTCACAAAGACTCATTGCTTCATATATTCCCATGTGATTCTTCTGTGACTCTCCCTGTGATTCCTGAAAGTGCCATTGCTGATGGGGAGAGACACAGGGGCCAGCATTTCAGAAGCCCCTCTCTAAAATATCCAACCCGCTTTTCTCAATCAAAGCACATACTTGCCCCTTAGACACACTCCCACATCCAGTTTTGTTCCCTGGCTAGCTGCTTCACAACGGGACTATCTTACCCAACCACAGTGTCTTTTCCAAGACCTAGCAGAGCACTTTGTATACAACAGGTGCCAATAAATGTTTGACTTACTGAATGGAGGGATCCTTATTTGGCCTCTAAGGACCCTCTGTCTGTGTGAGAGGTTGGTTAACATAGAGCGACAAAAACAGAACGTTAGCAGCCATTGTGTTTTCAGCTTTTAGACCCTCAGCCACATTCGTATATTGATGAGACCGCATTTATTAACGCTTAACCTATCACTTCTGTATCTTCATCCGTAAATATTTCTATAATCCCAGGAGCAGCGGCGCCCCTGCTGCTGCAGAGTTGTCAGCACTTTACCTCCCCTGGGAGATGCGCCTGAGGAAAGTTTGCAGAAGGCGGACCCAGCTTGCTGCTAATTGGTTATTGATGGGCATGTAGGTTCAAGGGAGAAAAGGGGAAAGGTCTATTCTGATCCAGTCCATCAGAGGGAAACCTCAGGGCCTCCCAGAGAGACAGCCAACCCGAAAGCAGAAGGACTTGCCCCTGATGCTGTGGGACCCTAAAAAGTCCTTTCACCTCTCTCAGTGCATCCCTGATCATCTGCATTGTTGCAAGGAGTTTCCTCGCCGGACAGGGTCAATGAAACCATGGTCTAACACTTGTTGACTCATCAAGCTTTTTTTTCCTGAGACAATTGACTGGCCCAGGGTCACACAGCCAGGGAGTGTTAAGTGTCTGAGGCCAGATTTGAACTCGGGTCCTCCCGACTCAGGGCTGGTGCTCTATCCCCTGCGCCACATGTACATATATACATGTATGTGTATATATACATATATGTATAGATGTGTACACACACGCACGCACTTTGGTTATCCCATGTCCCCGGCAGGAACGCTTACCTCTGAGACCAGTACATGCAGGATCTGGCATTCAGGGCGTACTCTAGCTCAAAGCGGCTCCGGAGGGCAGCGACGTGACTCCTGCTGGGGCCTCCGCGGCTCGCCAGGCAATCAGAGGACGAGGAAGGAGACAGGGACCCACTGCTGTTACTTGATGAAGGCGACATCAGCTGCATAAAGAAAGGCCATTTTCAATCTCTGAGGAAGGCAGATAGGCTTAAAGACCCAGGGTGAGCAGAAGTGGTCTTGGCGACTTCCCAAGACTGGGTTTTCTTTCAGCCGAATTCCTGTGCATCTAGACTTTCCAGTATTTTCTTTGTCCCCCGGCCTTTTCTGAGTGGCCTCCTAAAATGCGATGTTTAGAAATCAAGCTACAAAATGGGTGAGTGAGGGACGAGTTGACTTTATATCTGAAAAACAAGAGTCCTGGTTCTAGACCAGGTGTGCGATCTAGGGCAAGACATTTTGAATGGCCTCAGACTCAGTTTCCACATATGTAAAATGAGGATAATGTTCCCCTTGCTCCACTAACCTAACAGTGAGAATAAAACCAGGCAGTGAATGCAAAGTCTCCGAGCCCTAAAGTTCGACATAAAATTTATTTGATTGTTGTAAATATTTTCACTTTGTTGGAAAAAAATGCTACAAAATTCCATCAAAAAGGAAGTTTTCCTAGTACATTCTAAAGGGAATTTGACTTACAAAACTTGGATTATCTCTTAGTTTAACAAAAACTTGATTTTCTCAATCCCCTGATTATCCCAATAAATTATTGTCCATCTGTTTATTGGTCGTGTCTTCTTCAGATCCAGATGGAAAATAAGATCACTGAGGGCATATGATCCGCTCTTTCCCTCTCCCTCCAACCTGGCTTCATATCCTCAAGGTCTAGCTCAGTTCGAGAGAGCTAGGAGCCATTCAAAGTGAATAGAGAAGCTGGCTTTTGTGTCAGAAAGACTTGAGTTTGAATTCTGCTTTAGAAACTTACTAGCTGGGTAAGTAATTGTGATTAGACTCAGTTTCCTCATCTGTTAAATGGAGATAAAAATAATAATAATAATAATAATAACAGTTACTCCACGGGATTGTTGTGAGGATCAAATAACAGGTAAAGCTCTTTGTCGGCCTTAATGTGTGATATAAATTACAATTAGCATATGGTACATGATGGGACATCATGTCCTATGGGACAGCAATGGAAGTTTAACACAATTCAATCCAAAAGACAATTTTCTTAAGTGTCACACCATTGCTTGGCTTGAGGATGTAATTCTCTCCAAGGACTCATCCATTGTGTCAAGTATGGAACACCCGTAGATCCTGGAAGCGGAGGCTGGATGACAAGTCAGCAGGTTTTCCAGTGGGGATGCTTTGGGACCGGAATTTCCCCTACTCTTGCCCTAGATGATTCCTGAGGGTCTTTTCATTCCTTGAGCTCCATGAGTCATTGCCAAGATTGGAGACAATCCAGGGCAGGATAAAAGAACCCACAAAAATAAGTAAAATAGGAAAAGCTGCAGGTCAGGAAGAGGAGGATGGAGCAAAGAGGAAAAAACACATGTTCTAGTTTCTCTAGCACCCTCTGCGTCTTCACAATGATTACACACAACAGCTGTGGCTACCATGAGACCCCCCCCTTCTCCCACAATCACCTGGGCAGTAGTTTTGCACATTTGCCCAATTAAATTTTGTCTGATATGCCCAAGCTCTGCTTCCTGTTAGCCCTGGGGAAGCCTCAGCTGAGACCACTTCCAAGTCCTTTCTTTTCTCTGGGGAATCTCATGTTTAGAAGGGGCCATTTACCACTCCAAACTGGACCCGAGAAAGAATCCTCTTTTACAACAACCAGTCAAGGGGTTGTCCGGCTTCTGCTGGGCAGAGAGGGAGGGAGCCTCATCCACTTTGGACAGCTGCAGTGGCAGGGAAGATTTCCCCGACTCTCACCTAAACTTTCCTCTTGGTAACCTCCACTGATGGTCTCTTCCCCTCCCACCTTACAGCTTTCAATATACTTGAAGACAGGTTTCATTTTATCCTTCAGCCTCCATCTCTATCATTTAAAATATGATCAGCTCCTTCCACTGATCCTTGCACGTCATGAACTTGAACCTAAAGTCTTGTGTATTGGATAGGGCACGGGACTTGTAGTTGGGGAGATCTGGTTGCAAATTCTGATTTAGACATGTAATAGCTGCACCATATTGGGCAAATCCTTAGCTTCTTCCTATCTTTGTTCATCTATAAAATTAAAATGTTTGCCTTCAAAGGACCTTTTCCTCTCTGAATCTAGAGTCCTATAAAAGGTCTTGGGCTTCAGGTATCTCCATAGATTTATCACCAAATTGGAAAAGAACTTCAATTCTCCTTCCCTCCCTCTCCACTCCTTCCAATGGAACAAAGTGGAGACAACATAAAGCTCTATTCAGAGCAGAAAATGCTACTTGGGTTGAGTCTTTCTTGGGGGTCTCCTCCATTCCCCTGGGTGTCCATCCTTAGTTTTGTTGGGATTTGCTATTTGCATGTTTCTTCTTCCCTTTCTATATGTGAATGTATAAGATGGAGCCATTTGGTTCTTCTTATTGAAATCTCTACAGCAGAAAACTAGAGAGAAAAGAGGGGAAATGATTTTGCATTTGGCAAAAGAGTTTATATGGATCAGTGCTCATGCTTGACTCGGCTTTGCCCATTTTAGAATCCTGCCTTTTGGCCTGGTCTGCACTAGCAAACTGAAATAGAAAATTGAAGTCATTATCCAGAAAATCCAGGCTAGCAACTCCCTGCTATGAAGGAGGGGGAAAAATCTGTTAGCCTAATGACAGGGGTTTATCTCTCTATGTGACATCTGTGCACTGGGGGAAAATGTGCAGATCAAAATATTTGTAAATCAGACCATATTTCCCCAATGACTTCAATTGTCATTTGGAATGGCTGCCTTTCATATCTGATTGGATCTTCAATTATCAGAGACACTTGTGATGCAAGCCTTCCATTCATCACAAGACTGATCTGAAAGCAAATACATTTATGTGTATATACATGTAAAGATGTATACGTATACACATATGTATAGTGTATGTGCACATTTAAAATATGAATAATTACTCTTTCTATTCAATCTTTTTTTTTTGTAAATTCAGATTTCTACCTCTCCTTTACTGAAACAGGTTATTCCTGTCTTTCTTTGCTGGACTGTTTTTGTTTGCAGAGTCCTGATTCCCTGTATCCTCCTTTATTTTTATTTCTCTATATATTTTATTAATACAAATTTATTTTATATTGATTTATTTTATTGCACCAGAATGGAGCTATTAGCTCACGATTTTGGGGGGACATCCTCTTTGGAGGGCAGTGTATAGATTTTCAATAAAAATAGCAGACTTTGAGATCTAGGCCAAACTTTCTCTTCCTAAGTACCAACTACCTGACAGGCTCAGGGACATACCTGAATATGTAGGCCATTGTTCATTGCTAATTTCAGGGACTCAGATACACTCACCTCAATGTTGCAAAGGCATTCTTCCAATTTTGTCACGACTTCAGAAAATTCTGGTCTTCCCTGTAAATAGAGAAAGAAGGACTTTTTTCCCTTCTCTGGCAAGAATAAAGGGCAGCAACTGTCTTTGGGTTTTCAAATGTGGGTATTTGCATTTGCAAAGAGTAAGAGATTAACAATAAAGTATATTTTTTATTAAAAAAATACTCTTGTATTGAAGTGTTAATTGAATGTTCATTTGCTGTTCATGGTCCAATGTTGAGTCTCTTCCTGATAAGAGTTTTAAGTCAGGATTCTCAACTGCATTCAGATAATGAAGCTGCGAAAAGCTTTAATTAGCTTTGCATGTTTTCAAATGGCAGTTTTTCCTCCTCGAAATGAAAGACTGGAAATGAAAAAGGAAAAAAAAAGGTATTAACTCCCTCAATGCCCAATGACACCAATCCATGGGTCTTGCGGCTTTTTCTTAGACTGTGTGTTTGCTGCTCTGCTCTGCTCTCCTCTCCTAAAATGCCTTTGAAAACCTCACCTTGGACTCAAAGTTCATATATTCATGTAGTTCATATAGTCAAAGCTTTGTATATTTAGCCCTACCTTCAGGAGCTCCAGTGCTCCCAATAGACTGTTTATGTACAGCTCTTGGTAAAATGGGGAGCAAACCCAAACAGAATTTTTTTTTGGGGGGGGGAGTCCTTAGGGACAAGCTTACTGAGACTTTAAGCTAAACATATCAGGGGTTATAAAGGATCTTGTGAAACCCATCTCCCTTCTCTTAGAGATGTGGCCCACCACAGATGAAGAACACCTTGTCCATTGTCAGGCACGGTTGCTTTTTGGCTCAATTTTGCTTAACTGTTTTTCTTTAGTTTAAGGAGAGGATTATGTTTAGAGCATATTAGGATATGCTTGTAGCATAATAGGAAACAAAGGGCATCAATAAAGCTTTTTAGAAAGACGATACTGAGAAACTTAAATGTAACAGATGATTCTCTGCAGAGGAATCTGTAATCTTAATTTGATGGGCTGTGAGAGGGAAAGAGAACTGGCAGAAATGGGATAATCTGATGGATCCAGGTAGGTGCGAATCCCATCTCAGGACACCTAACTTCTCTGGACTGCTGTTTTCTTGGTGACTTAAAAAAACGAAACAAAACAAAACAAAAGATACATTGTACTAGACAGCTTCTGAGAGTCCTCATAGCCTAATTCTAGCTAATCATAAAGCAATGGGCTCCCCATAACCAGCAGCTATCTTCCACTGTAAACTTCAAACTTTTGTCTGCCAAAACGAAGGCAGGTTGAGGACTAATCTCCAAGGCTATTCATTGGGTGGTCTGTGAGGACATTAAAAGGAGCCTTAAAAACAGTTTTTTCTAGAGTAGAAATCAGTGAAATGTCTAATGAGCTGACAGTAATTAAATCCTGAATATTAATTGCCAACACTAGGGAATATGTGCTCTCTCCTCTGCTTTCAGGTGGCTGGCTCACCCTCTTGGCAATCACAGTTCGATTGGGAGCTTCTTGCCCCCCATCCTGCTCAGCGTGCTCCCCAGATGTCACTCTCTGCCAGAGGCTGACATATATACCAGGTAATGAAGGGAAGGACTATCTGTATAGTCCACTCCTGGTCCTGCCTTTGCCTGTCCCTGCTGCTCCCTGGGCTCAGCTCGTAGGGGAGCAAGACACGATTCCTTCTGAAGACCCCAAATCACTCAAGTTGACTTCACCATCATGCTCAGCAACTATGGGAATGCCGCCTGAGGTTATTCCAAACCTTTATATTGAAAATGAATGATGCTTTTTCTTATGGGGAAAAAAACACTTAAAAAGGGAAATACATGAAATAACTCACTTTGCCCTTCCTTTTGCCATAACTTTTTGCTGAGTTCAGCTCTGGGAGTGACTGGCCAAGCTCGCCACATCCCAGGCCTGCTATCCCATCCTCCCCTCTCTGACACAGAGATGACGATCAAAATGGATCTAATTTTGAAAGAATAGTCTTTTTCTTTCTCTCTTTTTTTTTCATTGGGAGTAAATGAGCTGTGGCGATCCTAACAAGATCCACTGGCTGGATTCATTACCTATTGCTTGCTAAAGTCAACAATTTAAAAATAAGGCACCTTATTAAGAAATTTAAAGAGAATGTGATTTACATGCCGAGATTTAACCCGGCCATAGACCGGGCCAGGGGAAAGTTTAGGCATCTGGGGGTTAAAGAGGAAGCTGCAGGAAAAAAGGTCGATTTTAACTCTAAAATCCTGAGCCTCTGCTGAGAAAATGGCCGCTGTAAAAGCCCTCCTTGACAAGAGGAGGATTAGCAGGGACTCATTTCTACCTGTAACAAGTGAGACCCCGATTCGGGAGGAAATGGAAGCCTTGATCTGCTTGGTTTTGTTTGTTTGTTTGTTTGTTTGTTTGTTTGTTTTGGGGTGGGGGGATAGAACTTGGTGGAGGCTGGTGAGGCACAAGGGCCACTCCCTCCCTTCCACTGTCCGCATGCTCATTTCCAAGGTGTCACATGGGGGAGCAGGAGATTTGAGGAAATCGGAGCGTCCTGTGGATGGCTCGTTAGCAAAGCTTCCCTCCGCCGCCTGCGCCAAGTCATTGACGGGCTCTGGCGCGGGGACTTCGTGTTCACAAATCCCGGAGGTGGAAGGAGCATCCCCTCCTCCCCCCCATGTTGGCGGGCCGGGTTTGTGAGGGACGGGAGGAGGGACATTGGAAACCAGAAATCATTAAGCCGAATCATACCCAAGTAAAACCCTTGTCCAAATGTGCGGGTGTTCCACATCCACATCCCGGCAGCTGCAGGGAATCCAGCGTCGGCTCCAAGCAAGGCAGGATGAGAAAGCTTTGCGGCGGCCGAGTCTGGGGGGCTCCGGGGGGCCCCACGCTCCCCTCCCCAGCCACGGGACCACCCTGGGCCCACTCGACATAAGGGGCGTTAGGACGACTGCCCTTCGCAGCCCAAATAAGGTGACTGATAACGGGGCGCTCCAGTGGCTCCTTATCACCATGTCTCTCTGGCTCCTCATGGCCGGGCCGTGATCCCTGGGAGATAAGGATGGTGACCAGAGTCATCCGCGGGCCTGTCACAGGATGGCCCCAAGGCCGGGACGGCCCAGTGACGCCGAGAGCCGGGGCAGAGGGAGGAGGGGGATAGCTGCCATCTTGCCGGCTTTTAGCCAGAGGCGAGCGATCCTACTCATAATCTACTTTGTGGGGGGAGATCCGTGGGAACTCTCCCGCCACCGGAGCCAGCTAGCCGGCTCCCGGGAAGGAAAGCCCCACACTGGAACGGCGGCGGGGTGGGGGTGGGGGGTTGCCGGTCACCACGGGGTCTCCAAGGACAAGCTGCAGGCGGGGAGTTTGTCTCGTGCCTATTTCTCCTTATAAACGCAGGGGAAAAAATTCTCTTAAAGGAGAGAAAGGCTCCTGGGGGAAGTTCGGGAGTAAGAGTCAGGAGGGCCGCGGTCATGGAACCTTCGGCCCCGCGCTGGGCCCCCGGGCTTCTCACCCGTAACGCGAGTTTCCTGCTGCTCTGGCAGAAAGCACGTTCATGCTCCGGGGCTCCATTTCCTCCCTGGATAATGGGCATAACAACAACTGACCGGCCCTTGTCTCAGTGAATACTGAAGGATTCCATCTTTGCTGCTTTAACCACAGCAGACTGGGAGCTCTCGTTACATACGGGGATATTAGCAAGCAATGGATTCATCGACTCCTAAATGAGCAGGGAGGGGGGGAGAGGGGGGTGTCTGTCTCCTAGGCAGACTTATGGGGGGGGACACCATTCTGATCCGGAGCCCGGGGATCGTTCACGCTCCTACTTAATGTGCTCTTGCCCAGGTTGGGAGAGTGTGTGAAGTATGGCTGAGATTGGGGTGAGTGTGGGGTAGGGTGTGTGTGTGTGGAGGAGAGAGAGGTTGGGGTGTGTGTGTGGGGTGTGTGGTGGGGTGAGTGTATGTGTGTGTGTATGAGTGTGTGTATGGGAGAGTGTGTATGGGGTGTGTGAGTGAGTGTGTGTGTGTATGTGTGTATGGGGTATGTGAGTGAGTGAGTGTGTTTGTATGGGGGTGTGTGGGGTGTGTGTGTGTATGTGTGTGTATGAGTGAGTGTGTATGGGGTGTGTGAGTGAGTGTGTGTGTGTGTGTATGGGGTATGTGAGTGAGTGAGTGTGTTTGTATGGGTGTGTGTATGGGGTGAGTGTGTGTGTGTGTGTGTGTATGGGGGGGTGTGTATGGGGAGTGTGTGTGAGTGTGTATGGGGTGTGTGAGTGAGTGAGTGTGTTTGTATGGGTGTGTGTATGGGGTGAGTGTGGTGTTGGGGGTGTGGTGGTGTGGTGTATGGTGTGAGTGGTGTATGTGTGTGGGAGTGAGTGTGTGTGTGGTGGGTGTGTATGGGTAGTGGGGAGTGAGTGGGTTGTAGGGGTGTGTATGGGTGAGTGTGTGTGTATGGGTGTGGGGAGTGTGTGTGTGTGTGTGCAGTGTGATGTATGGGGTGCTGCAGGAGTGCTGTGTGACGAGTGTGAGTGGTGACGGGTGTGAGTGAGTGAGTGTGTGTGTGTCCCCGTGTGCGTCTGTCTCACCTCCACTCCCTCCCTCCCTCCCGCAGAGGCTCCGGTGAGCACGCGGGCGCTCATGGTGACCGACGGCTCCATCACGGCAGTCGAGGGCGGGAACCTGTCCTTGCTGCTGAACGTGAGCGTGTTCGCCTTGAGCAGGAACCGCATCGCGGACATCGGGGAAGGCGCCTTTCGCGGGCTTCGGGCCTTGCAGACCTTGCTGCTGGAGCACAACCGCATAGCCAGCTCGTCCCTCAGCAGCGGCACCTTCCGAGAGCTCCGGAACCTGCGGGTGCTGGCCCTCGGGAACAACCTGCTGGAGAGCGTGCGGGGGGCCTGGTTCCGGAGCACCAAGGGCCTTCTCCGGCTGCTCCTCAACGGGAACCGCATCAGGAGCCTGGCGGACGGGACTTTTGTGGGGGCCGGCCTGGCGGGGCTCAGCTATCTGGACCTGTCCAACAACTTCATCAGCTCCCTCGGGGAGGGCGCCTTCCGGGCCCTGCCACGGCTGCGGGAGGTGGACCTCTCCGGCAACCACCTGGCCCGCGTCCCGGCCGTCCTCGCCCCGCTCACACGCACCATCCTTCGGGGTCCGGACAGGAGCGAGTGGAGCTGCACGTGTGGCCCGCAGCCGCCGGCCACTCCCCTCAGCAACGCCCCGGCCGGCTCCTCGGCCCCCGCCCCGGCCACTCCCCTCAGCAACGTCCCGGCCGGCTCCTCGGCCCCCGCCCAGGCCGGCTCCTTGGCCCCCACCGGTGGCGGGGCCAGCGGCCCGGCCCAGAGCCCCGCGGTGGCCGCTCACCCTGGGCTCCGACGGTCCGAGGCCGACTGCGATTACAAGTCTCCCAACTCGACGCTGGTGTTCAAGGACAAAGCAAACGGCCCGTCTGGAAGGGAGGTGGCCCAGGTGACCGTGCTTTGCTTTGCAGGTACGTGTGACGGCAGCCAGTGACAGTCCCCTTCCCTCCCCGCCCCCCAAGCCAGGCAGACCGAGAGCTTCCCTCAGGTAGCAGGTGGAGGGTTGGGCTGGGAGCCCTGGGGTCAGGCCCTGCCTGGGTCATCCCTTAGCCTCCATAAAATGAGGGGTCCAGATACCCACGACCCTCAAATCCACTCTGGCCCCACAGCAAAGATCCCATAATGGAGGACGTCCTCTGCCCCTTCCCACACCCCTCACTTAAGGATGAGGAAAACTAAGGCTCAGAAAGATCATGTGAGCACTTGGATTCTACCAAAGCAGCCCCAGCTCCCTCAGAGCCCCCTGAAGGTTATGGGCTCCAGATTAAAAGCTGGGGCTTTGATCCCTCTGTCTGGCAAGGAGGGGGTGGACAAGAGGGGCAGCAGGTATGCCAGGGGTGCCGTGCTAGAAGGCCTGGCACGACCAGCCAAATCATGCTGGATACTGGGTCTCATTTTCCATTTCTGTAAAGCGGCTGTAATACCATGTAGATTTCTCCTCCCCCCCCAAGATTGTCTCCAAGGAGAAAGGAGAGAATTCACTGGGATGTGCTTGGAAAAGTCTCACTGGCTCTGCACATACTGGCTGGAGTTGGCCGGAGCCGGTCCTGGGGTCGTGGGCATCCCGGGAAGGGTGTCTTTGGGCCTGGGGCCCTTTCATGGCTCAAACAAAATCAAATGTGCAATTTTATTTGGCAAATTCATAGCAACACATAATGCCAAATGGTCTTAATGAGAAGCAATAAAGGACCAGGATCTCAGAAGCCGGTCAGTCAGTCAGTCAGTCAATCATTCAACAAGCACTTAGCTGTTTGCTGATAATTGGCTGTCTATTATGGGCTGGGGATATACAGAAAGGCAAATCCAGTCCTTAAAGAAAGCTCATTCTAATGGAGAGCAAGCAGGTTAATAAACTACCCACATCCATGCAAAGTCAAACAGAAATGGGAGGTTATCTCAGAGGAAAGGCAGCGGCAGCAGCAGGGGAGCGGGCAAGGCTTCTTATAGAAGGCAAGATATGAAACAAGAAGCCTGTACCAAGCATCCTACCCAGCCCATATCTAGGTCTAGGTGACCTAGAGAACATCACAGGAAAGAGGGACGTCCCTCCAAAGGCATCCAATCAGAGCAGAGCCATGGACTCGAAGTCCTTATTATGTGAGGTATAACCTTGCCTCAGGTACTTGAGCAAGTGACTTAACCTTACTTTCCTAATCTGTGAAATAGGAAGTCTAACAACACCTTTCTCATAGGGATGCTTGAAGTTCAAGTAGTACAATATGTGGAAAGAATTTAATAAGATTTAAAAGAATATAGAAATATGGTTTATTGTAAAAATCAAGTCTATTCAGTTCTACTCTTCTAGCAATAACGATCACCTGTAATTGTTATTTTTGTACCAGTATAACTTCAAAGTAGATATTTTAGAGGAGAGAATATGCCTGACAGGATGATTTCCACTCCCATTATATACAACAGATTGGACCACATTGGGTTATGGGTTCCCTCCCTTCACCCTTTGAGGTGCCCTGCTAGCTTCTCCCAGTCCCCTCATCACTAGTCTGATCGGAAAATGAGAACAATGGCCCTGCTGCCATTAGAGGGGGCTTCTGTATTTGGGTGAAAGCACTGGCATTAGTAGCAGTTAGACACTGAACTAAGACCTCAAGGTATGGTGGGATCCCAGTAGACCAGACTGGTGACATTTTTCGTTGGCTTCAGAGAATCAGAATCATAACTGAATTATTCAGAAGGGACCCAAGAAGTCCCTTAGTCCTACCCAATCTGAATTAAAATCCTTTCAATAACCTTCCCTGGAAACCCCCCAAGAGAGGAAGCCCACCACCTGCCAAGGTGGCCCACCCACCGAGAGCCACTGTCGAAGCTTTTTTGTGTTTGTTCCATCACTTAACAAGAAGCCTAACTCGA
Organism: Sarcophilus harrisii; assembly: GCF_902635505.1. Taxonomy (NCBI): domain Eukaryota; kingdom Metazoa; phylum Chordata; class Mammalia; order Dasyuromorphia; family Dasyuridae; genus Sarcophilus; species Sarcophilus harrisii. The sequence goes on from NC_045429.1 coordinate 3,004,326, forward strand.
ACTCTTTGCAATTTTTTATTCAATCAAGTAAAGCACTTACTGGGTGCCAGACATGGTGCCAGGGGCTTCATCCTATCCATGACCTCTGGCTCCAAGCAGAACAAGTTCAATAGCTCTTTCCCTATAAAAGCTCTTTGGAACCTTCAAGGGAGATCTCAGGTCCCAGGCCCTTCAGGGCCCACCTCTTGATTCCCTCTTTGACTGATCCGTGCATGATACCATCTGCCATCCTCCCTGGCTGCCCTCCTGCAGATGTGCCCTCTTAGTGATGTCCTTCTGAAAGTGGGGCACCTAGAGTCAGAGACGAAGACTCCAGCACTGATGTGACCTTCCCAGCAGGACTGGAGGGAACACTACTGTTTTGCACAGTAGGCTTTTTTCCCCATGAGAAGCTGACATTATTGTTGCACGGATGAGGAACAAGAGACTGGCAGAGATTAATCTTGAATTTGTTTGCCACTGTTGGCTCATGTTGAGCCTGTATCCCACTACTCTCCCTTCCTCCCCATTCCAGGAAAAGCTACAGCTGTCATTTAATTGACAAGCAGTTACTATGTGCACAACACTCTGATGGAGGCTAGAAAAGGGGCAGCTTTTAGAGACAATCATGATTCTTGTCATCATGGAGCTAATAAGGGACAGAGGCACTAGTGGGGCCATCTATAATAAGCAATACGTTCTCAGTGCACTAGGTAGAGGTTAGCAGCACAAAGTATCATGGGAGAACGGCAGGGGAAGGAAATGATCTGTGGTCTCGTCACATTCCCCAGCCCCACATCCTGCCAGGAAATCACCCATGTTTGTTGGGCTGTGACTCTGCCTCTATGTCTATTTACTGCATCCTTCTGTCCAAATTGCTGGTGTAGCTTTGGGTCCCTGACCCCGTCACCCAGAACGTTAGCGATCCTTCGCATCTGTGTGATGAGAATCCAACCCACAATCTCGTGAAAGTCACAGAACGAGTGCCAGGACCCTGCATTGGAGCTCTCCCCATGTTGTCACTGCTGGGGACAGGTCCTCACCAGGGGGCAGAATCACTGGCCAACACAGCTTTATTTTGCCCCTATATTAAATGCCTTGCAGAAACCCAGGGAAAGTGAAGTGGGAGTAGGCTATTAACACCTTTAAGAAAAGCAGGATACTTCTCAAGCACTAATGCATTTGTTCATAACTTTAGCACCATATCAAGAAAATGTTTTCCTTAACCCTTCGCTTATTGAGAGCAGAGACAAATGGACTTCAGGTAGCTAAAAATGGATTCTGGATCAAGGAATAGTATCTATCTTTCTATCATCTATCTATCTATCTATCTAATATCTCTATCTATCTATTTTTCATCTATCTATCTATCATCTATCTATCTATCTACCTATCTATCTATTGATAGATAGATAGATACAGGCTCTCCTTTTCCTCATCTGGAAAGGTCCCAAGGTCCCATAACTTGTCTGTGTCTGACGTTGGATTTGAACATTGTTGTGACTACAATCCCAGCACTTCATCCCCAGGATCACCTCATTACCCTATTGATGATCCCAGTGACGGAGTCAGCACACTGTGCCTACTTCTGTCCCTTACTTCCCTTTGTCATCTTGGGCCTGTAAATCCATATTTCTGGGTAATTTCCTAATCTACAAGATGAGAAGCTGGATTCATGGGCCTCGAGGTTCCTTCCAGCCAAAAAGATCTACAATCCTATGATTCCATGAATGGGTGGGGATCAGCAACAACTGATGTCTTTTTAAAGCACTTGGCAGAGGATTTCAGCTGCTTCTCATTTGATCCTTACAACAGCTCCCGATTTTCAGATTAGAAAACGGGGAACAGAATAACAAAGTTCCATGGTCAGATTCTCATAGCTATAAATGTCAGAAGCAGGATTAGAACTCCCAGCCTATTGTTCTTTTCCTCCAGCAAGAGAACACAAGTACTGAGACAGCCCTGTTTCTCCCTAAGTTCTGGAGTTGCTTCTTGGACAATGTCACAGATCACAGAATGTGACAGTTGAAAAGACCTGGGGGCATCCTACCCAGCCCATATTAGAAAAAAAAGGACTGGGCACTAGTCTCTGATTGAAAACCTGCAAGGAAAGAAATCAGCTAGCACTCAGCATGAGTTAAGGAACCCACTAGCACTCAGCACAAGCTATCCTGCTTTTGATGGCTCTAATTATTATGGATTTCTCTCCTTGCCAAACTTAACTTGACCTCTTTGTAACATCCAATCAGAATTCCCTTTGCCTTAAGAATCGGTTCTGCTGTCTGGGACCATCCACCCCAAGTCTGGTCCTTCCGCTTCGTGAATGCCCTTCCAATGCTGGAAAGCAGCGAGCCTATGTCGGGAATCTGCCCATTTTTCCATTCCACTCTCATCAACTCAAATACTCTTTTCCAGCTAAGACTATTGATTTGATTTTTAATTATTAATCAGGATCCTAAACTGCGGATTGGCTTGGGATTTGGAAGAAATGGTATGGCTTTCACATTCTAATTTCTTCCAGTTCTTAAAGTCAACGGAGGTGTCTTCTCCACCTTTTCCAATGAAGAAGGCCGTTGTGGTATACACTGTTCCTAACAGAAAGCTGTTTTCTGAGCCTATGGCTGGTGAAGACCACCTTCCCTTCCTTCTCCTGGAGCCAAGCGAGGAAGGGAGATGCTATGTGTCCCCCAAGTCAAGTCCAAACAAATAGCAGGCACCGGAGGTTCATTTGTCAAATGCGATATTGCCAAGATGGCTCTGTGGGCAGTCTCCTAACCCAGTTGATGGGAAATTTGACGAAAGGGGCAAAGAAAGGACAAATCATGAGTAAATTTTCCCCTCGATAAACATAAAGATGAGGTTTCGCTGAATGCAACTGAAACACTAAGCTATCTTCCCTAACCTTTCCATTAACCTCTTTTGGTCCTTCACTTTTTATCTTAAGTTATTCCTGTTAGTGTCAAAAAGTGCGGTTAATTAACCTAGGATGTGGGCTGTGGGCAGAATGTTATTTTGATCATCCTGCCCTGGTATCCATTTCCTCGGTGTCTGTAAGCAGGTCTGCCAAAGGGAGAGGGGCAGCTTTAGCTACCCCCCAACGATGAGTGGGCACTTAAGGACAGTCTGACATTCTCCTCCCATCCTGTCCGGGTGATCCGAAGTTGGCCCGCAGACCGCTCCTGGAAACGTCTCCTGTCTGGCAGCTCCCAGTGAGGAGGGGGTTCTTAGTGTTCTTTGTCCTTCCTTAACCATAAGGTGTGTGAGAACTCCTTTCCCCTTTTCTGTAAGAAGCATCCCCGTGGATGACAGGCAATCTGTCTTTCCTTTGACTTTGATGCTTGGGTTCCCTTAGGTAGTGCTCTCCCCTGGCCTCAGCCTTGGGTTCCCCTAGGTAGCACGCTCCCCCTGCCTCAGCCTCGGGTTCCCCTAGGTAGCACACTCCCCCCGCCTCGGCCTTTGCCCTGTTGTGCCGTTGTGTGATAGCGATTTGCCATTTTTATCTCTAGTTGTGTGTTGTGTTATGCCCTCAGTGCCCTTTCCGCCAGCATCCCTTGGTGTATCCCACTTCCACCAGCATACTTGTAAAATTGAAGGATGATTGTGAACCTTCCGAAAGGTGCTTCTTCCACTGAGGGAAACTGATACCCACACTGGGGATGGGCCCCCCAATAGAAGGCGGTTCTTAGGTGACCATCCTGTGCTTCAGGCGCTTCCAGTGTGATCTTCCCTGCCTGCCAGATGTGCTCAGCCTTTGACAGCCCAAGTCTCCTCGATCCCACAACAAGGTGTCGCAATAAGACATTGGGGTGGGGTTCACTCATTTTGTGTCAGGGACCCCTTTGGCAGCAGCTGGTAAAGCCTATGGCCTCTTCTCAGAATCCTATTTCTTAATGAATAGAATAAAATACACAAGATTACAAAAGAAATGAATCATATTGAAATATAGGCAGCAAGATCTTTTAGGAACAAGTTACCAGACCCCAGGCTCAAAAACTCTGCCTCCAGAGATGGGCACTTAAAAATAATTTCGCCTTTGTATTTCCCATTGGCATAAGGCTGTGCTTCGTGCAGTGGGGCATTACTCACTACAATGTGCCCCAACAATATGCTTCCAAGCCCAATATTTGGGATTGGTTTTCATCACACGTAGACCCTCACTCCGTGCTCAATCCCACAGACAGCACTGGGAGAGACATATTCAGAGCTGGATGCGACGAAGGCACTCACTTTAAAGCCGTGTTCCTATCGTTCCATGGCCCCTTGCACCCTCTCATTGTGCTCCTGATAAACCTCAGGAGCCGAAGAAGGGGGAATACTTGACCACATTCACAGGGGGGAACCTGGCTCTTCCCATCTGAAATCTGCTGCGAAGGTCCCACACAACCTGGACGTTCTGCTTCTTCTGCTATTGTGGGAGGGGCCTGCGCCACGTGGCCTCCAGGATCTCTTCCAGCCGGACAATTCTATGATTCCATATCCAGGGAGATGGCGAGACAGAAAAAGGGAGGACGGTGCCCTAAGGGCTGGCACTGAGAGGGGAAGGATGGAGGGAATGCTCACCACAGTAAACGGGCTGGTCAGGTAGGAGCAAAGAATCTGATCTGAGAAAAGGTGGGGGCCTCTGGTGGGCAGGGAAGGGCTCTGGCAAAGGCCGAGGGTCCTTGTGTCTGTGTCACTGTCCTCCGAGAGGGATTTGATCTGATGGTCTCCAAGCTCTGATACTCTGTAAACTGCAGGTCGGGGCAAGACGAGGAAGGGCATCCGAAGCCCTGCTAAGGGGTTGGGAGGGCTTGGTCCCACAGTGCTCCGGGATCAGCGGGAGGACATGCGGGGTTTAGAGCAGGGGATGTGAAGGTGGGACAGGGCAGAAAGTGCCTTTTTTCCTGAAGCTGTGAGAGAGACGCTCTGTGGCGTGTTACTTGGGAATCTAAGAGACCGGGCTGAGCACGGAATAGGAAGTTATCTGAGAGATGGGCATGGAACTTTATATCCTGTTTCCCAAAGCAAACAGGGCTCTTAAAACAGAATCTTCCAGGAGAACAATCCGGGCCAGGCTAACTTTTTAGCAATGACAGCATTGCCCAGAGAAGTCCTGCATTTCCACTAAAGATTACTCGGCGTTGCTTATTCTTGTTATTGAAGACAAATGTCCAGATGAGACGACTAAAGGATGCTCTTTGCCACCTGATGTGTCTCCTCCTCCAATGGGGCAATGACTCACCACGTCTCCCCCTTGTCCTAACATGAGAGAGTCAGATGGACACCGCGCCAGGGAGAAGGCTCTCCGAACCGCTCTATAGCATGGGGCATGAGAGCGCAAGGGGTAAGACAGATTTCTTGGGAAAAAGGAGCCTTTCCATTAGGTTTTTGGTTGCAGGTCCCGTTTTCTTTTCCTTTGACACTCCAGGACCTGGCAGGGACGAATTTCTTGTTGGTTGAGCAGCTGATGATGCAGCTCTCTGTGCTCTCTCCAGGTTTGTTGGTGCCTTGGTGCTCAGCCCTGGTGGCCCCTCCTTAGTGATAGCGATTTGCCATTTTTATCTCTAGGAACACCGTCAATGACTTGTACGTTTCTTCTCATGGTGTTCACTCTTCCCGGTCCCTTTATTTGTCACAGGCGCTGTTGGTCTCATGTGCTTGACTTTAGCCATTTTGAACTGGAGGCTCCAGCGAGGCAAAGCCAAAGCCCCGCCAGAGAGCCCGTGTGGCAGAGTCCTCGGTGGATCCCCATGTGCTCAGGAGCCAAGAACCCACTTCATGCAAGGGTCCTGCACTTGCCACTTAACTCATGAAAGTGAGATCAAGGTCATGTCCATTGTGGGACCTAGAAAGGAAACGCCACTTTTACAGGAAAACTACCACCCAACAACACAGGAAGGGGGTTCCAGGTCCACGTGCCTCCAAGCCCCCTTCAGAGACCTTCCACAAGGAAGGGGGTGTGGGCCAGGTTCTTTTCTGTGCTTTGGCTGTAGCCCGGGGCAGCCAGGCCTTCCAAAGCATTCTGGGAGCATGGTGGTCATTAATGAAGCCGGTCCACCAGCAAGACACTTCCAGAGAAGAGAAGGAAGACTGAGGTGCATGGAACCGGGAGAGGTCCAGCCCCAGACGCTGCAGTGGAACTCCAAGAGAGCCGCAGGTGAGTTAGATGGTCTGGTGTGTGTGTGTGTGTGTGTGTGTGTGTGTGTGTGTGTGTGTGAAGGACAGGGAGCAGCCCTTCTGGGCCCAAGGACAGCTCAGGGGAGATGGGGAAGGAAGGACAGGGGGATTTGTCTGGAGTGTCCCCACCAAAGGGGGCATTTTAGTCCCTGGGTCCTAGGAAAGCTTTATGGTGCGTGAGTTTTAGCCTCCTGGGACCAACCGTGCCAACTTAGCTCAGAGACCGACCCTCCCAGCCTGTGACGCTTTAGGAGAACGGACCATCCAGTCCCAGCAGATGACTCTGGGGAGGGGGCAGGAACAGACTCCCGCCCTTGCTGAGCTGGCAGGGATAATAGCTCCGGAGGCCGGAAAACTTAGAACTGAATTCGTTCTCCCAAGCTGGGAACCAGGCAAGTCTGCTCACGACATGGACGTTTCCAATAATTAGGTGAAACAAATGAATGGAATCGCTTTGGCTCTTCCTCCCCCCACCAGCCCAGACAACTCTGCCACCCAAATACGGGGGCGAGACCTTTAACTCAGTGACGTCAGGACGATGGCAGCTGTTGGGGAAGGAGGCTCCCGTTAATTATCTGGGCTCATTTATGTCAGGCAGCACTTTGTCCCAAACACGTAGGGCAGAGGGGCTGCATTTTGGCTAAGGGTAGAGCTGGAGAACTGGGTGCCAGTGAGATCGTATGTTCCCTTCACTTAGGGTGGGAGGTGGACAGGTCCACCTTCGGCCGGACCCCCAGTCCCTAGCACTTCCTAGAGATGGATGTTTGGATGGTGGTGGAAGGAGGCAACCCTCAACCTTATTAGGTGGCAGAAGAGTGAAAACATGTGTGCCCAGGGTGCCTACTGTGTACTTGATGTGCCTGTTGTATGCCCAGTGTGCCTACTGTGTGCATGGTATGCCTACTGTGTTCCTGGTGTGCTTACTATGTGCCCAGTGTGCCTACTCTGTGCCTGATGTACTTACTGGGTGCTTAGTGTACCTACTGTGTGCCCAATGCCATACTAAGCATCTTATAAACCTTATCCCAGTTGCTTCTGAAAATGGTTCTGGGAGGGAAGTGCTGCCATTCCCCTGACTTTAAGCTGAGAAAACAGAGGGACACCGAGGGTTAGCTTGGGAAGGAAAGCCGGGGTCAGTGGGTGTCTGAGGCTGGATACCAGCTTTCCCAATGGCAGTCGCTGGCTCTCTCAGCTGCAGGGCCCAGCCACCTAATGGGTTTCATCTGCTAAAGAAGCCAGGGGGTTATTTTTTCCTGTTTTTCTTCCTTCCAGGCATTCTCATTATCCCCCAGAATTTCCTCTGCCCCCTCCCCCAGACCCCCAGGGTGACACACAGATTTAAGAGCTGGTGTTACAACCCAGAGCTTTGGATTCTGAGATCCCGGACCTTGTGGAGGATGCCCTTTTCTTCTGGGCAAGCGGGGGTATAGAAAGTCTTTGGCCTTTATAGCTCTAGATCTGGCCTGGGGTTCAGGGCTTTCAGCCACATCCAGGGCAGATGGGAGTTGGGGGGGGGTTTCACTCACTGGGCTGATCCCAAACAGGCCGATAAACGTCTTATATCTGATCTCTCAAGCGAGATGATTTATGGGTAATGCCGCCCTTGGTGACATTGAAAGGGCCGGATGGTTTCTAAGTAATGTGATTATGTTTCCAAAATGGAAGGGGGTTCCTAGTAAGCAGGCAGCCGGCTGAGAGAAGCCCGAGCCCAGCGCTCGGCAGGGCAGGTTTCCTGGTAGCACCATCCTGGCGATGGGCAGACACATCCCCGAGGCTTGCCGCAGTTGCCCCGACGCCTCCCTGTCTATTTGGTTGAGCGTTAGCGGTGGTGTTCCTGGGATCTGCCAGCAGCAGAGCCATCTTCCCGGGCGCTGCTTCTGAGGGCCGGCAGAGCATCTGTTCAGCCGGTGCGATAGAGTTCCTCCACGCTAAATGCCTATGTTTGTCGTTCATCAGATATCAGCAGCGACACGTGGGATGGAAGAGGCCCCGCGCCCGCCTCGGCCCTGGCAGAGGGAGGCCTTGAGACCTGTTTGACAAATGAGCTGTGGCAGCCTCCGACAGAAGCAGAAGAGGACAGCTTTCACCCTCACCAACAAAGACGCTTCACCGGGAGCTCATGGAGCAAGCCTCCCAGGCCCAGGGAGCGCTGCACACAAAACGATGTGCAACATCACCGCCCGCTCTGCCCGGGTCTGCCGGGTCAGAGCCAACCCCCCGATCTGCCCCCCGGCAACTCCCTCATGTGTAGATATATCCTGTGTGATCAACTGCAAGACTGTACAAATGAAAGGAAATCAAGGTCTAGGGAACACCAAGAGTCCCAGGAAGACCAAATGCAAATGAAGGGCTCCCTCAAAGAACTTTGGCCCAGTGGGGACAACATGGGGCCATCGGCCAGGAAAAAAACGCGCGTCCGAAAGAGAGTCAGCTTCCACATTCCGGACCTGGACCAAGAAAACGGGCTGACTCTGCTCCTGTCTGACTCAGCGGAGGCTGGAGCCCTGTGGGTCCAGAAGCCAGTTCCACATGACCGAGGCGCCGGCCGCCGTAGTGAGAAGCTGAGCGAGATGCAGGGAAAGACAAGAGGGGGGAAAGACTTTCCCCATACTCACATTCCAGACAAAGGGCCACCCAGAGCCTCCTACCCCAAGAGAAAAATGAAAGGACAGAATTTTAACATTAAATTAAATTTATGCCCCTTTAGGAAACTAAGAATCCACCCAGAAAAGCAGCCCGACACAGAGAGATGTTCCCCCAAATCCTCACAGCGGGGCAAGAAACGAGCTCAGCAGAAATTGTCCAAAGTCGCTGAGAGGGAGGCAGCTCAGAAGAAACAGCCAAGGAGCCCCGTTGGGCCTGAGGGTCCCCTTGGGCAGCCCAAGAGCAGTGGAAATGGGAGAACACTGATTCCTATTATGACTAACACACAGATCTCAGATGAAAGCCACAGAATCCCAAATGGGGCTCAGGTGATGTCTGGAGTCAGCAAGAGCCCTAGGGAATGTACCCCTCACCTTCCTGCTCAGGCTCCTGGACGGGGCCAGCCTGAACATGTTTCATCGCTCACTTCTTCAGGCTTTCTGACAGGATTATCCCCTGCATCATCCCCAAAGCAGAGGATAGAAAGTGCTGCTCTCCCACCACCTTCAGTGCTCAGCTGTTCATCGGGTACTGGTCAAGGTGCCCCAAACGGTCACTTCAAGCCTCGGCATTCCCAGGCTGACCAAGTGGCACCGGGGACCACTGAGGATGGGGAGCACTGCCCGCCACAGCGTATTCTGAGGCAGGAAGATGGTGACTCTTCCACCTTGAGGAATGAAACCCAATCAGAAGGCGATTTCAAGCTAGACCCAAAGGATTCTAGTCCAGAGGAAGCGCTACCTTTCAAGCCACAGTATCTGCATCGTCCACAGCTAGGAACTGAGCAGGAAACTACGAAGGGCAGTCCCAGAACTTCATCCCAAGTAGCCAAAAATGGCAGTGCAAGTGGGGGGCCCAACTCCCCAAACAACAGTATTTCTAGAACAGAGTCTTATGCCTCTTCTCTCCCTCTTCAGGCCCCATCCAATAGCGATATCTTATTTGTAGAATCCGATTTCGTTCCCTACCAAAATAGTCTTGAGTTTTCCAATGATATCAACACTCCTCTTCCTGGCACTCAACCCAATTGGCACCCACCCAGTAGGAGTAAAAGAGGAACTGAGAGCGCAAATGGATTGCCCAGGGATGATGGCAAAGACGCACCTAGGGAGAAAATAGGAGTGGGAGAAAATAAAGAAGCGGCTCATAGAAGCTGGGCCAATTATGGGGCGATCACTCAAGCTGAGGAGATGGCCCTCCCCAGCGTATCGGAAGAGAGCCGGGGCAGTCGGAAATATGGAAAAAGTGACCCGCCGGCATTGCTGGGACCAAGTCCTGCCATTCAGAGCAGTGCGAATAGCAACCGATCCCCCAGAACCAAAACTGGGCTGCTGCCTAATGAAACCGATCCCCCAATTTATAACCACACGCCGGGGAAGGACGTACAAGAGGTTCAAGACATGCGGCCAGATGAAGGTGATGATGAACATGGAAAAGATGTAATCCCCGCTGAGAAGCATGGAGATGCCTTTGTGTTACCAGAGGTAAAAGACTGTCATTTTGAGGCAGAAAATGAGGTGCCTCTAATTCCTAGCTGGGTAAATGATGCTGAAAACTCTGCTGCAGACCCTACACCGTTTCTGCCATCTGCTGAATATGCTAATCCATCACCTTTGGCGGCAGAACAAAGTGAGCCAAATAACTCAAATAATAATCGCTTTCTCCTTTAGCTTTCTTCCGAGAGCACAAACACACCCTCCTAGCCTTTAGAAGCATTTCACATGCATTATTTGGGGAAAGAAAAGCCTCACTCAAACCTTTGTATCAGGGAAGCAAAACTCTGTGGTTGAAGGCGATGCAGAAACCAGAGACCAAACCAGCAAGATCCATTTGACACAATTAATTATCATCCCCTGGGGAAGGAGAAAACTCACAAAGTGAAGATGAGTCTGGCAGTCATTTTTTCTACCGGAAAAGCAACCAAATAATGACAATTGAGAAATTAAAATAGGATAAAAAAACCAATTGAGCAGATTTGTAGTTGTTTATTTTATGAGGGTTATTATCCACATCTCAATTAATATATAGTGCAATTCTGCTTTCTATGCTGCTGATGACATCCTTTTATTTCTGTTCTGTTGTATTTTCCCTAAGCTTAGTAAGGAAATTAAAAGGCAGCTTCATGTGCACTTAAAAGTGTTTTACTCATTTATAACTCCTGTCCTGACATTTTTCTAGATCTTAAATATAGTTAATGTGCTAGATGGAGTTGGCAGGGGGTGGGGGGTGTGGAGGAAGGAGGAGACAACTTTTAAGTCAGTTATTTCTTTGGGAGAATAAATACAGGCTTTTCTGATTCCCTGGAGAGGTAATGAGACTTTTCCCTAAAATTTATAATCTTACGGACTGCCACTAGGTGGGGATCTTGGACTCAGTCAAACGTGGAGGCCCGGAGGAGTCCAAATTGGCAGATTAGCACAAGGCTTCTTGTCCAAAAAATAAATAAAAAATAAAAATAAAAAGCAATAACAGAATTTTGTGTGTTTTTTTCCTCTGGCTGTTTTAATCTTCAGATTAGAATGACGGGGGTAGGGGTGGGGGTTTAGGTAAATAACGGAGGCAAGGAGCCCATCTCTTGTGTGAGTCCTGATCCCCCCTGCCCTGAGGGATCCTGTCAAGAAGAAGGGGTTGTAAAAGCACCAGCCGCTCTGATGGCGCTGGACAGCTCCCCAGAGGAGAGGAACTGATGGCGCTGGACAGCTCCCCAGAGGAGAAGGCGCTGATGGTGCTGGACAGCTCCCCAGAGGAGAAGGCGCTGATGGTGCTGGACAGCTCCCCAGAGGAGAAGGCGCTGATGGTGCTGGACAGCTCCCCAGAGGAGAAGGCCCTGATGGCTCCCCAGAGGAGAAGGAGAGGAGCTGCTTGTGTCAGAACAACTTCAGGCTGAGACTTGAATGAATGAAATGGGGACAAATGACCCCGAGGTAGGGCGGGCTAGGATAGTTCACTTCTGGCCTAAATCTGCAGGAGCTGTAGCTTTCTAGTTGGGGGGGGGGGGCGGCGGCAGATCTTATTCATAGGAGAGAGACAGAGAGGAGGGAAGGGAAGGAAGAGACAGAGACAGAGACAGGACAAGGTGGAGAGATTCCACTTCCACTTTCTGTAAGAGGCTTTCCTGCTTTGCTGTTGCCCTTATCCCTAAAATCTCCCTCTGGGAGTACCTTCCAAAAGTAGTGTGTGGACATGGTTGTTTGCAAGTTCTCCCCTGATGGCAGGGGGAGACCCCCTAAGGCAGGGACCCCATTTTGACTTTTTCTCTGCGTTTCTAGTGCTGAGCCAGAGTCTGGCATATTTTGTTGTTGAGTCGATCTGTCATGTCCAGCCCTTTGTGACCCACTAGGGTCTCCTTGGCAAACATACCAGGAGAAGGTACCTTCTCCCATTTTTCAGAGAAAACTGAAGCAAAACTGAGCTTCCTTGACTTGTCCAGGGTGACACAGTGAATAAGTGTCTGAGGCTGGGTCTTCCTGACTCTGGACCCAGTTCTCTCTCCTCCAGGTCCCCTAGCTGCCAGTCTGACACATGGTCTTTCATTAAATCCTTAATAAATGCTTGATGATTTGCCTAGAAAGTGGTGGGCTTGGGGTCAGGGAGATCTGCCTGTGAGTCTTGTCTCTAACATTTATGCTACATGTGTGATTAGCCAAGTCTCTTAGCCTTGGTCAGCTTTGGTTTCCTTGTCTGTCAAGTGGAAGTGATAACAGCACCTCCCTGATGGAGATAAGACACTGTGCAAGGGGTTTACCATCGTTAAAGGGTTAACTAGAAGATAGCTCTTCTGAAATAATTCCCTCTGCAGCACCTCTGCCTGCTCTAGCCCTCATTCACTTAGTTCTTATTTATTGTTAGAAATGATCTTATCTTTCTATCTTATTTATCATATGAATATGCCTTTGTTGTCAGGGCCAGACATTCTATGACATAGGTATCCTTAGCTCTCCTTTACAAGCCAGAATTATTCTACGAGCATAGTACTAGACCAAAGTCAACAATCACCAAGAGCTGATCCCATTCTCCTGCAGTCTCTCTTAGAGCTGGCCCCTGGTGCCCAACCCTCGGGCCGCAGTAGACAAGAAACCCAAGGGCGTCTTGGAATGCAGTAACCAACCACCGATTGGCTGGCACTAATTAGGGCCAAGGGCTGGAGATGCTATACAAAGAGATCCCAATGGGGTTGCTTTCTAAGGGATGGGAATAAGTTTACCCATGGCCTAAAGTTAACACAGACAAACAGAAGTAGCTAACTCTGAGGTAGCTTGGGAGATGGATGCCAGGAGGTGGGGCAATCAGGTAGGGCTGGAGTGCATCTCTGGGACTCTAGGAAGAGGAATGGTCAGTGCAAAGGCTCAGAGGTGGGAGGTAGAGCGCCATATGAGAGAAAACCAGGGGGGTCAGAGAGGTTCTGCTTCAGAGTGGGAGAGGCGGGAGTGGTATTGGCTAGGTGGGAGGGACTCTGAACTACATGGAGACGTGGCTTTGTCTTCAAGACAAGGGAAGTCTGTGGGGCCAGAAGGAGGTACCCCTGGCCCTGAAGAGGTAGTGGCAGTTCCCTGGCCGTCTGCCCCCTCCGTCCTAGCTGGAGGCTTGCGTTCTGTCCCTGGCACCAGGATGTTGGTGAGTTAGAGAATACAGAGCATTGGGAGGGAGATAAGCCCAGCGGAGGAAGGGGCTTTGTTTAGGCTGGAGAAGAGAACCCACAGATTTGGTGGAGAATTCTATCTGGCCCAGGTGCTTGCTTGGACAGGAGGAGGAGCAGTGGGAGGAGTCACCAGTTTGATTGGAAAAGCTTCCAACAATGACAGCTGACCACACCAAATCCAAAGCCTGAACGGCCACTTTGCCAGGACATTCTGGCAGAGCTTCTTGGCTGGCATGAGTTGGACTGGGCGGGTTCTGAGCCTTGTCCCAGTACTGGGATGTGGGACTCTGTGAGGTCCCCCACATGGAGAGGTTCTGGGGACTCTCTTCCTGTGAAGCCTCCCAGGAATAGGCTGATTGTAAGTGGACCAGTGGGTCCCAGAGCACTGGTAGAAGTCCATGGAAGATTGCAAAGAGCTCCTCGCTTTGACAGCCACACATCAGCTTTTATAATCCAAGAGTTATTCCATGTTAGTGTTCCTGGCACGCATCGCAGGAGAGTTGATAGCTGTGGCCTAGTTCTCAGCTTCTTCAGCAGTGGCTTGAGAACCCAAATGGGGTCTCCTAATTCAATGTGAGTCACAAATTATGATGTTTGGTTTGTATACCCACTTCATAAACCTCTATGCCCAGAGTCATGTAAAAAGTTCTTGGGGAAAAAAGGGGGGAAAAGTGCAGAAAAAATTTAAGAAGCCCAGACCTTGCTGATGAATACTTGAGGTGGGGTTCAAGAAAATGTGACTTCCCATTTACCTGTGTGACTTTGGCCAAGTCAGTTAATCTCTCTCAGCTTGGTGTTCTTATCTCTTACCCAGGACAATAAGGCCCAAAAACTCATTTCAAAGGACTTTTATAAAGATTATTTAAGATAATGTGGCAAAGGGGGCTTTGCCAATCCTCCAGGCTATGTCAGAGCCAGTTATCACTTCTGCAGATGCTGGACCTCTGCAGAACTTGGCCCGGTGACACAGGTGCATCTGGAGTTTGTGGGGCTGTGCCCCAGAATTCCTGAGTTCCCAGCACCCCACGCCATCCAACCATCCTTGCAGACAGCATCCTACGAAGAGCACACATTCACTGGAATGAATTTAAATTCTAGCTCTCCCAAAGCCCTCTGGGCACCCTGCACAAGTCAGTCTGTTTCCTCATCCATAAAATGAGGAAATCAGACAAGAAAATCTCTGAATCTTCTCCTGATTAGTGTTTTTCCTTAAAGACTTTTGTGGCTTCTTCATGAATTCTCATGAAAAGCCAGGTAATAAGAAGTAAAAGGTCTGGTGCCTTTTCTCCCCTTTCCTTTACATGTTAACTGTCAGGAGCAATCATCCTCCATTGTCACAAGGCCGGTTAGCGCGTCTGTGGGAAGCAGAGGGACCCTCCCTCTGGTGAAGGGCTATTTCCTCCTCTTTTTGTAGAGCCGGTTTGAGAAGCGGGTTTGCAGCCGAGGGAGCCCAAACCGCAGTGATTTCGACTTGAGCTGCTTGGCAGTTTGGGGGCAGGCTCTGTTATACTTTGGAAAAGGGCATTCTCTCACTGGGAGTTCCCTTAACCAATGAAATAACCAGGCCAGCATTTTAAAAAACCATTCCCTGTGAGGGACCTCACAGCAAACTGGCCTCAGGGTAAGAGAGACCAATATTTGACTCTTCCCCTGGCTGTGTGACCCCAGGTAAGTCCCTTCACCTCATGAGGACCCACACCATTTTCTAAACTGAAGAGCTGCGGGGAATTTCCCACTTGCACTGGCAGAGTGAGCCTCCTCAGTGGACATTCCCCACACTGCTGGACCCAGAGTGTCTTAAATGCCCACAGTGCCTGGCACACAGCAGCCACCCCAAAGCAACCTTCTCTCTTCCTCTCGCCACTCTGCCAACATGGTGTGGGAAAGCCGTTGGGGGATTCTGGGAAGGATGGAAAAAAGGGCCACAGAGGAGTCATTCTATCAGAATGCCTTAAATTCCCTCTCTGGGCTGGGTCCTAGGCACAGCAAAGGCAAGAATGACACAGCCCCCACCTTGGAGGGCACCCCCAGGGCTTGGGTAATGGCACAAGCTGCATGATGACTTTTGGGGCACTGGGTATTCTCTCAGGGGGGCAGCATCCACATGCCGGCACAGAGGAATATAGACATCTAAGCAATGTCCATATGTGCACATGTTCACACACAGGTCTCTATACCTACCTGTACACATAATGCAATAAAACACAGATGTATATGCCTCTAAGCAATGTCCATATGTTCACACATAGGCATCTATACCAACCGACACATATACATAGCATACACACACACAGATTTGCACAGCCCCACTTGCCTGTGTATACACATGGATGTACATATATGGATATGTGTGCATGCATATGGCACACACAGGTGCACGGTGGTCCCCGAGTGTAATCTCCTGGGGGGTTTTGTTTGGCTGGGCAGAGTTCCTCACCCACAATAGGAGCTCATGGAATACTGACTGAGGGACTGACGAAAGTCCCTCTGTGGGATCCGGCGGGGCTAACCTGGACTGGAATGTCTCTCGGACGCAGATGCAGGGTTACGCGGCGTCGCTGTACCCGGCACGTGCATCCCGAGCGTGCCAGAGGCATCCAGGACCCGGAGTCATCGGCGGCCCCTCATCCTTAGGCCCCTGGGACCACTGACTCAGCCAGAAAGGACACAGGATGGTGGGCGCTTCTACTTCTCATTTTACAGATGAGAAAAGCAAGGGCCAGGAAGGCCCTATGCGGCCCACAGTCACCCAGATGGCAAGTAGCAGATCTGGGCCTTCTGGTTAGTTCTGAGAAACATTTCAACATCAGAGGGGGGGGAAAATGGAATAAACACACAGAACTAACATTCTCTGAAGCAATTGGAGGACGAAGAGCAGAAGGCAAATCACTCTTAAAATAGACACTTAAAGTCGACTTTGTTGCTCAATTTGAAACAGATTTTTGACCATAACACGTTTTATACATGACCAAAAAAATTACTCACTTCAGGACACGCGTTCCAGCCTCTCATTAACAAAGACGAGATGGGTTTGGGAATGGAATAGCCGATGGGAGGTCGGATGTGGTGGTAAGCCATGTCGGCAGCTGCTGCGGCTGAAAACAAAGTGTGCTTGTCAACTTCAGGGAGCAAAACCATTTAATTTAAGAGAAGAAATATAAATAGATAAAAAAAAATCATTAGACATTGATCTGGACAATGCAGCCTCTGATGTTCTGCAGGCTCAGAGAAAAGGGAAGGGTGAAACTTTACATGCCACGGAGATGGGTGCACGGTGCACTCCCAGCAGGCCCTGGGGGCTGGGGTCCTTCTGCAGGCTGGGGGGCTGAGCACATCCCCCACATTTGTTAGGGAATCCACACAAAGGGAACTGAGAATGGTTGTTCAGCTCACACAATCAGACCGTCCTGTCCACCCACATGTGAATGAGCCCACTTCCTTCAGCATCCTTTATTATGGAAACCCTGGGATGGGCCCAAGGAAGGTGAGGAGCTCCAGCTAGGCTTGATTTATCTCATGTTGTGCCTGGGCATTAAGAGTTTTAAGACTTTCTTCCTATTTTGCATTACAGTGTTTTTATTGTTAATTTTCCTAGTTCTTTACTAATCAGTATAATCTCATACAAATCTCCCCTGACTTCTCTGAAATCCTCCTTGTCATCATTTCTTATGACACTGGTACACCAGCGGGTTGAACCATTCAGGTTGAGGAGGGAGCCTTTTGTATCCATTTCTGGGCTGCAACTGAAAGAGCTGCTGTGCCTGTGGCTCCCTCCCTCCTCCTTTTGGTCTCTTAAGTGTGGAAGCCTAGTAGTAATATCACTGAGTAACAGGGTACGAACAATTTGGTGACTATGGCAGGGGGAGGTGGGTTCAAATGAGTTTCCAGAATGAACCAACTCCGTGGGGTTTTAGCACACCTGATTTTCTAGTCTTTCTGACAACTTTTTTTTTTTTTTGCCATTTCCCTCAAATTGACAGATATGAAGTAGGACTTCAGAGTTTTTCAGTTTGCATCCTTCTAATTATTAGTGATTTGGAAATCATTTTTCCTCACATATCTTGAATTTCTTCCTCTGAGTATTGCCTCTTCATATACTTTGGTCATTTATCTATGGGGGAATTGCTCTTGTTCCTAAACATCACGAAGATGACTATTATAGATTTATAATATATTATATATATAATATGATTATATATATATAATATAAATATATTTATAGATGAGTCAATTCCTTATATTTTGGGAGTCCCAAAAGTCTTCATGAACTTTTAAGCTAATAAAGCTTAAAACTATTTTAAACAATTTAAAAACCTTTAAATTTATTACAACTGCACAAAATTTCCTAGGATATTTCACACTTCAAATACCCAACTTTTATTAGAAAAATTTACTCTAAAAACGTTTCCCCACCTAGCTGATTTCTTTCTGATTTTGTTTGTAGAAAAGCTTTTCTGATTTATGTCACCAAAGTTGTCTCTTTTAAATCCTGTGTAGAGGCTACCATGGAGAAGGGGGTCTGGAGTCAGAACGAACTGAATTCAAATCCATTCACAGACATTTACTAACTGGTGATCTTGGGCAAATCACTTCATCTCTGCCTGCCTCAGTTTCATCCTCTGTATAATGGGAACACCTTCTTTACCAGATCGTTGAAAGAATCAAACGTGATAATATTTATACAGTGTTTAGCACAACACCTGGCACACAGTAGGTACTATATCAATGCTAGCTTTTATGATGATGACAGTATGGCCTCCAGATACTTTATGCAGGATTTACAGATCACGGAGCAGAGTTTCACAGAGTAAAATGTCAGGGGTAGAGAGGCTGTGATATGCATTGGGAAAGGAAGTCTTCTGACCTATACTGATGAAACTAAAAATTCACTGAAGCATTGAAAAGTCAGTGTACAGCGGGGGTAGTCTTTAGCTGGAATACTCAAAGAAAAGCAAAACATTTGGTAACTTTTATTAATAGACTTTCCTTTCCACCACAGCTAGGTGGTGCAGTGGATAGAGTGCCAGCCCTAAAGTCAGGAGGAGCCGACTTCAAAGGCAGCTTGTAACTCTGGGCGAGCTACTTAACCCTGTTTGCCTCCGTTTCCTCAACTGTAAAATGAACCAGAGAAAGAAACGGCAGACCACCCTTACTTTTTGCCAAGAACACCCCAAATAAGGGTTAGAGTGATTCCGATCCGACTCAACAACGACAAAATCCTCAGCACCTGGCACATAGTAAGGCTTCATAAATGATGATTGATTAGCTATTTCCCTGAATTTCCCCCAATGAGTTCATCCACCTGTGTGAGTGCATCTCATCTTCAGGTGTCAATCACGCCCCCAGGTAGATATTTCGCATATGCTCTAGTGTCAGCCATGTCAAGTTATTTGCTTCTTGGAGTATTGTTGGGGGATTTGGTTCAGATTGAATGATAATTAATTATTCCTCATTCAAAGTGGATTGTAGGAGTCCTTGGCTTCTCCATCTGCCTCCTGTTCTCCCCAGATCTTGGCAATGGCGCCGCTCATTAGCACTTCCACCAGAAAGTGGGCAACGGAAATTCCAATTTGTCACCTTCAGGTGTTGCTTCCTCATCAGTAAGTTCTAGTGCCATAATTCAATGTCGGGAGGCTTTCCTGGTTTAATAGGGACAGCAAAGAGAGCCCCCATCTGTCTGCCAGTCAGGTTTCTGCAGTGTTATCAACTTCAGAATAGGTGATACAACTCACATCGGTACTGAGTTCCATGTTGATAAATATAGATAGGGAAGCTAGTTGCCTAAAAAGGAATTGGAATAAATTAAATAGAAACAAAAAGGGAGTGCTTAGTATTATGGAATTTCAGACTCTTTGATCTGGAAGAAATAGACTTCTGAGTGTGATAGAAAAACATTCTCTACTGTGTTCCTTCCAAATGTTTCTTTAATGATTAATGACATAGAGTGTTTTTCATATGTTTATTGATGGCTTCAATTTCCTCCTCTGGAAACTGCCTGTTTATATTCTTTGACCATTTATATATAAATGGTCAATCGCAGGATGACTTTTAACTCATAAATTTGACCCAGTCCCCCTTAAACCTTGGAATTTTAGAACAGATCATTAAAGCAATGATTGGCAAACATCTCACCAGGAAAATAGTGATTGGAAAAGCCAGCATGGCTCCATCAAGAATTGAGCATATTAGAATAACCTCATTTTTTTGGATGGGGTCATTTAAGTAGCGGGCAAGGGGAAAACTACAGGTAGAGATCACCTAGCAACGTTTCCAGTGAAATATCTCATGGTTCTCATTGAGGAGATAATATAATGGAATGGATTCAGAGCTGGCTAGATGTTCATGATTTAATGCTGTGTGGCAGGAAGTCTCCAGTGAAGTTCCTCAGAGATCCCCACTTGGCTGGGCCTGTTTAACATTTTCTCAAGTACTTAGAAAAACATAGATCATATGCTTATCAAATATGCAGATATTTGAAGGGATATTTAACACAATGGATGACAAAGTCAGGATCCAAAGAAACTGGACAAGGTAGAATATTATACTAAATAAAAAAATATGAAAATCCAATCGGAAAATATCTAAAATCTTGTACTATGGCCCTCAAATCAGCTTGATAAATATAAAGTGGGAGAAAGCATGTATCAACTGGTTGTCATTCAGTCTTTTCAATCTTGTCTGACTCTGCATGACCCGTCTGGGGTTTTCTTGGAAAATACATAGGAATGGCTCGCCATTTTCTTCTCCAGCTCATTTATGAGAAGGGAATTGAGGTAAACTTATTTAGGTGACTTCCCCAGTGTTCCACAGCTCGAAAGTGTCTGAGGTTGGACTTGAAGTCAGGTTCTTCGAACTCTGGGGCTGGCACTCTTATGTGCTACATTACCCGGTTGCCCCTACAATAAGATTTAGTATCATAGAATTTCCCATTCTTTCCCTCCCCACCCATTAGACTGTGAGCTGCTTCAGAGCAGGGGCTGGCTCTCCTTTTTTTGAATTCCCAGCACTTAACCCAATGCCTGACACACAGTAGGCACTTTAAAATAACAGCGGACTGCCCGAGATCAGCATTATTTTCTTAAAGGCATGAATCTTTAGCTTTTCAGTGGCTTTAGTGGTTTGTTGCCACTTTTATTATACTGAAAAATCACTACTGTGTATTACAGTCAATTACGTATATTCCTCTCCCCCCCGCCCCAGCCCCCTGGCTCTTTTCACCAATGCCCTTGGAAATCATTGGGTTTCAGAGCTCTCTTATTATGGAGGTTACAATGCTTTAATAATTTTAGGCTTCATTTTTCTCAGCTTCAAAGCAGCCCGAGCACCCTGGTAAATTGTGATTTTTTGCTTTAGTTATGAGACAGTTTTTTAAAGGCTTAAGATAGGCTCCAGAAGAGCATGTGCTACTAAAATTAGGAGATTGTTCTTTGTTTTAACTGTTTGAAGAAAGTAAAACAAATTTCTATTTTAATATATCAAAAACAACCTAGGAATTATGTTTTGTATTTCTAGAAGTTGGTTATCTCTCAATTAAAATCGCTGGATTGCATTTAATTACTTTCGAAATCTACCCTAAAATTTTGTCTGTCTTTACCATCACAACCATGGCAATTTGTCCTTTGATGTTACCATATTTGCAATTTCTTATTCATATAATATTTCAAAGAAACCTCAAAAAATCTATTTAAAACAAGATGAAGATGGCCAACCCTGTTTTTTGGCTGGCTGGCTGGCTGGTTATCTGAAGTATAACAGATTCCACTCCCATCCCTGATTTTAACTCAGTGTGAATTTTAGCATTCCATTAATTTTTCTTTAAAATAATAAAAAAAAAACCTTTGTCTTCTGCTTTCTAATTTAATTTATCAGTGTACTCCTTTTCATGGGTAAGATCATCCCATTCACATTAAGAGTTATAAATGTTAGATATGTTTTCATTTTTTACTTCTCCTTAATTCTTTCATTCAATCTAGGAATCTTCATGGTCAATTTATTCTTTGTGTGTGTGTGAATCTCTACATGTAATTATTTCAGAATGATGATGTTCCTTTGGCATTTTTCCTGCAGCATATAATATTCTTTGTGGAATGGAAGTCTTTGCTCTTGTTTGCTCACGGTTTCAGCTTTCTTTCTCGATTTAGAGCTTTGGACCAAATCTTAGCTCTAGTCCCATCCCATGCTTTTTGTTGGCAGGTAGGAACACCTATGTCTTTGTTGAGGGGGTAATTATTTTGCTGGCCTGGGCTTGAAGGATGAGGGATGGAGTCTGGTGGTAGTCATGTTGGAAGAGAGGAAGGTGCATGTGGAATGATAGGAGTTGGTGAGGGATGGACACGGGGCAGTGGGTGAGTTGCCTTCGGACAGGCTGAGACTCTGTTTCCCTTGTCCCATCTTGACTCCTCTTGATTCTTGTCTACTCCATCACAAGTTTTGTTGCATAGTTCTCTAGGACCCCAGTGATGACAACCTTTCTCTAGGTCCCCAGGGATGATGACCTTGGCCAATTTAGCCTTTCTAGAACCCATTGAAGCCCCTTGTGTGTGTTGTTTCATTTAATTCTCTTTCAGACTGGCAGGGAAAATGAAGCAGGCAGAGAGAGTTTCAGGGACTAACAGGGGTCAGCCACCCGCTCATCCCTGCTCCCGGTTCCTCGTCTTGTGTCCCCTGTCAGGTGCTGGGGACTGTTTGCTTCTGTCTTGTCCATTCCACATCTAGATTCATTGCAGAAGTTAGGCTACAGTCTCTTTCTCTGTTTTCAATTTACCTGGTTTATGAATCAAAACCATATTTGTGTCCCAGAAGGAATTTACTAGGATCCCTGTTTTCTCCAGATTTGCAAATGGTGTGTTTAACACTGGCATTAAGTGTTCTCCGAATGTTTGCTGGAATCTGCTGGTAAATCCACCTGTGTGGATTTTTTTATGTTTTTTTTTATGTATTTTATTTTTTGTATTTTACTTTTCCTCCTGGCCATTATTCGATGGCTCATTCAATTCTTTTTTTTTTTTTTTTTGGAAATAGGGTCATATATATTCTCCATTTCTTGTTCTTTTTCTTGAGAATTATATCTTTTTGTAAACATTAATACAACAGCCAGATGGAGGCAGTAGATAGAGCATCGGCTATGGTGGCAGGAAGAACTGAGTTCAAATTTGACCTCAGATGCTTACTGGCTGTGTGATGCTGGACAAATCACTTTACCCTCCATGCCTCAATTTCCTCATCTGCAAATGAGCTGGAGAAAAAATGGCGAACCATTCCAGTGTCTTTGCTGAGAAAACCCCCAGTACAGCCACAGCCCAGGGATTCTTTGCATTAGAAGTGGAATAACTGAGAGTCTGCTCCTTAAAGTCTCCTTTCGTCTCATTGAGTCGCCTCAGCCTGGTATTGTGACAGCGATCCCAGTATATTCCTGCATCTCTCCCTTCCCTTCCTCTTTCCCCTCTGTTCCCACTACCTCAGTTATCTAACTTGCAGTGTTTTCCTTTGTGTGAAGTAAACCATGTACCCGATAAAGGGCTGTGGCTGTTAGCATTTTTGCTGGTTTGCTGCTTCTGCAGAAATCTCCAAGTCTCCCAGAAGCTGCTGCGAGGGAAGGGCAGGAGTTAAAGCCACCATCACTTTACTGTAAATGACCAAGAAAATCTGGCTAGCTTCAAGACACAGTCAGAGTTGGGCACTGTCTGTAGCCTACCCGGCCATCCCATGGACATCTGCCTGGCACTGATGGAGTGGGGCCCGGCCTGAGAGTAATGGCTCTCACTGATTTGGTCTTTAAGGTTCAGAGAATGCTTTTTTCTTCATATTTCTGTGGGAGATTCTCCTGAGCTGTTCTCTCTCTCTCTCTCTCTCTCTCTCTCTCTCTCTCTCTCTCTCTCTCTCTCTCTTTCCCTTCTCTTTCTGTCTTTCTGTCTTCCTCTCTCCTTCCCTCCCTCTCCTTTTCTGTCTCTCTCTCACTCTCTTTCTGTCTGTCTCTCTCCCTTCTCCTCCTCTCTATCTCTCTCTTTCCCTCCCTTTCTGTTTCTCTGTCTCTGACTGTCTCTGTCTCTCTCTGTCTCTGTGTCTCTATCTCTTTTTCTGTCTCTCTAGGTTTGCTTTTCACGGATAGCTATGAGGAAAGGCCTTGGGCCTGCTTCCCTCTGAGCGGACATGTATCCTTAAGAAAGGGACTATGGACCCTAGCCCTGAGCTTGTTCTTTCCCACTGAAGGAGAGGATTAGATATTCCAACATTGTGACTTTAAAAAGGTCAAGAAAGTCAATAAAGTAGCCCCTTGGGGTCCCCCATGCCGGTGTCCTGGTGTTGCAGTGACTGCATTAATGACCTGGCAAGCAAGGGATGACCCTAAGTGGCATTTGAGACCCAGGCCAGTGGGAGCAGGGCCAAGGATTCCCATGGCAGACTTGCTATCACATGACTAAGAACTTGGGTAGAAAGTGGGCCAAGACTTTGTCTACTTTTTCCATAGAACGAGATGGAAGAGGAGAAAGAATCCTCCCAAGAGGCTTTGGGGGAGGGTCCAGGGAGATCCTTGGGTTCTTGCTCTGGCAGCAAAGTAAACATCCCTTTGCAGGAGATAATCCTACACACCCATGCCCAATGCTGCCATGAGACCGAAAGGCTGGTCTTGATAACCCTCACCCATCCTGTGCCTCAGAGTGGAAAAAAAGTACCGTGTTTACCTTTAGAAGAGCCCGGTTCAAAACTACACTCTCCTTTTCCAGCTGTGACTTTGGCCAAGTTACTTAGCTAGTCTAGACAAACTCTCTGAAAGCAGGGCCTATCTCCTGCCTCTTTTTGTATTTCCAGTGCTTAGCAATACACAATAGGTGCTTAATCAATGTTGATTGATTGGCTGAGCCTAATTTCACATTCTTTAAAATGCAGGAGGTCCATTTCTAAGGATTCTTCTAGCTCTGAATTCAATGACTCATGGACTGGAATCATGATCTATTGGAGCTTCAGTTTACTGATTAAAAACAATAAAATACAAAATCTCTATCTATGCTTTAGTTGATTTGGGGAGAAATGGGTTTTACCAAGGGAAAAGAAAAGAAGGAAGGGAAGGGAGTAAGAATTTCTACAATGCCTACAGTGTGCCAGATACCGTGCTGAGAGATTTAGAAACAGAATCTCAATCAGTATGACATAAGCAAAACATGTAAGAAAGATTGAAAAGTATTGGATTTAGAATCACCTGTCCAGAGAGAACAGTCACTCATTAAGCATCTATTAGGTACCAGGCACTATGTGAAGAGTTTTAAAAATAGGGTCTCATCTGAGTTCAAGTCTTGCTGTCATTATTTGGTCTCCACCATGGTCTTGGGAACACCCGAACCTCCTCAAGCCTTGGTTCCTATAAAACATGGCCATGGACTAAATCAGGGGTCCTCAAACTACGGCCCGCAGGCCAGATGTGGCAACTGAGGATGTTTATTCCCCTCCCCAGGGCTATGAAGTTTCTTTATTTAAAGGCCCACAAAACAAAGTTTTTGTTTTTACTAGAGTCCGGCCCTTCAACAGTCTGAGGGACAGTGAACTGGCCCCCTATTTAAAAAATTTGAGGACCCCTGGACTAGATGGTTTTTAGGGTTCCTTCCAGATCTAACTCTATGATCCAATGAATCAGTCACAAACAATTATCAAGAACTTACTCGGCTCCAGGCCCTGTGCAGTTGCTTGATATTCAAAGACAGAATTGAGAGGATGAGAGACATACAAGTGTGGGTAGCCGTGTTCTCTAGCCATGTCATCCATGCACGTAGTCCTGCCAGCTGTGCCCCTCTCAACCCATCCAGGCCTGCTCAGTCTGTGTCCCGCTAGTTTATGTCTTCCCATGATCTTTATGGGAGTCACCACGGGACACAAAGCATCTGGTCATTATGTGTATAATTTTCCTTTCTCTGGATCATTTCATGTTTTCTTGACTTAGAAGCATCTGAATTTATTGTTGACGTCATTTCTTACAGAGCAATGCTATCCCTTTGCATTCAGATACTACCACTGGGTTTTCCATTCTCTGGTATGTGGAATTCTACTTCATTTCCAGTTCTTTGTTATGAAAAAGGGAACTGCCATGATTCTTGATACAACACCAAGCTGTTTTCCATAGTGCCTGGGTCACTTCATGGTTCCATGAACAATGAATTAGTCTACTTGTCTTTCCTTAATCCTCCAGCAAAGTTCTTTTAATGACACTAAGATTTTTCAAGAAGTTGATCTCATTGGTCTCTTCCAGGTTAATGATTCTATGATTCTGATATTGAAAAAAATAATCATCAGAAAAATCTAGAACTAAAGAAAATGTCCCCAGAGTATGGGAGCGAGTGGGAGGCAACAGTTAGGTGGAGCAGGAGATAAGGTGCTGGGACTGAAAGCAGAAACACATTTACCAGCTGTGGGATCCTGGGCAAGTCACTTCACTGTCTTTGCCTCATCTATAAAATGAACTGGTGAAGGAAATGGAAAACCACTCCAATATCTTAGCCAAGGAAACCCCAAGTGGGATCATGAAGAGTTGGACAGAGTTAAAAAATGACTCTTTGGGA
Source organism: Sarcophilus harrisii (assembly GCF_902635505.1). NCBI lineage: Eukaryota > Metazoa > Chordata > Mammalia > Dasyuromorphia > Dasyuridae > Sarcophilus > Sarcophilus harrisii. The sequence goes on from NC_045429.1 coordinate 3,030,291, forward strand.
CCATTTCGTTCTGATTTGGCCTGAAACCTTTGTTCTTTGCAGGTGAAGCAATCCACTCCATGCACAAAAACAAAAGGAAGTGCTCTGAGTTGTTGCCAATTATTTGACTGTCTCCTCTCTCATCCTCCCAAATCACAAAATCAAATTTGATCATTGTCAGGAGCATGACAATGCGGTTCTCAATGATGAACTTAATTAGTTACACCCTACTCACAGATAAATTGGTCTTGGATTCTGAGTTCCAAAAATAAACCATCATTAGATCTGTTATGGGTTATATATAAAATTCAATCTAAGCATACATTTTAAAAATGGGAACACTAGGGAAAGCGAGCCGTTCTGCATGTGTTTGTCAGTTCTGACTAAGATAAAATTGCCAGACTGTTTCTCTAATTGTGTTTATATATACAGTGGTTTTTTTTAAAGGAGAAAATAACATCATTAATCCAAGTAGATTCTTCTTTTTAGTCAGAAATGCCCCAGTACATTCTCTTCTGCTAGCCAGAGCTTCCGTGAGGTAGCCCTGGACCATAATCCATAGCGTTTGAGACCATGTGGCGATTGATGGAAGAATGACCTAACGGCTGCTTTAAGCCACATCTCCTCCCTCATGACTGGCTTTTTCAGAGGAGCGATGGGGGTGTGCCATCATCTGCTTTTTCTGCATCCCTTTGTGTGGGATATTCCTGGAAACACCATTGGGATGAGGGTCGCCTCCATTCTTCTAGGGCTCTGCACTGTGACTGTCCAGCACTTTCCTTGCCTTCCCTTTCTCAAACCCTTTCTCACACATCCTGCCATGTATGCGAGCAGCAAGTGAAATTTTGGACAATTCTGTCAAGATTCCCTTGGTATGATCCCTTTTCAAGTCCCAAAGCCTATAGGGTGAGAAGATGCTAGCATTTAGAATTAGATAAAAATTGACATATCAGCTAATTTAGTGCAAGCCCCTCACTTAGCATATATGGAAACTGAAGCCACATTCAAGGTCGTACAAGAAAAAAAGAGGAGAACTAAGGTCCAAATTCTGGTCCTTTCACTATGATTTTCTTTCCATTGTAGAGACTTTTGGAGAAATGTGTAGAGAGGCTTTATACACACATTTCAAAGAAAGAAAAAAGAAGTTCAGATAGGTAAGAAGTTGTTTAGAAAGTCACTGTAATTTTATTTATGGCTCAGAATGGATTTTAAGAGTTTCTTTTTCTTGCTTATTCAGATGCTACCAATATTTTAACAAAATTGCTGATATTTATATAAATTATTATATTGACATGAAGACAGCCTGACAAAGTCAATGAAGTACTTAAGTTGACATTAGCATGACAAGAATTATATTTCTCCCGGACAAATCAATTGTCCCAGGCAACTCTGCTTAGAGATCTGCCTCGGTGAGCCTCAAGTTGAGAGGAAGTATTTGGTAGGAGTTTCTCATACTCAACCAAATCTTGGGTCTAGGCTGACCAAGGACAGCAAAATCCAAACCTGAGAGATGGAGACAACGTGGAAAAGTGCAACTTTTTGACTTGGAGTTGGAAAGGGAGATGATGCTAGCATTTGGAGTTAGACAGGAATTGAGATAACACCCAATTTAGTCCAAGCCCCTCATTTAATCTATGTGGAAACTGAGGCCATTCATTCAAGGTCAATTCCTGAGTCTAGTGCTAACTACCACTACCATCTTTGGCCGACTGCCTCACATTTTGAGACTTGAGAGTTTCTTAAATGAAAGGACTGGACTAGAAGACTTGGGCATCTTCTAGCATAAAACCTAAGATCTTTCCATTGACAAGCAATTATTAAGTACTTATGATGTGCCAGGCACTGGGCTAGATGCTGAGATACAAGCAAAAAGCAAAGCCTTCCCAGCCCGGACAGACTTCTTCCTCAGCTTTCCTTCCCAGGAAAGTGGAAAGGAATCGCGAGCTCCTTGCGAATGACAGATCCTGGTGCTGACTGAATCTGTCACTAATTTAACCAAGGCAGCATCTTTCAAGATCAACAATATAATTATGGCAAGTCAAACATCTGGGATTCAAGCATGTAATAATTTTCATGCAAAACTGCGCAAAGTCATTTGATCAACTGCTCCTCAAGAGCCAGTTCCACTGGTTTCCAGAAGGTTCATGAAAATAGGACTGAATAGAATGTAGATTCCAGATCACAAGGGCCTTACCCTTCAGGATGAGGTGACATTTAGTGATCAGAGCACAGCCTTGGGAGTGAGCAGTCCAGCTTCAGACACTTGTTGGGTGGGAGACCCCGGGCAAGTGACTTAACCTGTACTTGGGTTTTCCCACCTGTATAATGGGATTAATAGGTAATACCTACCTATGTCTCTTGGTTATTATGAGGATAAAACAAATTACCATAAGTGAAGCATTTTGCAAACCTTAAAGTTCTATGTGAGTAATAGTTACTATGATGATTATTAGTATTCTCCAGAGGGAGAAGAATTCTGAACTGGAGAAAAGGGGGCAGTGGGTAAAGTCACCGAGTGGGCTCTTTGGGGATGGCCAAGGTCATGGATCACCAAGTGGGCTCTTTGGGGCTGACCATGGTCATGTATCACCAAGTAGGCTCTTTGGGGATGGCCAAGGTCTTCCATCTCTGAAGGGGTTGAGGGTTGGCTGCGATGTGTTGGGAAGCAGGCACAGACTGGTATCTTAAGGGATAGCACCGGTGGCATGGCACAAACTTCAACTTGGAAACTAGGAAGGAAAGGAATTGGTTGCTGGGGGTTGCATAGAGGCCGGGCTGAAGCTCGTTTAGGGGCTGAGATGGGGCACGCTGCAGCATTATTTGTGATAGTTAGCCTTTATAAAGACCTCTAGAATTGGCCAGTGGTTTTCAGTGTTTCCTCTCATTTAATTCTCACAACAATTCTGTGAATGAGGTGGGTACTCTTAATGTGCTGATGGGGAAAGTGAGGCCCTGAGTCAGTGATTTCCTCAGGTTACACGGCTAAGAACTGGCTATGGCAGGTTTTGAATTCAGGACTTGCTGACTCCAAGCTTGGTACTCTATCCACTCTACAACCTAATTGCCTCCTCCAGAGGGTATTGAATCTGAAGTCAGAGGAGCAGGTCTGGGCCAGCTTTGTCATTGGCTGGCCAATGACCTCGGAAAAATTAGAATGAAGGAGGTTGGCCCAGGCCCCTGAGGCTTCTCCTTCAGGGAAATTCACAGAGAATGTGACTCAATGGTTCTCTTGAATATGCTTGTTTGAGGTTAATCAGAACAAGTGTCGGTCCCAGGGACAGCCAGAAGTAACTCTGGGACACCACGAGGCCTTGAAAAACATTTTGGAATAGTATGTTTCCCCTTGATTCTGGTCCAGTGCAAACCACAACCAGCACACGTGTCCCAAATACTACATGTGGCAAACTCGTCACCCTTCCAATGCGCTCAAGGCTCTAGTTGCCTGTGTTGACCACAAATGTTGGACGGGGGAACGGAGGGGGAGCCCCCCCCCCCAAATAAATCCCAGTACAACGTGATGAGACCATCCAGTCATGGACCTGGAACTGAGGAGAGGGGAGAGGGGGCTTATTTCAGTTCCTCATTTCAGGAAACAGACCGGCTGAGTCCGGCTACGGGCCCCTGATCTGAGCCACCTCCTCCCGGTGCACCAGCCTGGCTCCCATCCTGGGTCTAGGCCGGAGATGTGGATGGACAACAAAGCCTTGAGGCTGAAAGCTCACATGGAGACTTCCTTTGGCGCCGGGGGAGGGCGGGCAAGCTTGTTTGCTTGCTGTCTACCCTCCCCCCCCAAACTAACCTTATCTGGGAGGGGGCAAAGGACAGGGGCAGTCTCCCAACAGACAGAAAATGGAGCGAGCTCGCGGGCGGCGCCAGAAACGGGAGCGCCTCGTACCTGGCTTGAGGTGCGCAAAAGGGATTTCGCCGGTGAGGAGCTCCCAGAGGCACAGCGCGTAGCTGAAGACGTCCGCTTTGATGGTGTACCGCGTGCACTGGGTGAAGATCTCAGGGGCCATCCAGCGCAGGTTCTGCGAGGCAAAGACACCCGGCTGATGGCCCACCCAAGGCCCGCCTCCGCCCGGCGCCCAGCGCTTTCCCTCGGTTTTAGCTGCAGACAATCGGACCGCTGTCCTGACACTGGGCGCCCCTCCCCGTTCCCTGTCTCCAGGGTGGGCACCTGAAGGCTCCCCCCGCCCCGCAAGCCTCGTGACCTTGTTCTGTACAAAGTCCTGTCGGGAAGGGGACGAGCGGGACGGTCCCAGCGTTTGCTGCCGGGGAGTGGGGGGTCGCGGGTCAGCCTCTCTCTGGGTTCTCCCTCTTTCCCCTCCATGGAGCCCCGCGAGCCCTCCTGGTTCTCCTCTGGGAGCAAATCACCGGAGGGCGGCCCGACCTCCTGGCAGCAGTGGCTGGGAGCTAATCTAACTTTCTGGGTTTGGGAGTCTAAACAACAAAGAAAAAAGCGAAAGGAAAAGAGATCTTCATTGTTCTGAGGAAATCGAGGAACCCCTGGAGGGTCCTGCCTCACTGTGGCCACAGAAGATCGTAGGTTTACACAACGCGTTTTACACAAGAGGAAACTGAGTCAGAAATGGCAAGGCTTGCTCCGTTTCCCAGAGGGAGAATGTCTCAGAGCTCAGCCTGAACCCCGGATCTCTCTAGAGTTAGAAGGAATTTCAGGGGGGAATCAAACTCAGCTCCCTCATATTACAGGGTGGGAAACTGAGGACTAGGGCAACTGGGGCAGGATTTGAAGCCAAACCTTGTAAAACCAAGGTCAGCCGTCCTTGCCAGCCCGACATCCAGTTTTCTATGCTCTCACACCCTAATAAATCTGGGGAAACTAAAAACCATAGGATATGAGAACTCTAACCTTTGACTGGGGGATGTCTAAATTTTAATATCTTTACAAAAATTTCCCTTGTTTCTATTGGGAACCCACCTTTAAACCATTTCAAACCTGTGACAGAAACAAATTAACTTTAGTTAATCCTGGGGTGTGGGAGCAGGAGAAGTGTGCGGATGAACCTCATGTGGAGGTTCTAGTCTGAGATTAGTCACAAAACGCAGTGAACCATGCTCAGTCCCTGTCTCCCCTTCTATCTGGCTGTCTGGCTGTCTCTGTCTGTCTCTGAGTCTGTCTGTCTTTCTGACTCTTTTGTTCTCTGTCTCTTTGTCTCTGTCTCTCTGTCTGTGTCTGTCTCCTGTCTCTTCACCACATGCACATCTGCATATGGACACTCCATCCATAAAGGTGGGAAGTGTGCATATGTACCTACGTCCAAACTCCTTCTGGGCTTCTGCTTCCTCTCTCCAGTTTCTGGCAGAATGCCTCCTATACAGTAGGTGCCAAATAAAAGTTTGCTCTTCGATTCAATTGTTCCATGTCTGCCTCGCTGTCCTCCAAATTGGCATGTGGTCTTGGCTCCTGACAATGCTTTGCTGCCATTTTCAACCCTGCCTGCGTCTCCTGCCTTTGGACTTCTCGGGTTTAATACAACCGTTTGCCAGTAGCCTTTCCCCGGCCCCTCGTGTGGGACCAAGTTTATTCTCTCCAGATCTTCTTTGCACATAGTGGTTTTGATACCTCCCCATGAGCTCATGGAGGAGGATTGGCTCTTCCCACCAGGCTTATGCCGGCACACACTGCAGTTAATATATGATTGTTGTCTTGTCTTGTCAAAGGCAGGACCTGAATCTAGCTCTTTCTGACTTTAGGGTGGGCTCTCTATCCACTGTGCCGCGCTGCTTCTGAAGTCCTATAAAACATGAGTTCTTTAGGAGTGGAGAGAAGACAGGGAGAGAAGAAGAGACACAGAAGAAGAAAATAAACAACAGAAGAGGAGAGGACAAGAGGAAGGAAAGGAGGGAGAGAGGGAGGAGGGGAGGGGGAGAGGGGGGAGAGAGAGAGAGAGAGAGAGAGGAGAGAGAGAGAAGAGAGAAGAGAGAGGAGAGAGAGAGAGAGAGAGAGAGAGAGAGAGAGAGAGAGAGAGAGAGAGAGAGACAGAGAGAGACAGAGACAGAGAGAGAGAGAGACAGAGAGACAGAGAGACAGAGAGACAGAGAGACAGAGAGAGAGAGAGAAACCCTTCCAATGCAGACTGTGCATCCACACAGACTATCCCCTAAGCAGACTCAGACACATCTTCCTTTGACTTTGCAGAGGCGAAGCACAGGCTGGGGAGGCAGCTTCTCCGAGGCAGAAGGACACTACTAGGCCATCTCTTGGGAGAGTCTGCAGGCTATCAGGTCGGACAGCTGAGCTAGGACAAGAATATTTCCCGAGGGCACAATTCTATTGGAGCTTCCCTTTGGCATTTAATGATGTGATTATGATTCTAATTAGGTGCAGTTGGGAGGAGTCTCCAGAAGAGTGCCCTAGGGATCTATTTGCACCTGGTCCCCAGGGGTCCTGCATCTTCATCCAGGCAGGCTGGAATAAAGGCAGAGGCCTGGCTCCTACACGGAGGACCAGGAATGGCATTTCACAGGGGTCTGGGTCCTAGCATTGGCTTTGGCTGCTCGGGAAGCCCGGTTGGGTAGAAGCCTCGGAGCCTAAGTGACTGCGAGCTCAGTGTGAGTCAGTCATTTCCTCGGTGGCTGCAGAATCCATGGCGGCTGGGCTGCCTCCGGGGAGTCAAGGATCCAGAAGAGGCCCCCAGCAGCAGCCTCTGTCCATGGTCCTGAGCATCAGGTGAAGGAGTAGCACTCAAAGCTCAAATCTTGACTCAGACGCCAGCTAACTCTACAAGTCTGACCACATAAGTCTCTCCCACTCCAGGTCTCAGTTTCCTCATATGTAAAAGGCAAGAATCTGGTCTCTTCCCATTGTGATGGGGAGAGGGAAAGTCTGTAGTAGGCCCAGGGAGGCTAGATACATTCAGAGGAGATGGAGAGGAGGCAGAAGGAGGCACTGGTAGCTGCCCTCGTGGGTGAGGGAGATGAGAAGTCCTCTAGAAGGAGGCATTTGACCTGAGTCTTGAAGGAGGCCATGACCTCTAAGGGTGATGACGAAGAGGGGAGAGAAGTCCAGGTGTCAGAGGCAGCCTGTGCAAAAGCACAGCCTGGAGCTTTGTGAGCCCATATCCTGTGCCCGGTACTGTTCTGAACACAGGAGACTTGATCCCACAAGGAGCTTCCTTTCCGCTGGGGATAACCCTCTCATTGAGAGTTGGACCCCCCTCCCTGAAGCCAGCAGCCCCACCTTATTTAAGCCCTCACCACCTTCCGCCTCCAGGCACACACCTCTGGGTGCCAAACAACCAGCGATTTGTCAAGAAGCGAATGAATGATGCTTTCGTGGACCTCAGCAGTGTAGAAATGTGGACGCAGGGAACATTTAGATTTTAATTCCTTGTTACAAGTTGAGAAAACTAACAAGGGAAGTAGACTGTCTATTCCAGATGTCTACATTCCTTCAAGAGACCCATTTCCAGGTTATGCACAATATCCCTTGAATCACATTTTAAAAAGGTTTTTTTCTAAGCAAAAGTGAAAGTGGCAAAGTGGATAGAGCACTGAGCTGGGATTCAAAAAGAATCCATTGGATGCAAACTCCTTGGGGCTGGGGACTGTTTTACTTTGGGGTTTATAGCCCCAGACTGTAGCACAGTGCCTGGCACATAGTAGGCACTTGAATGCTTGATGATTGCTGGGTAGACTGAAAATTCTATTTTAGATGCTAACCAGCTATGATCAGAGTCAAGGCATATAACCTTTCCACGCCTGTTTACTCATCTGTAAGATGGCTTTAATACAAGTATTTGCCTCCAGGGAGATTATCAGGCTTAAATAAGATAATTTACCTAAACTACTTGGTCTTTGTGAGCTACTGTATGTTTGCCTTTAGTTCTGGAAGAGGATCCTGACTTCAGGGAGATTGATTTGCAAAGTGAATTGGATTTGCTTAAGGGAGGACGGTGCAAAGTCCTCTGCCTCACTTTCCCTTCCAGAGCCCTCCTGTGCCCAGAGGCCAGATAGAGATTAGGAGAGAAACCTTGAAACCTTTAGAGTGAAGATCTTGAATTAAGCTCTCTACAGACCCCAAAAGGGTATCTAGCTCGAGCTCTGCCTTACAGAGTTCTCCCCCGAGAGACCAAGGGATTTCAAGGTCTCATCCAGAGGTAGAAAGTTTTTGAGCCAAGATTTGACCATTGCCCCCGACTCCAGATTCGGCACCTTTCCCATATATTGAGCTCCTTCCACTCCTACCCACTCCAACCCACCCCAATAGATAGTTGGAAACTAAGAAAAACAAAAAACAAAACATTCTAGGGCTCCTGGGAAAATGACATCTTTTTTTTGTTTAAATGGTGCTCTCATCTCATCTCATCTTTTCCTTCTAGGCTGGGTTTACACATTTTAATTGGGTACTAATTACAGGGACTAGAAACAGCAGCAGACTACAAACCCCAGGTTGTTTTGTCATGTTGTCCTCATCCAGAGACTGCAGGAATCTTGATTCTGAGTGGAGGGAAAAGGAAGCAAATTCATGTCAAAGCAATGCCTCACCACCCACACCAGGGATTGTTTTTAACAATCCCAAACCACGGGGAGCCCTGCAGTCACATTTACATTTTCACTCCTCCTTCTCCTCCGACTGATAATATCAAAGAAGGAAAAGCTATCCGATCAAAATCCAGTTTCTGTATCATTTGGGGGACTTGAGACAAAGACAGCTGTCACAGTGACAGCTATTTTTTCTTTTGTCAAATGGCATCAGAAAGTAATGAGGGAGCCAGAAGGAGCCTGATGTTTGGGGGCGGGGGGCTGGGTAGGAAAGCCTTACCTCCAAAGTCGGCTACGACAGCATGGCCATCTTCATAGAGGAGAATGTTGTGGCTGGAAGAAAGGACAGCCTTTTAATCAATTCATTTTTCTACCCTTGCCCTCGCTGGGTTACGGTGAAGAAAGCAGGGCGTAAGCCTTCCAGCTCCATACATTGATGCTGTGATTGTTGGCTGTTCAGTTGCTTTGGCTCTGTTCTAAAGACCAAACAGCAGCGATGGGTGGAATTGATAAAAAGGAATTAAGATATGATGTCGGCAGACTAAAAACTCTTTCCCATAACCAGTTGTCCCAAAGTGAAATGGGCTACCACAGGAAAAGAATGGTTTTCAAAACAAAGGTCTCCAAAAGAGACTGGATGAATATTTATTGATTACATACTAGAGAGGATTCTTGTGTAGATATGGAATGGACTTATTGGATGGGGAATCCCTTCCAACCTTGAGGTTCTGGGAGTAATTATTAGTATCATTAGTTTAGTGGCACCTTCAAGGAGGCATCTGAGTGCTACAATGGATTAAGCACCAGGGAGTGAGTTGAAGTTCAGCCTCTGCATTCACTTACTAGCAAGCTATGTGACCCTGGAGTCCATATGCCTCAGTTTCCTCATCTATAAGAAAGGGAAAGTGACAGCTCCTACCTCCCAAGTTACTGTGAGGATAAAATTAGATATCTGTAAAGGGCTTGGGCCAATGCCTGGCACATCACAGGGGCTACATAAATGTGTATCTTTCCCCCTCCATTCATTTATGCCTTCGTTTCACAAACATTAAGGGACAACAATAGGACCAATAGTAAGAGAGCAGAAGAAGAATGGGGGCTCTGATTCCATGACATGTATGGGATTGAAAGAGGAAATGAAAAATCATTCTTAGTAGTACAGTAGGCTAGACCGGGGAAAATGACCAATGATTAGTCCTTCACCAGCATTTATTATGTGCCCATTAGGCACCAGTCAGGTACTGGGATAAGTGCTGGGAAACAATAACCTGAATGAAAGAGTGTCTGCCTCATAAAGAAGGGAAAGGGACCTGTATGTGCACGAATGTTTGTGGCAGCCCTCTTTGTAGTGGCTAGAAACTGGAAACTGAGTGGATGCCCATCAATTGGAGAATGGCTGAATAAATTGTGGTATATGAATATTATGGAATATTATTGTTCTGTAAGAAATGACTAGCAGGATGATTTCAGAAAGGCCTGGAGAGACTGACACAAACTGATGCTGAGTGAAATGAGCAGGACCAGGAGATCATTATATACTTCAACAACAAGACTATATGATGACCAGTTCTGATGGACCTGGCCATCCTCAGCAACGAGATCAACCAAATCATTTCCAGTGGAGCAGTAATGAACTGAACCAGCTACGCCCAGAGAAAGAACTCTGGGTGATGACTAAAAACCATTACATTGAATTCCCAATCCCTCTATTTTTGCCCACCTGCATTTTGGATTTCCTTCACAAGCTAATTGTACAATATTTCAGTCTGATTCTTTTTGTACAGCAAAATAACAGTTTGGTCATGTATACTTATTGTGTATCTAATTTATATTTTAATATATTTAACATACTGGTCATCCTGCCATCTGGGGGAGGGGGTGGGGGGAAGAGGTGAAAAATTGGAACAAGAGGTTTGGCAATTGTTAATGCTGTAAAGTTACCCATACATATAACCTGTAAATAAAAGGCTATTATTAAATAAAAAAAAAAGAAATAGTGTCTGCCTTTGAGGAGCTTCTATTCTACTGGGGAAAGGATACACTCACACATAAGTAGAGGCACAATGTTTTCAAAATAAATACGAGGAATTTTTTGAGGGTGATGAGGCACTAGCACTTAAGAGGATGAGGAAAGGGTTATTCCCATGTTCAATCAAACACAAGTGTATATTGAAGCATCTACTTTGTGCCAGATCTCGAGTTAGACTCTGTACATACAAAGGCAAATAAGTAAATTATTCCTGACCCCAAAAACTTATATTTTAATAGAATAACTAGTAAACCACCTCTTCCTGATTCAAGCAGTCAAAGAGAAATCGACATGACATCTACCATGAAGTTCTGGTCTTAGATCTGTGTTCAGATTTGCCACTGCCACCATCTTGCTGCACGAGCATTCCTAAATGAGTCACTTAACCTTTCTGAAATGAGCTTTCCACTTGTAAACTGGGAGAAATAGTGATTCTCGAGCTGCCCTCGCAAGAATTGCTGTGAGACTCAAATGAGATACTGAATGTAAAGCAATTTACAAATCTATAAACCAAAGCTACATCAGTGTGAGCTCTTCCCAGAAATCTCTAAGGATACCCTACAATCAAGTAATTGCAAGCAGAAGTTACTCCCTTGGAAAAATGCCTGGGACACAGTCAATGCTTAATAAATGCTTGATGAATGAGTGGTAGTTATTGACAGGAATATTGTTAACATCAAATGTAATTTTCCCTTCTGTTGAAAGGTCACCCTGACAGGAAGAGTCCTTCCCTCTCGACTGTCCTCATCGTGTCAGAATTCCAGTGACATCCTTGCATCTCTACTTCTGAGGCATTTGCTCTCAATCACGTTGAGCTGATCCCCACCTGGGATCTTACCTTGGAAACAAATCTAGCTTAGACTGGATCACAGTTAGGGAAAGTCCTTGCCTCTCTCATAAAAGGCTAAACAACAGAATAATACGGGTTTTCCAGCTCAGAAGGTACTGACCCCTCAAGACCAGGTCTCACTCTCCATATCCCCCCCACCCCACACACCTTTTCTATGAAGATGATACCCAGATGACAGTGAGAATCAGAAGTGGGGCCTGAAGCCGGTCTCCTGGCTTCAGAGCAAGTATCAATCCCCAGAGAGGATAGAATCTCCACAAGCCTCAGAGAGGATAGAATCTCCATATTCAGAGAACTGTTTTAGAAAATTCTCTCCCCACTGAGCTGAAAGGGACTTCATTGATCTTATAATCTGGTCCTTCCAAAAGTGTGAAACTTTTCTATACCTTCCTCTAAAATAGAAGCTACCCAATTACTAATGACAGTCTTAGATATATGCTTTATATTTCCATGTTTAAGTTTGTTCTTATTAAGTTCCTTATAATTAGTCTTTAATATTTACCTTGTATTTCTCTTGGATCTTACATGTTAAAATTTATATTAAATTCAGGTCTTTTTATAAGAAAATTGTGAAACTTTGGCAATTCACTGAATGTTGTTGTTGTTGTTGTTGTTGCGTGTGTGTTTAGGATTATGCTTAAATTTGCTGGGTATGATGTTTTTGGCTACAATCCCAGTTCTTTTGCTCTTCAATATATACTGTTCCAAGACCTGTGGTCTTGGAATACCCAGAGCTAGGTCTCCTGTGATTCTAACTGTGGCTCTGCCATGTTTGAATTTTTTTTCCTTGTTATTTATAATATTTTCTCCCCAAGCTGGGCATTTTAGATTTGGCTATGATGTTCCTATAAGTTTCCTTGTAGGATTTCTTTCAGGTGGTGATCAGTGAATTTTTTTTCCTATTTCTACTTTCCATTCTTGTTCTAACACTTTGGGACAATTTCTTTAATTATTTCTTGTATAATTGTAGGAAGATTATTTTTTTTTTTTGATCATGGCTTTCAGGTAGTCCAATTATTTTTGTTTTTTTCTTTTTGATCTCTTCTCCAGATCAGTTTTTTTTAATGAGCTGTTTCATAGCATCTTCTATTTTGTCATTTCGTTTTAGTTTCTTATTTCTCATTCTTTGATAATATCCTTGGCTTCCCCTTGCCCAATTCTAGTTTTCAAGGAGTCATTTTTTTCCTTAAGATTCTGGATCTTCTTTTCCAGTTGATTGGTTTTCTTTTCACAATCTTCTTGATTTTTTTGGATTTTAATTTCTATTATTTTTTTAAATTCTACTATGATTTTAGTCAGAGGAACTAAACCCCAGTACATCCCGATGCCTCCTGTCACAATAACAATCTATAGATAGATGGTGAGAGGAGGTATCAGAGGTGGGGGGAAGGGTCAAAGGGCTACCATCCTTCATCCCCCCTTCCCTCTGCCACAGCTCAGGAGTCCCACCCCACCAGAAGCTTGTTCTAATCCCCCAACAACTTGTATCTTCTTTCCCTTCCCCCATCCCCTGAAATGCTTTTCTCCATATTGTGTATTTAATTGTCTGTGGACAATGTGGGTTTTTGTTATAAGCCACTTCAGGCCAATGACGGCCTTTTTCTTTCCATCCTTGGCGCTTAGCACAGTCCCATAGTTGGGACTAAATAAATGTTTGTATAATTGAATTAAAGTGAACAGAATTGAGCTGATGAACATAAGTAGGAATGAAAGGGCCCTAGCTCTTTCAGATGTCAAACTATATTATGAAGCAGTAAACACTGAAACAATTTAGTATGGGTTAAAAAGCTGAAAATTACATCAGTGGAACAGGCTACAGAAGAAACAGAAACAATCTAATTTAGTGTTTGAAATATCTAAGAAAGTAAATGACTTAAGGGGAGAATTCCCTAATTGCTAAGATTTATTGGGAAGAGCCTCAAGGAGTGTAAATGAGTTAGGTGATCCAATGGTGAGAACACTGGGCCTGGAGTCTGAAAGACCTGAATTTCCCTCCCATCTCAGACCCACATTATCACTGACCAATTGACTGAATAGCTTCACCGTTCTCAGGTGAGCTTCCTTGTCCAAAAGGCTAATGATAAAATCTGCCTCATATGGGCTGACATACACAGAGCTCTTCGAGAGCTTAAAGGGCCTTGTACACGGTGGTTGCGTTTGCTACCATTGTCTTGGACCACAGTGAGTTCTGACCCATTCATAGCCTGCATATCAAGGCATCTGCTGAAAGCCACAGGAACATGGAAGGACTTAGTTTGTGAAGGGGAGAGAATTCTTACCAGAGCAAGGTAGGAGAGACCTCCCAAGAGACTCCGGACAGTGTGGATGCTATTCTTTTCAGAGTTAGTGTGGCCCAGTGGAAGGACAGTTGGCCCTGACCTTAAGAAGACAAAGGTTTGTTTCCTTCCTAAGACAGACTGGGCCAGTCCCCACACCTCAGTGCTCTGGGAAATTTCAGGACATTTAAGTGGTAGAATAGTTATAAGTATATTGAGAGAGTGAGTCTCTTTACCAGGAATTTTTTCCACCAACAACACATTATAAAGCTTTTGCATGAAATCAGTGAAGCTTAGAAAATTCTGTCAACTAGAAGAAAATCTTTGTATCAAACAAACATCTTTGATTAAAAAAACACTGAAATTGCTTTGATCTTCCCTTTGTTTTTTTTGGCATCTCCCTTAGTGCAGGTAGAGCTGCCTCAGTACCCATCAGACATTACCTGGAATCCAGAGGGCCCAATAGCATGGGAGGGACCCTGGCTTCTTGCATGTCATCTTTCTCACCTAGAACCTCTCTAGGGTATTTGACAATTCACACAGCATGGATGAGACGGAAGTCACTTAACGTTTTTTATTCCTAGGATGAGATGAAATCATCTCAGGTCTTGCTACTGCTCCCTAAGGCCATGCTGACCTTATGATCTACCTTTCATGCATGTCCTATGGTCCCCCAGAGCTGTCATCTGACTTAGGGGTGTAGCCTCCCTAAGGAAAACCTTAGAACACTCAGGTCTTTCCATTTGCACAAGTTCTCTAACTAAACTTTCTTTTATGTGTCTCCCACAATTAGAATGAAAGTAGGGGCTGTCTCACTTTCATTCACACTTGGCATTAACACTTGGCACACAGTAAGTGATTAATAAATATATTTTTTTAATCCATCCATCCATTCATTTTCTTCCCATTAAATTAGCTTTATTAAAATGGGGGAAAGAGGGTATATTAGGAAATTATAGAGATTTTAAAGACAAAAGCTACTCATAAAACTTAGATCATAGTGGGCAGAAGAGAGACCTGGAAGGTACCTTAGAGGTCATTGAGTCTCTCTATTCGTCCCCTCATTTGACAAATAAGCAAACAGGCTAGATCAGGGAAATGGTTGGGAAAATATTCATATTTGGAAAAGTGGGAATGTCTTATATTTAGTGACTTTACAGTTCTTAGAAGAGGAATAGCCAGGAAGTTGATCAATGAAAGCTACAATAGAAAAAGAAGAGGTTGATTCCTCTTTTGGATGGAAAGGTGATTAAGGAATATCTCTTTATTCTCAGGATTGTCAACCACTATTTGTTTTCCTTTAAAAAAAACATTTATCTATTTGTTTCTTTTTTATACAAGCATTTATTATCTCACCCCATCCCCACAATCCTCCCTTCCAATTTAACTCTAAGCAATGAAACAAGCCTGAACAAAAATGAAACAAATATGTGCAGTCCAGCAAAACAAAGGTACCTATTTTCCCAGAGCCTCTCCAATCTTTGTTATTTTCCTGTTTGTCAAAATCATGGCTATGAGAGAGAACCTCAGAGTTGCTTTTATTTGCAATGTTATATTAATTTATTGTATCAAGTATTATTAGAACAAAGAAAAATGGAAGTAGAAGGATTCTTTTCCTGTTCTCCTTTTCTTGCCACTTTCCCCACCTTCACAGAATCTTCTCTTTTCTCTTTTTTTCCCTTAGTCCCAAACAAAGATATGGGCTTTCTCCTGTTCAAGTTCAACCCTATCACATATGCATTTGATCCCACTGTCCCACCATCTTCTCCAAATGGTCAGTTTTTCTTTATCCTTCTCTGCTGCCTTCAAACATGTCCAAAAGTAAACACAAAAAACTTCCTGAGACCATATTCTTTAAAAAATTTTAAAAAATGATTTAAAATTTTGAGTTCCAAATTCTATCCCTCCTTTCTTTTCATAAGATAGTAAACAACCAGCTATAAGTTATACATATTCAATTATGCAAAACATTTCCATGTTAGTCATTTTTGCACAAGAAGACTCAAATAAAAGAAAAAAGAAATAAAGAAAGCAAAAAATAGAATGCTTCACTTAGTGTTCAAGAAATATCATTTTTTTTTCTCTGGAGGAGATAGTATGTTTCATTATGAATCCTTTGGGATTGTCTTGGATCATTGTATTTCTGAGAATAAGTAAATCATTTACAATTACTCAACATTCCTATTGCTCTGTACAAAGTTCTCCTGATTCTGTTCTCTTCATTATGCATCAATTCATGAAAGTCTTTTCAAGTTTTTCTGAAATTTATCTGCTTGTCATTTCTTATACCACAATAATTTTCCATTACAATTATATACCCAACCTTATTGAGTCATTCCCCAACTGGTGGGCATCTCTTTGACATCCAATTCTTAGCCACCCCCCAAAAAGAGCTTCCATAAATATATATATATATATATATATATATATATATATACACATATATATATATATTTATGTATATTTTTACAAATACCTCCTTTTCTCTTTTTATGGATGTCTTTGGGATATAGACCTAATAATGGTATTACAAAGAGTAGGCATAGTTTTATAGCCCAGTTGCTCTCCAGAGTTCCAAATTGCTCTCCAGAATGGCTGAATCAGTTCACAACTTCACCAACAGTATATTAGTATCCCAGTTTCCCCACATCTGCTTCAATATCTGTCATTTTCCTTAGCCAATCTGGTGGGTGAAAGGTGGTTTTCTAGAGTTATTTTAATTTTCATTTCTCTGATCAAGAATAATTTGAGCATTTTTTCATATGACTTTGGAGAGCTTTGATTCCTTATCTGAAAACTATATGTTTTGGCCATTTAGCTATTGGAATGACTTCTATTTTATAAATTTGACTCAGTTTGAGAAATGAGGTCTTTAGCAGAGACTCCTGGCAAAATTTTTCCCCAGTATTTGTTATAATTTTGGTTGCGTTGGTGTGTGTGTGTGTGTGTGTGTGTGTGTGTGTGTGTGTGTATGTGTGCGCTGTAATGTCCAGGCTAGCTTTCTGGAGGTTCTCTACATGGTCCTTGGTTTCAGCAGGATAATCACCATGAGGATAATCAAGAATAGAGTCTAAAGTCTTTATTGTGTCCTTCACAGTCTGTTCACTCTGACACGCTGACTCTGTCCCCAATTTTCTCAGCCCTTAAATACCCTACTACAATTACATCCTTACAGCATGCTGAGTATATGGGAACTAGAGAACCATTATCTCATCAACTCCACTGAGTCAACACCTTGTTGTAAGTATCCTTGTTTCAAGTACACTTCTCCAAAGTTCTGTCCTTCTACAGTGTGTAAAACCCTTTTAATTTCATATAATCAAAATGATCTAGTCTATAATCTTTATCTTCTTTGGTTCTAAATTCCTCCTTTATCTATAAATGTGACAAACAATCCCATACTCTCTTAGTTTGCTTATGGTGTCACCCTTTATGTGTAAATCATATACCCACTTTGATGTTATCTTGGCATATGGTGTGAGATATTCATCTATACTTAGTTCCTGCCACACTGTTTTTCCAGTTTTCCCAGCAGTTTTTGTCAAATAATGAATTTTTGTTCTAAGCACTTAATTCTTTGGGCTCATCCTATATTAGATTATTGTGGCTCAGACCTGATTCTTCCCTCAAGATATTGCCCTAAATCTTTCCTACATTTTCAGGAAAGCTTCTAGGGAAAAAAGTCTCCACTTGAGCACACTTGGTGTTTTTTCTACAGCGCCTTTAACTCTTTGCAATTTGGCTTCTGATACCATTACTCAAGTGAAATCTAATATCCAAGGTCACCAATGAGCCTGTCTGTCCTGCTGTTTCTCAATTTCCTTTGTTCATCTATCAAAGGTGTCAAACGTGCACTATTGAGCTGCATGTGGCTGAAATCCTCCCAAATGTGTCCAATCTACATTAAAATAGAAATAGAAATATGTGGCTAGCTAGATAAACAAAGTACAATAAAACATAAAAATATTAATAATAATAATGATTCCAAGTGAGTATGTACCACAGGGACCCTTAGAATGGCTTGGTGGCATCCATTTAAATTTGAGTCTAGTACCTATTTTCCCAGTTGGAAAGCTGGTTATCACATGTCTCAGATATATTTTATTTGGGCTTCCCAACTATTCCATTCTGCCTTCTTAGAATGGTAACCTCTGTCATATTCAGGCAACTGAAATCCCCCAAGCTCTAGAAACACTTCACAATATTCCCTGCTTCAGTCTTGTTCTCTTACTCCATTTAACTCACTCTCCCTCTATCTCTGTCTCCAAAGTGGAATTCCCAATAATCTTGACTCCCTGGTCCTGCTGCCATAGTCAGTCACTTTTCCTTCACTCTTCCTGCCTTCGTTGACCAATGGTCTTGACTTCAATCCTTCAGGAAAATCTGGAATACTTTATTAAATATGTTTTCCATACCCAAACACTTATAGAGCTGTTGTGTGAATGAGATATTAGAATTCTTCTGCTTGAGCCTAAGAAAGCAAAACTAGGAGGAATAGGTAGAAGCTATGGATGACAAAATTGAGTTGTAGTGTGTGGAAAGACTTCCTGACTATTAGAACAAATCCAAAGTGGAATGGATTGGCTTAAGAGGTCGTGGGTTGCTCCTCATTGGGGGTGCTCAAGTAGATTCAGGACGCGCCATTTCTTGGACATGTTGTAGGGGAGATTATCTTTGAGAGTTTGCGGTCGGTTATACTAGATGGTCGTTGGAGTCCTGTCCAACACAGAATTTTCATGATGAAATGAATCAATGAGAAATGAATATAATGATTGATAAGCAACAGGGAAGACCAAGTTGAATATAGTCAGAATTGATAATGAGTCAGGAGGAGACATTTTAAAATCTTTTCCAATTAGTGCTCAAGACCTCAGGAGAACTGAAAGAGGATTCTGGATGTGATCCAAGATTGTGAGTTATCTTGACAGAGGAGGAAAAAGGTAGAGGAATGAGGGAACTTAGAAGGTAAAGAAAGCTCTGTCAAAATAAGGAATCAAGGAATCTAGTGAGGGGAGAAAGTCTAATGCAGTGAGAAAAAGGCTGCTGTTCCTTATGGCCTGGTACACAGAGGCAAGGAGCGAGACTGAGGAGCTTCTCAGGATTCAAATTGCTCAGAGTCTCCATGTGATTATTGATTTTTTTTCTGGTTCCTGCAGAGGGCCATTCAGGCACATAAACTATATAAAATAACCAATAAGCCTTCCTTGCTCATTTTCTCACCAGCACACTGGCTGAAAAGTCCTCAGGCTGTACCCATGACTCCATGTCTTTGGGAAGAGTGAATTTTTATTGAGTAAAAAAGTCTAGACAAGAAGGTTAGTGCTTTATAGGATCATAGATGAAGAGTTGGGAGGAGCTCAAAAAGATCATCAATTTTGCCCTACCCCATTGCACAGATGAAAAAACTGAGGTAGAGAGATGACATTATTTTCTCACAGTAATTCATGCAATAAATCCTGGAGATGGGATTGCAATTCAGGTCCTGTGACTGCCAAGCTGCTCTTTCCCCACTACTACATCATGTTCTCATGAGTTTCAGAAAAAATAAGGAGGCCAGGAAGGGTAGAAATCTGCAATGAACCAAGATTAGATATTTTTAGATTGAGAGGAATGTAAACTTTGGGATTATGGTGGTTTTGTTTTCATATACCTGCAGCCTCGCAAGTGTGTAGTAGGCACTTAATATGTGTCATTAAATTGTCCAAGTGAATCATCCTCAAATAGTCCTAATGGAGGCTAGAGTGGAGAAAATGGCAGGAGAGTGGTGCAATGTGGAAAGGGAGAGCCCATGTTTCAGAGCCTCGGAGGCTGGGCTGAGGGTAGGTCCGGCCGGTGACTTTTATTCCCAATGACACTGCCCTGTTGGCTGCTTCTTGTTCATGACTCCCCCTCTAAGCTCAGTGAATGCATTTTTATTGGTGAAAAGTTAGACTGAATCTAAAAGAAGATAATCCATTGGGAGCTAAGGTTCAAAACCTCCACTTGCAATGTTCAAAACTGGGTGAGCTTGGCTAATCAACAGTTTTTCCTGATGAAAAGTGAGGCTTTGGTGGACTGCAGGCGCCCAGAAGCCAAGCAGTGCCACGGGACAATCACAAGGGTGAACTCCACCGTGGCTGGGTAGGAGAGGGATGGGCAGAGGACAGAGATCCTCACTCCCTCCTGCCCTGGTCAGGACACATCTGGAGAACTTTGTTCAGGGTCAGGTATCATCACTTTCTGGAAAGACATCGACAGCCTGCAGAGCGTCCCTTGGAAGTAGCTAACGTGGCGAAGGGCACCAGATGCGCCGCCCGATGGGCAGCCGAGGGACTGGGCTTGGAGAAGACCTGACTGGGTGGGATGGTGTGATGAACTCATTTAGAGTACGGTGGCTTCCAGGGTTGGGTTCGTTCCTCAGAGAGACCCAGGAAAAAAGGGTTTCAGAAGCTGGGAAGGGGCAGAATGAGGCTGGATTTCAGGAAAGCATCCTATCAGGAGGACTAGCCCTGAGAATGAGTGAATGATCTGCCCTCCCCCCTCCCAGGGGCTCTCCCCCAGTGAGATTCAAGCAAAGTCTGGTCAGCTCCACGGAGAGAAGGTTCTTCTTCTGATGCTGGTGGGACCAGAGAATCTTTCAAGCCTCATCTAACTCTGGGTCCTGTGAATCTGGCTCATCCTGGGGGTTCTCAGAGAGGAGTTAGAGAAAGTGTCACAAGATGTGGTATCAGGAGACATGCAATGAGATGAGGGATAAAGGTAATGAGAGAAATGATCTATGCAGAGCTTAAGGAGGGGTCTGGAAAACAAAGGAATTGCCCTGGACATCTTCAGATGACCAGGAACTGCTGCCATAACTGGGATCATTAGGGGATGACTGACTCCAAGTCAGCACAGCTCCTCCCTCTTCTCACCTTTTTGCTGTTTCTTGCTGCCTCTTTCTGCTTCTGTCACCCTTTACCTCAGGCTATCAACTTTTTTTATTTTTAATACTGATGTTGGAACTATGCTGTTTGAATCATTTTTTGACAGTTTTCTAACCATAAAGAACATTACTTGGAATGGCGTGTTTAGGTAATGAAAAGGGGTCTGGGCATATTTAAAATCTCTGTTTCCTTGAAGCACTTATTCTCCACAGAGTATCCCCCCCTAACATTTCCCCAAGTTCTTACCTTTAAGCAAGAGCATTCAATATGGAAAAACTGTACCAGGAGGGCCATAAGGAGGGGATTTGTGATTTCACTGGTACAGGGAATTCCCAGACTATGTAACTCCCTCTAACCATGTAGCCTGGTGCTTTCTTTGCAACTGATGATCTTAGAAGATTTGCTCAGATCATCAAGAGATTAAGCAACTTGCTGAGATCGTGTAGCCAGGAGAGTCAGAGGCAGGACCTGAGCCCAAATATGTGCCAGGAGCCAAGGAGCACTCACTGTGCCACATGTTCATGATGGGCTTGTAATTTCCATTGAAGACATATATATATATATATATATATATATATATATATATATATATACATATATATAGTGTTTTTACATATATGTATATGTAAACACACACAATTTATAAATTGTATAGAGGAATAGTTTCAAACTCAAATGTGAGAAGAGAATCAACAGCTTGGAAAAAGAAAACAACTGCTTAAAAAGTAGAAGAGTCAAATAAAAAAAGGAAATACAAAAGAAAAAAGAAAATACAAAAAAAAAACTGAGAAAGCAACTTTTGGGAAGTGAGAATTGGGAGCAGGGGCAGAACCAAGATGGCAGAGAGCAGCCAGGTCTCTGTCAGAGCTCTTCCTGGCTTCCTTTGGATCAGCACCGGAACAAGCCTCTGAATAGGTTTTGGAGGGACAGACCCGACAGATACTTGGGGTGACCAATTTCCAGCAGAAGTCATTTTGGAAAATCTTCAGTCTGATTCAGTTGATCAGGGGGAGGGGAGGTGACCCACTATGAGCTCAGCACAATGCAGGGATCCGGGACAGAGAAGCCTTCATGTGCTGGAGGAATCTGGGAGGCTCTTAGCCAAAACCCAGCAGTGTTAGCCACTCTGTCCTGGTTCAGAAGCTGGTGGATCAGACCAGAAGAGAGCCCCCAAACCCCAGCATAATGGGTGAGCCTTGGCAATGCCCACTCAGCACAGGAAGGAACTGGCAGTGGTGGCCCCAGGGAAGCATCCAGTCATTGTCCCACGTAGAACAAGCTCAGGACAATTTCCCCTTGGCCCTATGAGCAGACTGAAACCTCAAAGTGAGTAAAAAGGCAAAAAGAGCTCTGACCATAGAAAGCTTGTATGGAGACAGGGAAGAGCAGACTCAAACCCTGAAGACACCAAAGGCAAAATGTCTCCAGAGGAAGCCTCAAAGAGTGAGTCAGTCTCCAACTCTAAAGAATCTCTTGGAAGAATCACAAAGCTAAATGTATATAGATCTATATATACTCTCTCTCTCTCTCTCTCTCTCTCTCTCTCTCTCTCTCTCTCTCTCTCTCCCTCTCTCTCTCCCTGTCTGTTTCTCTCTCTCTGTCTCTGTCTCTCTGTGTGTGTGTCTCTCTCTCTCCCTCTCTGTTTCTCTGTCTTTGTCTGTCTCTCTCATACACACACACACACACACACACACACACACATGTCCCTGCCCCCCTGGCCCCTGTCTCTGCACTCACCAAGTACTAGTTCAATATGTTGTTCACAAGAAACATACTTAAATGAAAGAGAAGCACATAGAGTGAAGATAAGGGGTAGAACACAATCTGTAAGGCCTGAGATGAAGTTTGAAAAAGTGGGGTAATTAAAAAAGATAAGAAAGGAAACTACCACTTGCTAAAATGTACCATAGACAATGAAGTGATATCAAGATAAAGATAGATGCATCAAGTTCTCATCCATCCAAAATCTCATCATCCATATTCTTAAAGAAGTTAAATGAGTTACAGATTCATGACCAAAAAGAGATAAGAGCACATTGCAAAATATAAAATAATTTTTATTATATTAAATTAAAAAGCAATTGTACAAACAAACTAGTGCAAGCAAGATTAGAAGAAAATAAAAAATCTGGGAAATAATCTTAATAGGAAAAAATGAAAATTTAAAATGTTGAAGACGAAATGTTAAGAAAATTGGGACACTCATGTACCATTGGTGGAGTTGTAACTGATCCACCTATTCTGGTGAGTAATTTGGAATTGTGCTTAAAGAACAACCAAACTGTGTCTACCATTTAATCCAACAATAACATTACTAGGTCTGTATCCCAAAGTGATTATAAAAAGGGAAAAGAACTCAACTGTGCAAAAATATTCATAGCAGCCCTTTTCATGGTGGCAAAATACTGGAAATTGATTGGATGCTCATCAATTGGAGAATGACTAAATAAGCTGTGGTATATGAATATAATATAATACTATGGTATAATTAGAGAGGATGAACAGGTAGATTTCAGAAAAAAAAACTGGAAAGTTTTTTCCTTGTACAGACAGATGCAAAGTGAAATGATCAGAATCAGGAAAAAATTATACACAGCATCAGCTACATTGAATGATGACCAACTGTGAATGACTCGGCCCTTCTCAGCAACACACTGATCTAAGATAAGTACAAAGGACTTGTGAAGGAAAATGATAGACACATCCAGAAAAAGAATCGGTGGATTCCAAATGAAAATCAAAGCATACTTTTCCCACTTATTTTATTATTTTAGTTTTTTTTTTTTCCTTTTGATCCATTTCTTCTTTCCCAACTATGGCTAATATGGAAATATAGTTTAAATGATCACAGATATCCTCTCTGGGGAGGGGTGGGGAACAAGGTAGTCACCCTTCCTGCCAAGGACTGCGAAGGTAATGTTCTTGCTCCATTTGGCTCTACTAGGCAGAAGAAAGAGTAATACATGGGAGATGCAAAAAAAGTCAAAATTCCCTAACGAATTGTACAAAATTGTACAAAAGTGGAAAGGATGGATTTCTATATGATACGAACCCTTTCTCTTGCGGTTTTCAGGGAAAGATTAGACAATCCCCTATCTGGAATGATGTAGCAAGTATTACCATTCTAATATCTAGGCTAGTCTGTTCCCTAGACAATCACTGAGGTGCCCTCTCACTCTGAGATTCTATGACTTTGGGATTCACTTCAGTCTGGAGAAGAAATGTATATTCTGACCTTCAGTCTATTCTTATATAATACAATTACTGTTCAATTTAAAGAGATTAGTAAATAACTTTCAGTGAGTGGGGGGAACATTTTCTCAATTTTCTGAACCAAAAATGGATAAAAATGAAATAAGATGTTCTCTCCTAACCTAAGAATGAATTAAATTAATGAAACCATTATGTACACATCATAAGTCTTTTCATTCTAATTGCCTACATTTGAAATTTACCTAAAATGTGCCAGGGATTCATGATCTCAAACCATCCAAAATGAATAGTCCTTTTAATCAGACAAGCTTGACTACGAGAGAATTTTCCTGTTTGGACGCTTTCTAATGGCTAATTTGGAGCTCTCCATTTTCAAAGGCTAATCAGCATATCCAACAGAAATGGCTACCGTGATGGCTTTGGACATGTTCTCTTAGGCAAAGCAGAGGTGCTCATAAGTACTGGGCTTAGAGCTGGGAGGCTCTTTAAAGGCTACCGAATGCAAACATATCCGTTTATAGATGAGGAAACTGAGTCGCAGAGAAATGAGATCAGTGTCCCCTGGTCACATAGGGAATCAACAGCTGCGTGAAGTGTTGAACCCACTCCCTCTATCTTAGCTCTCTCTCTCTTTCCATTATATGTTTAGGGGATTTTGACCTTGAAAGGGAAAATTCAATCTTGAATTCTAATTTTGACTATCTTTTGTTTAAAATTTTGTTTTTCTCTTGATTATAAATGTAGGACATGCAGATATTGAGAAAGGGTCCTAAGCTTCAAGTTGCCAAAAGAGTCTGTGACACATGTGAAAAAGTGCTGGAACCCTGGTTTCCATCATCCTCTTGATGGTGAATTTGTGTCAAGTACTTTGGAAAAGTTGTTAAATTAATTATAATTGTAATAATAATAATTTAATAAATATTTATTAATAAATAAATATTTATTTATTTATTTCAGAATTTTTCTGAAATATTTATTTATTTCAGAAATATTTATTTATTTCAGAAACACGATGATATAATTGGGTAGAGAGCCTCTAGAGCAGAAAGACCTTTTTCAGTCTGACTTCTAACATACACTGGCTTGTGAGCTATGCAAGAGATTCTCTAAGACCATACATTATAGAGAACTTGCCAGTCTGTTATAGACAAGTGTCTTCACTTAGAAAGTCCCTATATCAATAAAGCATGGGTTTAGCTCTTTTCTTATCCCTAATAATATTTTACGTATTTATTGGATGAAGAGTTTATATCCTCAGAAGTATATGTTTACTAACTAAATTCACACTGGAAGAACTTTTAATTAAACAGTGCTTTCTGACACAGGCTAGAAGGTGTTAATTAAAACCATATAGGTATGGATATCCTTCCCAAGGATTCAGGAAATGGAAGGAATGAGGTTTCATCTTAAATCTCATCATATTGCAAATCCCAGATGTTTATAAACCCCCTTGTTTTGTGGAGTATCATTAATTTCCTTCTCCTCTGATACCCCCCCCCCCCAGAATACTAAAAATCCTGCCTTTTGCTTTACTGGACTGATCTGTCTCATCATTCCCAGGGAAAAAGAAGAGGTGACAGCTCTTCTCTGAGGCAGACCTCTGGCAGCTGACAGCAGCCCTTGAGACCCTCAGAACAGAGAATGCCAGTGCTCCAACTTTACCCACAGAAACTCCAGGCAGCTTTAACTAAGGTCAAGGGCACTGGTCCTTGCTTTCTTGCCCCTTTCGGAGGTTCAGTTTTTTCCAGCACACAAAGGGCCATATTCTGGAACATCTTTCAGTTTGTTACAAATCCAGAATGAGGTGCTGACTGATATTCCTTGAGTCAAATCCAATTCATTTCTCTTGGCCCTGGATCTTGATCCTTTCCCCAAGAAACTTCCTGGCAACAGTTTAGCTCCTTACTGGTGGTGTTCTAAATTTCTCTCTGTGTGGATCTTGTCTGTCTGTCTGTGTGTGTGTGTCCCTTGTTTCTCTGTCTCTATCTCTGGCTTCTCTATGTCTCTCCTCTATCTCCTTATTTCTCAACTCTTTCTCTGTCTCACAATACACATTTTTAATTTTTCTACACATCTCCTTTTCTTCACATCTCATTTCTGTCCTCCCTCATAAAATCTGTCTTTCTCTCTCTCTTTTTCTCTGACCATTTCTCTTTTTTTTTCCCCCAATATCTCTTTTTCTTCCACTTGCCATTAATCTCTCTCTCCCCTGTTTCACCTCTTTCCATCTTCTTTTCATTTTCTATCATATTTCTTTTTACTGACTATTTCTCTTCTTCTCTCCATTTTATCTCTTTTCCCCCATTTGTGTCTCTCTCCTCACATTTGATACATTTTCTCCCTCTCACTATTTGTGGATGCTCAATAATCAGTGATCATCACTGTTATTCCTGAGCCATGACTCCTGGAAAGCCATATGAAAGTCCAGGGCTTTCCAAAGGAGGATGCACTCCTCTTAGGAGAGAGCAATAAAACCAATGGCTGACTCTAACAGATGTTAATTTTATTATCGGTGCAAATTCAAGGGATCCTACATTCAGAGCCAGAAGGAACTTTGGAGATGTTGAACTTTTGCTGATTTTACCGACAAGAAAACTAAAACCCCCAAAGTAAAGTGCCTCATTAAACACATAGGATACTAAAGTAGCCAAGCCAAGACTGGACCGAGGCTCTCCAACCTCCCCATCCCTCCTTTCAGTGATTCTGTGGCTGAGCTACCTAAACCAGGTGGGTCCCTCTTGGAATCTGGTTCACAAATGCAAAAGCAATCTGGGTTCTGGGAAGTGCTGAAGAGTTTACCCAAGATGAGGTCTATTCCCCGACATGGGGAAGCTTTTCTCCTATATTCCTGGCCTTTGGATCCACAGCATGGGGATTAAGGCAGTCCCTTCCTAAATTTCTGTCAGGTCCGAGGCAAGAAGAACGGAAGAGACTCGGGGCCAAGTCAAGGTTTGCCCTTTGCTCAATATAGAGACACTTGGGCTTTTTTAGACTTTTTGTCTCCTCACCTGGTCCTCCTTATTACTCTATTATTTCCTTTGGTGAGTGGTCATCCCAGGGAACCAGAGTGTTGGTCTGCCTTCTCGTCACTGTAAACCAAGCTCTGTTTGTTCCCCACCCTGGATCAAAGGACCAGGGATTTCAAGAAGGTTTGGACATTAGATGTCACTTAGTTCATGACCTCTCCCTTCTCACAGGAAGAAAGCAATCACACACAAGTGAATTGAACCCAGAACATTCTTCACTCTAATGCTGTCTTTATCAGATCAGGATCTGAGGCACAATACGGGCAAAATCTGAATCCTGACACCGGTACTTTTACCCAAGATTCCTTCAAGTAGAATCAAGTTCAAAAAGGAATTGAGCTCCTTGGATGCACTTTTATATTTGTATCTTTAGCAACTTGCACATTTTTGGAGCATATACAACCATTTAATTAAGTCTCAAATGAGTGAAATGCCCCCAAAGGAGGAGGAATAGAGCACAATCTCCATTAAAGAATGGTGGGCATTGATATGTTGGTCAATAAGACTAATAATATGAGTATGTGTGTGTGTTTGTTTATACCTGTTTAACTTTTAATAGTTTTGAACTGCACTAAGACTTCATGAGTTGATTTGTCTACCCATCTATCCATCCATGTGTCTATCCATTCATTTGTCTATCTCTGTGTTGATTGTGTCTATGTATATTTATCTATCATCTACTATTTATCCCTCATCTTTTTCATATTCTATATCTATCTATATATTATCTGCCTTTCTATTTATTTCTCACCTCTATCATCTCTCTATGTCTCTCTATCTATCTACCTATGTCTATGTCTTTGTCTATCAATGTCTATCTGTCCATCTGTCTGTCTATCGATGGCTGTGTGTCTGTGTCTGTCTCTCATCTGTCTAGTTCTCTAAAATTGCTTTGTGATTCACCTCAGACCCACTATCCTATTATTTCAGTGGTATATAAATAAGCATGCAAGTATTTTTCAATTTATAGTGTGTTAGCTAGGTGAGAGAAAGGCTCTAGGACCTGCCCATAGTCACAGAGTCAGTATGTATCCTGAAGCGGGTCTTAAATTCAGGGCTTTCCAACTCTAAGGACAGCTCTCTATTACGCCCATGATGCTTCTCGCCTATAATAATCCTTTGTACACACTTGTGGGGAAGACGAGAGGAACTTACCGACAGCCGGCATCATGAACTTCTATACATGGAGAGTTTAATTTCAGTGAACTCAGCAACCATGGCAACAGAAAACTCCCATAAATGCAAAGGATTGTAGAACCTTGACTTTTCCCCAAAACAAACTCAAGACTGTCAGCAGAGGTATATT
This sequence comes from Sarcophilus harrisii, assembly GCF_902635505.1. Lineage (NCBI taxonomy): Eukaryota > Metazoa > Chordata > Mammalia > Dasyuromorphia > Dasyuridae > Sarcophilus > Sarcophilus harrisii. The sequence goes on from NC_045429.1 coordinate 3,058,380, forward strand.
TGAAGGCTTATTGCTAAAGCGACTGGATTTGTCCCACAGCCGCTGGGACCATGGAGGCGAATTATGAGATTTGTCTTGTGGTTAAACCTGTTTATTGAGGGCCATGTGAGGAAGCACGTTCCTCCGCACTTACTATTCATTTAGGACCACGGAATGTAATGGGAATAGTAATGGTGAATGAATAAATCCAGTCTTCCTTTCGTGGTATTGATCATGAGTTCTACAAGTGAGCTCCTAAGAATCAACAAGCCTGGCATAATTTCCATTTTGACAGACAGTTGCAGACTTTTTTTTTATTTATTCAATTTTAAAAGGATGAAATCCCTTGAGAAATTCTAGGTGAGAGAACTGCTGAGCTAAAGCTGGGATTCCAATGGAGACATTATCTCAGAAGAACCCAAGTAATGCATTGATCATATAAGGATTGGCTTGTTTTAACTTGACATGAGAATGGACAGGTCGACCCAAGAATCAGGAAAGGAGATTTAAAGAAATATTTTAAAAAACCTATATCATTAGTGAATGTGCCCTATCCTAAACAGTAGGATTTTGTTTAGAATGTATTTATATCAGTGAATAGAGCTAGTTTTGGACACACCCTGCCTCCACCTTTATGGATCATTTTGTTGTGTTGACTTATCTATGGACCTTTCCTTTCCTTCCAGGAGAATTTCAGATGGCCCAGGGCAGGGCCATCTTTAGTTTTGGCCTTTGATGTACTCACATAGATATCATCGTAGCTCAGCCCCTATCACTTTTTTGACTAGACTATTTCTGTAGCTTCACAGTGGATCTTTCTGTCTCAAGTATCTCTCCACTCCACTTCATCTCCTTATGGCTACTAAATTGATAATCCTAAAGAACGTGTCGAACAATGTCACTTTCATGTTCAAGACTCTTCAGAGGTTCTCAATGCCTTTAGGATTAGATACTAATTCCTCCTTATGCCATTTAAATCCTTAAACAATCTGCTCATCTGTCTTAACTAGCTCGTTACTACTTACTCCCCATCATATACTGGATATTCCACCTAAATTGACCTACTTTGCTGCACCTTATAAACGACATTCTCCCTCTCTTCCTTGTGTCTACCTGAAACATAATCACTTTTCATATCTACCTCTTAAAATTTCTAGTCAAAGCTCAGCCAAGTCCTAAGACCTTTCCTTATCTCCCCGTTTCCTGACTTCTCCCCAGAATCATTTATTTTGTGCTCATTTGCTATTTCCTTGTATGTTTGCATCTCCCTGAAAAAGAGAGAGAGAGTGTGTGTGTTCCTTGAGGGCAGCCAGTGTGCTGTTCTAGTCCCTGGAGCCAGACAAGCTGAGAACCCGATCCAGAGAAGTTATTGAATGCTTTAGTGAACTCACTTGAAATGAATTGGTAGAATTCAAGGAGGAAATAACAGGACTGATGCTTTTTCTAGAGCCCCACTATTAAGCTACCCAGCAGGGCTGAGGTCAACCAAGCAAGTCAAAGATGTATATATATCCTTCTCTGCCCAGATGTGGGAACATCATCTCTAGCCCTCACCATTCCCCATCAGGAAGAAACAAGCATTATTCTAATCATCAATATCATCGTCATAATCAAAACGTGGTGCGAGCAGCTGGAAGCCTGGCTTGGAATTAATCTGGGGACCACCGAAGGCCAGGAGCAGTTTAGGAAGGAGGACATTTGGAGCAGATGAGGAGGATCTCAATGTTTGAGCCTGAACGCTCCAAGGGCCCTCAGAAACCCCCAACTCAAGAAGCTTTATTCTTCAGGTAAGGAAAATGAAGTTCACAGGGGCTGACATGGCTTGAAGTGCCAGAGTTGAGAGCTGACTCTCTTGAGTTTTGGATATTGAACATATCACTCTACCCCCGAAAGCGTGGGCACATTGAGTAAGGGACCAACTCAATGCTCTACTTTGGAACCCTCAGCTCACTCCTAGTACCTGGCAACACATAATGCATGTTTATCGGTTGATGATCCTCTCTGGGACTCGGTTTCCTTAATTATAAAATGAACTAAATGATTGTAAAGTCCCCTTCCAGCTGGCAATCTATGATTGTAAAATATTTAGGCAATAATTACAAAGAACTCCAGTACAGACAATTTGTGATTCTTCTCATCTCCTCTCAGACTTTAAAGGTCAGACCAAGAAAGTCAGTATTCTGACTATTGGGAGGAACTTAGTTAGTTCACTTAGTTAGAAACAAGTGTGCACAGTAATAAGGAAGACAGAGAGACAGAGCCAGAGAGAGACATACACACAGAAAGAGAGAGAGACAGAGACAGAGAGAGACACACACACACACACACACAGACAGAGACAGAGAGACACACAGAAAGAGAGAGACAGAGACAGAGAGAGAGAGAGAAACAGGCTTGTTAGGTATTTGGCTACAGATACGAGGGAAAGTCCTTGAGTCTGGATGTGCAGAAATCCCGAATTCTGTGCACGCCAGATGTCTTTCTCACCCTTCATGAGCAGCTGGACAATGAGAAGTTTTATTTTAAAAAAATAAAAAGCAAAAAACATAATAAAAAGACCATTGCAACAGTATCTCAGACTTCACTTATCAGAGGGTTTAGATGTTGTTTTTTAAAGGATGAACATTTCCTGTTGGAAATAGACACATAAAAAGATAAGTGAGATAATTAAAAATAATATGATATCTGTAAATCATTGAATACCGGCCTTTAATCTTGGTGGTGTGTGGATAGCAGGAAAAAAACCTCGTTTAATTCTGACCTCATCTGCTTATTAGTTCCATGACCCTGGGCAAGCCATTCAATCTGTGAAATGGGGATGATATTACAACCTCTCTCCCAGAGTTGTCTTGAGGATCCAAGAATTTTAAGCACTTACCTCAGTGCCTGGCACATAGTATGTGCTACATAAAGGTTAGCCCTCTCCTATTATTATTTTTATTAATTAGAATGATAATGATGCACAAGGTCACAATTTAGAGCTTGTTTGTTTGTTTTGAGTTTCTGGAGGCAGAAAGATCCTGGTGCGTCCAGCCTCAGCTCCGACATTCACGGCCTGGGTGATCTTTGGCGGATCAGCTCATTTATCAAATGAGGGAAGCTCAAGCTCCTGCAGCTTAAAGGAGGAGGCTACTTGAGAAACCCCCTATCACCATCTCCCCGAGTGGATCAGGAAACCGGCCCAGGGGGTGACTTGTACAGTCTCCCAGGCTCCATCTGAGCCCATTCCCCCTCCCCAGCATTCTCTGACTCCAGCACCATGTTCCATGGCAAAAGGGGTCGGGCTTGACTCCCTCCAGAATCCTGTCCAGTTCTTTCCTCAGGGACCCTGTCATTTCAAACCATCTCTTTACAAAGGAGTCCCTGAGACAAGGTGGATTGGCGATTCTCCCAAGATGACACAAATTGTAAATGAAAGAGGCAGAAAAGGAAGCCATTTCCCAAGAAGCTGAATCGGTCGTATGGCCTATATGGAAGACTTGGGCTGATGCTGTACATATAATTTATCCTGGGATCTAATAAAATATTTAATGGGATCTATCATATTAAACAAATGTCCAATGAAGGATTTGAGCTCAGGTCTTCCTTACTTTAGATCCAATGCAATATACTTTGGTCCCTCTTGGCTTTTGTTCTAAACCCCCAAACCTGCAATACCTTCCTCCTTGTTCTTACCTATTTATTCAAAGTCCTACTCTCCCACCCTAGTCCTGTCTCTACCATCTAACCTTCAGCAGTTGCCATAATTCATTTCTCTTTCCTCCTGTTCCATGACACTGATCGTCCAGGGAGGGAGTGTGTGCTTTTACACAGATTCATGTGACAAATTATGACCTTTTGAAGGACAGGGAGGTTTCCAATGCCAACGGTACCAAACACACAGGGCTGGGGGGAGGGTAGGCGTCCAAGAGACACCAGTTAAATCCTTCAGACCCAGACACTGGGTCATGGACTGACTGTTTCCCAGAAGGGTTTTCTACTCTGCCCAAAAAAGACAACTGAAGTTAAGTTCTTAATCAAAATCTTCTGGAGTTGCCCTGTGCTTGTGAGCATCAGGCTTGAACAAATTAGTCTTTTCCAACTTTCAAGGACCGTAGCCTCTGGATTTCCCGTTAGTCTCCAAGACATAGCACTGTAGGGCTGATGGCAAGACTCTGTAGGTGTCTCTGAAGCATTCACTGCTGATGGGCTCAGACTGATTACAGATAAGGACACGTCCCCGAGAGATGGGCCGGATGCTTTCGCAGTGTTCTCAACATTGGCATCAACTGGAGTCCTTAACTATAAACTTCACCTTCTGTGCTTGAACTTCCAACCCAAGAAGAGATTTTGAGGCTCTTCACATGTGGCAAAGCACATTGTGCTGAACTGTTCCAGCCAAGATTGACGAGGCAGGGGGTCCGCTGCCCCCACAAAAGCTGCCTGAAATTTTCTGGGTTATATGCCAAGAGAGGATTATCCTTCGGGACCTTAAGGATGTCACCACTGTCCATAAAGGAAAAGAAAATGGGTTGTTCTAGGAAGTCACAGGGAGGGGAGCTCTCTCATAGTCATTGCCAGACACCTGAATTGGCTGCTCCTTCACCTGCCTAAGGACTGGACCAGCTTCTCAGAGGACCGGGGAGCAGTCAGTGTGGTGTTGGGTGCCTTAGAAATGTCAGGAGCAGGCTGGAGGTCTGCATGCATTTGTTGTTCCGACAAGCTCTGCCCCTGCAAGTCACAGGGCTTGTGGAAGGAAGATCAGGGTAAAAGCTAGCTCCTCAGCGTGTGCCCCAGGTTCCTGACGGCATGCTGCCGTGTGTCCTGGTGCTGGAAGAGGCTTTCCCAGCCACCATGGAGAGAAGCAGGGCTACGTGCTCGTTCCCATGCTTTTTAGCATGATGCCAGATCCCTTCTATGGGGATGAAAATGGCATCAAGATCAGTTCCTATGCAGACAATAAATTATTAAATTTGAAAAGGCTGAAAGTCAAGACTGAAGTGGAGGGTAAATGGGTACACAGCTTTTTGTTTGCAAACAAAAAGGAAGATGGGGATTTGGATAGTTAATCCGTGGTTGTTTAACTATCCAACTTCCCATCTTCCCTTTTCCTTTGTGAATAGTGAGAGCTAGTTCTCTGGAGAGTTCATGGAATCCCTTTAGGGGCCCTTCAGTATTCCAGGTCTCAGTACAATCTGCACAATGTTATCTGTAACACCACTTAACTGGGAATACTCAAATGCTCACATGAAACTATGATCTCACCAAGGCAATATGAAGATATTAATAAACCCGAACGTTGGCTGTGTAGGCTGAGGTTAGTGAGTAGGTTTAAGAGCTTGTCACGATTTGCTGGACTGGCAGTTATTAGCCTAGAGAATAGAAGATTCAGGGGGAAAAGATACCGGAGTGGTTTTCTATTTCCTTTTCCTGCTCATTTATAAATGAGGAAACTGAGGCACACAGGGTGACCTGACTTGTCCAGTATTAGCTAGCTAGTAAGTGTCTGAATCCAGATTTGAATTCAGGAAGATGAGTCTTCCTGATAGTTTATATTTATGAAGTGTTTTTAGGCAGGCAAAACTCTGTGTGCATATTTGCAAGTTATCTCATTTGATGCATAGTTTATATTCATGAAGTGTTTTTAGGTCGGCAAAACTGCGTGTTTGCAAGTTGTCTCATTTGATTTTGATGTTAATCATGTGAGTTAATCAACCTTCGATCAGAAAGCATTTATTAAGCTCCTATCATGTTCCAGACACTTTGCTAAGTCCCAAGTACACAAGGAAAAGTGAAAGATGGTCTTTGACCTCTGGGAATCCCAGTCTACTTGGAGAGACAGCAAGCCAATATGGCCAAATATGTTGTAAACAGGAAAAGTTGGAAATAGTCAATAAAGGAAGGACTTAGAATTCATAAGGATCAGGAAAGGTTTCTTGTAGAAAGAACTTCCTTTAGCTGGGATTTGAAGAATGTCAGGGAAACCAAAAGTCAAAGACAAAGAGGAGAAATTTCCAGGCATGGGGGACAGCCAATGGAAATGGCCAGAATGGTAAGAAGACCACAGAGGAGGAAGAGTTAGGGCTTTGAATAACAAACAGGATTTTATATCTGATCCCGGAGGGCACAGGGAGCTGGGGAATTTAATGACTAAGGAGCTCATATAGGAGAAAGATCCATTTTCTAGCCGAGTAGAGAATGGTTTGGAGTAGGAGTTTAAGAGCATTGGAAAGTTAAAAATGACTGAACTGAACGAAAAATGAGGAACGAGGATGAGAGTTATGGATGGGGAGTTACTCTTAACAGTAAGAGTTCTGAAGTTAGGAAAAAGGTGGAACTTTTTACCAGGGGAGGTAATGAGTTCAGTTTGGAAATGTTGATTGTAAAGTGTCCATGGGGCAGTTCATCCAGTTTGAGGTTTAGAGATGGGAATCTGGAGCTTAGGAAAAAGGGTAACAATGGATAAGCCAATGTAAAAATCATTGGCTTTGCAATGACATTTGAATTCAAGTGGAATCCAAGTGGAGGAATGGATGAGATCACCACATGAGATGGCCCAGGAGAAGAAGACTCAGGACAGGTCCCTGGGGGATGTCCATGGCTACAGGGCATGACCTGAATAAAAATCTAACAAAAGAGGCTGAATTAAGTTGTCAGACAGTCAGGGGGAGAATCAATATAGAGCAGGATCCTGAAAATGCACAGACTATCACAGAGAGAAGGGTTACTGATGCTGGCGAAAGCAGCAGAGAGGTCAAGAAGAATGAGGATTGGGAAAAGGCCATTAGATTTGACCATTAAGAAATCAGTAACTTTAGAGAGAGATTTCTTGTTGGAAATGAGGTCAGAAGACAACAGAGAGTGAGGTACCTATTGTAGATGACCTGCCTTTAGTCACAGATGGATAGTTGGGAGGGATAAATGGATAGATGAAATAAGGAGTTTTTAAGGACGGGAGAGGTATGGACATGTTTGTAGATAGTTGGGAAGGAGACAATAAACAAGGAGAAATTGAAGAAAAGTCAGAGAGTGGGGATGATGGAAGGACAATCTGCTGGAGAAGATGGAATGGAATAGGATCATTTGTGCATTAGAATGGTTTGTCTTGAAAAGGATAAGGGCTACTTTTTCATGTGAGATGGGAGGAAGGAGGAAGGGCTGGTATAAAGTAATTGAATTATAGAAGAAAGGAGAAAGGGGGAAGGGGGAGCTCTTGGGAGAATAACCTCATTATTTTGGTGAAATATGCAGTGAGATCTTCATCTGAATAGATGGAAGGGAGAATTGTGGGAGATTAAAGGAGGCAGGTGAGATGAGTCAGTCATTTCTCAGCCTCAGTTTCCTCATTTATAAAATGGACATGGTCAATTAGGTGAAGCAGTGGATAGAGTGGTGGTCTGGAGTGAGGAAGACTCATTTTCTTCTCAAATTTGGCCTCAGACATTTACTGTTTAACCTTGGGCAAGTCACCTAGTCCTGTTTGTCCCAATCTCCTCATCTGTAAAATGAGCTGAAGAAGGCACTGATCAACCACTTCAGTACCTCTGCCAAGAAAACCCCAAATGGGATCCTAAAGAGCTGGACACAACTGAAATAGAGGAACACCCAAAATGGGGATAATTGCAGGTACTTCACAGGGTCAAACTCCAGCAATTTCTATCCCACCAGCAAGCAATCGGCAAGCTCCCTCTAAATGTACAAATGTTCGATATCCTCAATAAAAGGATCCCAAACCAAGAACGCTCAGAAAGGTACATGCCAGGACACTTCAAACTTTATCTCTTAGCATGATATGCAGGCAGGTCCTTTGCAAATTGAACATTTGCATTCAAATGATTGATAAACGTCACATTTCCCACTTGGCTCAGGAACCATTTGATAATGTTCTGTGTATTTTACCTCTGACACTTATTACATCTCTTGCTCAAACTGGCATCTGAAGAACATTACATCTTAATGGCAACATTGGCTGCTTACGGCCGAAGCCGAGGCGTTCGCTTTGGGATACAGCTGGTTTACAATGTGATAAAGAATCCCGAAGGCTCCGTCACTGTGTGGAGTGTCCTTTTTGATAAAGTAAGAGGCTGGAGATGCATGTTGGTATTTGATAATTCCGAAAGTTATGAGTGCTTGGGAAATCTTGGCTGCAAAGCAAGCTCTCTTTGAAATGTTCTTCAAGTCTACTCAAGCGCTAATTAAAAGTCAATGGAAAAACTTCATGGAAACACAACCCAGAATTTTACAATGGTATGTTTGCCGGGAGTCAACGTGTGTCCCTATTTATAGCTCCCTCTTCACAGCTGCTTTAAAGACAAGATGACAAGGATATTATTCAGACAATGTTTGATCTAGAATCCAACCTAATCTTTTCTGCCCCTACCTCAAATGGGTCTTTTTACTCATTTCCATGGATTCTATGTTCTAACCTAATTAGCGATTTCATTGCTTTGTCCCAGGCCTGGAATGTCCTCTTTCTTGCCTTTGGCTCTAAGATCTCCAAATTTGCTTGAAAATGTTTCTCTATAAGATTTTTCTTTATGTCCACAACTGATAGGTCCTTCACTCTCAAAATTATCTGGAATAATGCTGGGGTCAGTTCGGAATATTATTCTTTCGTACGTAAAATCAGTGACAAGATACTGTGTCCTGAGATGTTTATAATGGCAGAACATATCTCAGTTATTCACTAGGTAAGAAGAAGGCCTGGTTATAGCCACTCAATAAGTCAATCAATCAGTCAAAGAATTTAGGATAAGTACCAAAAGCTGCATAACCAATTTGTACTTTTTGAAGGCTGTTGGGTGGAGGAATGTTGGGTGTGTTAGAAAATAGCAAGCTAGTGTAGGATCTGGGGGTTCAAATATGTGGTAATGGGAAGAAAGAACAAAGACAGGGAGAGAGTGGGGAGAAGAGAAAGAGAGAAAGGGAGGGAAGGAGAGACGGGGGAGCAGAATCATTGAGAATTATTTGAGGGGAGGTGAAGCTGTGAGCTCAATCATAGTCTCTCCTTCTCTCTCTGAGCCAGAATTTTTTTTTCCTTAAATGGCATTGAAACCATTCTTGAGACTCGGCGAGTTCTGGGAAACAAAGATTTTGGTGCTGATATGACTTCCCAGATGCTTGATTACAAAGCAGCCAAAGAGTGCTGGGTGCTCTTTGAGGCTTGGCTGGTGAATGACCAGCAATGGCAAGGGAACTTTGCTCAGCTGAATTAACTCCGAGAGTAATCAGAGTTTATCCTTCTATTACAACTAAGTATATTTCAATCAATAAGAGTCTTATCTCAGGGTCAATAATCAATGAGCAAGCACATCAACTACCAAGCACATCAAGGAACCAGCTTGAGTCCAGCTCAGACCCCCCCAAAGTGGCTGGTCCAAGTGCTGCTTTGTTCTGCTTCTTTTTGTATCATCAGCACTTAGCAAAGTGCCTGGTACATAGTGGGCTCTTAATAAATGTTTGTTAACTGACATCCAAAAGACAAATATGTATAATTATTATCATCATTGCTGACAAAATTCAATTCTTATTAAGTTTTTTTCAAATGAAATATTATTAACTGATAATATGTAATACAACATTTTTGGAAATATGTCAATCTGCAGGTATATTCATAAATATGGATATATGTGCGTGTTGTGTATATAAGGATACACCTGCATGTACATTATCATAACAAAATAGAAATAATGAAATTACTAGTTGGTCAAATCGACGTTCTATGTGTAGCACATTTTCAGAGTAAAATCCTGGGAGCAACTGTTGGTCTGCGGCTGTGTCTCACAAATGAAGTCCAGCACCCCAGCTCCTCCTAGAATTACAAAATTGTTGACTGAGTAACCCAACAACCCAGACTTCTTCTAGCAGGCTTTGATCAGGGCAACCGTTTCAGAGACGTGTTATGCTCATTCTACAGACACCTGTTTCAGAAACCCCAATTCAAAGAAGGTTTCTTAAAGGAACCACACTGTGGATAATAATTCCAATTTTGAAGCACTCATAATCACCAACTTTTAAGGAATTTTATGTCCAAATCCTACCAGGGATAGCAATGTTCCAAATGTATTTTCCTTCTATTCTTTTGAACTTTTCGAGAAAATTAAACTAAGCAATGGAACCATCCTGCTTGCGATCTGAGAATAAAAATGGCGAATCACGCCATCGACCAGCCTGCCTTCCTATAGGACTGAATATTCCCCGGAGAAACCTTTTCATCATAGTAAGTTAACTTCAAAGGAAGTAGATTTTTTTTTGGCACTGAACATAATGACAGTTATACTTTGCACTAAGTACCTTTCATCAGTGAAGTTCAGTTAATTTCTTGAACATTAATTAATCAAGCCCCACAATACCCTTGCTATTTAAGTATAGTTTATGACTATAATATGATCACCACTTCATCATTGGATGAACGCCATTTCTGAGCCAGTAGTTGCTTAAAATAGCCCAAGAGTGTTTAGCACAAGCCATGAAATGTACTTTACATAATTGAAGATACTGCGTGGTGAGGTGTGGAAGAGTCTAGGATAGTTGAATGTCACATTTCTAGTGATTAATATTGTATCCAACAGGTTATACTCCCTTTCCCCCTAAGTTCAATTCCATTTTTTCATGTAACTAAAATGTCCATATGTTAATTATGGGCTTTTCTGACTTTAATAAAATGACCCTACTGGCCATCACTACTGTTGGGAGGGTTTTAATTTTATTGTCATAAAAGGCATCTAGGTGACATGGAAAAAAGAACTGTGAATTTAAATCCAAGAAAACCTGAGTTGGAATCTTCCTTAGATACTATATATGTTATAATCATCATGATTACTTTCTTCCTCATCATTATTATCTGTTACCCTGAACAAGTCCTTCTTTCTTTCTTTCTTTCTCTCTCTCTCCCTCCCTCTCTCCTTCCCTCCTCCTCCTCCTCTCCTCTCTCTCTCTCTCTCTCTCTCTCTCTCTCTCTCTCTCTCTCTCTCTCTCTCTCTCTCTCTCTCTGCCTTCCAGAGTTTTTGTCAAGGTAAAGTGAGAATATATGGAGTGCACTTTGTCAACCTTAAAGGTCTGTTGAAACATTAGATGTCACTTTTTTCTCATAGCAGGGATGGGGTATATAGTGACATCAGCATGGACAGAATGCTGGAATTCTGTATTCATATTATTTCTTGGACACTAGCTATCTGTGTCAGGGGGCCAATCGATCACGGATAAGTCTTGAATTGGATTGGGGGAGTTTCTCCTTTATTTTCCTCATATTTGGGGATGTATCTCCCTTGACCAATCTCATTCCTCCCCCTGAAGTTCGATGATGAACACTATGTATGTCTGGGTTCTAGGGCTGGATATAAGTTTAAAATGTAGAACAGAAAAAAAAAAACTAATTCATATCAGGTATGCTAAGACCGAGGTTGCTTTCTCCTTCTCCACCCTGAAAGATGCTTCTCAAGTACCTGGGAATTCAGCATCCAGCCAAGGACATAAATACAGTTGAAATTAGACTTTGAATTCTCTGAGGGGAAGCACCCCCAGATGTTCACTTGGGGATTTTCATGACAAGAGGGATAGGGATAATCCTAGATATTTTATTCCTGTTATTTCTGAGCAGGCCAGGTAAAACACTGACCGAGGCAGTTTGTAGTGTTCCCCCTATCTTTTCCAGCACCTTCTGAGTCCTACTCCACATTTTCCTTCATGTAGAAGTCTTCCAATGCAAAAATTTTAAAAGTATGAAATGTTAAAACTCCCCAGGACTAAAAATTCTAAAAGTCTGATTGAGTTGATGATGCCAGGATGCCAGGCTCTTAGGTTGAATTTTTTTTTTGATATGGAATAGAAATAAAGAGCATCAATACTTTCTAGATCTTAAAACTTAGTACTCAGTGTGTGTATAGATGTTTAGAAATACACATTTACATAAATAGTAGATATGGATAATTCTATAATTAATGTAATAATAAATTCATACATACATAGACCTCTCTCTCTCTCTCTCTCTCTCTCTCTCTCTCTCTATATATATATATATATATATATATATATACATTTCTTTGCAAGACTTAAATCTTTATATAAATCAAAGTTTCTTAAACTTTGTAGCTCCATATGGGATCATGCAACTGAATGTGGACTTACAACGTTATAATTTATTATCAGTAAATGTTTGATTTGTGTATTTATTTGTTTTATATATATATATATATATATATATATATATATATATATATATACACACCTAGAGTCATATAAAATTTTCTCAGTTGACAAGAGGCAGTGAGTGGAAAAAGTTTGAGCCCTGATATAAATGTTGGCTATCATTATTTTTTCCCATGGTAGGGATGGTTCATAGTGGGGAGAATAGGAAGGTGGCAAGAGTGCTGACACCAGCATAGGAAAGACCAATATTCAAATTCGGTCTCTGAGACTAGTTAGCTGTGTGACTCTGGGAAATCACTTAACTGCTTTGGATTTCAGAAGGCAAATCCTTATTTGTGTTGGGAAGGATTCCTTAGGCTGATGAAATAGGAGATCCTTTAGATTTTCATATATTTGGCATTGTTTTCTGCTTTATCAATTTACATGTTTTCTTCTGAGGTTATTTGTGTACATATGCATGTGTGTTCACATGCCATATTCTTTATCCCCCTAGCACTTGGGGAACCGGTACATTTGCACTGCTGGCTTAACCATCCCAAGGTTAAAGGCAGACCTGACTGTAATCACCTGCTGGGGTATTTCTCATTTGAAGAGGCCCCCAAGAGCAACATTTGGGATTCACAAAATAAATCTCAATTCTCCCTCATCCTTGTTATCTCGCCTGCTACACACCAAATTGAAGAACCCAACAGGAAAGTTGCTCTTGTTGTTATTGGTTCTCCCTCCCAGTCTTTGGCTTTCTCCAATGGCCTCTTGAATGCAATGACATGTGTAGCTTGAAGAATCCGTGTATTTCCAAGGTCTGATCTTAAAGAAGCATCACTTCAGATGAGATCAGACGTAATTCAGTGAAAGTTAAGATTAAGTGCATAATATATAACAATAAATAACCACCTTGTTTTATTAAATGGATGTAGGAAAGCTACAGGGATGGGATTGGTACAGGGAGTTTCTCATTGATCTTTGAAAGCTTCCAAAATGTTGAGATTGTACATGACTCACCCAGAGTCTCACCATAGGCCGGCATTCAATGGCAGGGCTGGAATTCAAGTGTTCCTGGTTCCAAGGCTTGCTCCTTCTCTATTAGACTACACTGTCTTTTATTGGATCAAAATATAGACTCCATTCTCTCTTCCTTCATGGAAATTACAGAGGCAAGCTGAACCTGTCTTCCCCAATGAAGTTTGGTGTGTAGCACGCTATCCACTCTGAGTGTGGTGAAGGAAACGTTTTAGCTTGGGTCCTTGTGACTGCAAGCCTGCAAGTCTGCTTTAGGTGAGGTACTATGGGGCTGACTCAATTTACCTCAATTCTGGTCCTGACTCTGAGATTAAGTAGCTACAGAACCTTGGTCAGGTACTTATTCTCTCCTTACATTCAAAGTCCTTAGCACAGTGCTCAGAACACGGCAGAATTGGTAGAACTGGTAGAATTCTCTCCTGGGACGATTTTATTTTTCCATTCTAAATGGCTCAAGCACCTAATCCTCCTCCAACATGGCCAGCTGGAAGGCCTATCTACAGCTTCTTTGCCCTCATGAATCTTTCTATGCTCTGTCTTGTCAATGACTTCCTAAAATGTCAGTCAAAGCTATACTGAAACTTTTCATATTTGAGAAAAAATGGAAATATTAACTTTTAGTCTTTCTCTTAAGTCTCTGTGTTAGATCTGTATTAGTTTGTATCTTTAAGAAGGAACCTGTTTTTTTTTTTTTTAGTTTGTTTAAAGGAAACCAACCAGGTAATCAACAGTCATTTATTAAGCCCCTGGCAGGTGCCAAGTACTAAAGAGACAGGCGACAAAGAAACAGCGTGTCCTCTGGGAGTTTCCACTGTCTCTGGAGAAATGGCCTCTTTCCTTATAAGTAAATACAAAGTGTATCTGCAAAATAATTAGGAAATAGGAGGCACCAGTAGCTGGGGTGGGGGAGGCTGGACAGACATCTAAAAAGGCACTTGATGTAGCATTTAAGGACAGTGGCAATTCTACTGCTAAGAACCAACAAGTGGTAGCATTTCACGTTCTGCAGATGCTTCTTACCCTTCTCTCCTTTGATCCTCCTGGCAGCCCCCTAGGGCAAGTGCTTCTGTTACCCTCCATTTTAGTGATGTGCACCTGGAGGCTAAGAGATTCAAATCAATTCAACTCAACAAATATTTGTTTACACCCACTATGTACTAAACACAGGGAATACACAAATAGTCAAAAGACAGTCCCAGTTTCCCAGAAGCTTGCCATCTAATGGAGGAGACAACATGAAAACAAACAGGGTTCAGTCTCAGTGTTCAGGATTAAAGATAGTAATAAATAGCATCTGATAATACTTTAAGGATTTAGAAGCACTTTACATACTCATTTGATCAACCCCACAACTCTGCAAGGTATTATTGAGCCCTGGAAAGTAGGCCATGCCCTCTTTCCCCTTTGTTATTTGTGCAATTAGGCTTGGGAGAATTGAGTTTAAAGGAACGCCTTGAGGCTTCCACTCCCCTTCACAATGAAGGACAGAAAAGAAAAACGACCACCTCTCTGACTTCACCCCTGTCCAAAAATGACCCTGGGAACTAAGCTATTGTCCCTGACAAAGACACCGAGTTGTGTTATCTAGCCTTCCTTCCCCGTGGGACAGGGCCTGAGTCACAAGTCCCAGGTTCTTAGTGCCAAGTTCACTCCTCTCTCCTTGAAGTAAAGATCACAACAACTGCAAAAGATTAAGCTGATCGTATTCCCAGCTTCCAACCCTAGTTAGCTAAAACCCTATATAAACTCTGTGCCTCGGTGTCTCTGTGCTTTGGAAACAGATTCCCGTGTGGTCAGCTGGCTTATTAAACTTTCCACTTTAAAATTAAACAAGTCTCTACTCACCTCAGTTTCTTTGGTACTACAGTATGTGTTATTATCTTATCCATTTTTAACAGATAAGGTAACTGAGGCACAGAATGGTAAAGAGTTTTCCCCAGGGTCAGCAATTGGATTTCCATCGTCCTGATCTTTGTATCATTTGGCTGCCTCCCAGGACTTTAGCCACCAAGTTCTCCAGCTGCCACTGCATTTGGAGAGGGGGGAACCAGGAACTATTTAGGAAAGACCTAAGTGACATCCCGGCGTTCGTGCTGACCAAGCCTCTAAGACCATGGTGGGTCTCCCTGCTCTAGAGAAGCACCTGAGGGGGCAGAGACATCCCCAGCTGAAGAATGCCCATCCTGGACAGGGAGACCACAAAACAGGACGCTGCTGTTCAGGACCTCGGGCAGCGCCGTGGTGACAAGCTTCGGATTCTCTGCCCCTGTGTGGGATAAGGGCACAGGTCCGAGGAGAAAAATGGGCTAGAGGAAGAGGACTAGATAAAGACCAGGGAATCTGAAAAGACTATGATTTGAAATGTTTTCCTTAAAGAGTCAGAGCCTCCAGGAACCCTCAAATCTGACTTAGGATGTCAAGTAAGTGCTACAGAAATTCTGGTGCCTTTCCCTTCCCCTTTGAGGAGGCTGCATCAATCAATCAAATAGCACTGGTGCATTGTGTGCCGGGTACTGGGTTAACTACTGAGAAAGAAAGTTAAAAATAATCTAATCTTTAAGGACTCATATTCCAATCAGAGGAGATACCGTGTGAATAACTAGACACGGAGATGATCTCAGAGGGGAAGACAAGGGAGATTATTATCATGCTTGATCTGACTCAGCTGGAAGTAATGATAGATGACATTTATGTAGCTGTGTACCTTTGGCACTTACACAAACTAGTTGACTTAAAATTATTCATGATAATCCTGAAAAACATTAACTGCAATTATCATCCTGTGATTTGTTCGTCGTCAGATAGCAAGGGTCAGAGGGAGGATTTGAAACCAAGACTTCCTGTCCATTATAGTGTATTGCCTCTCAGTTTGTGGTCAAAATGCCCGGAGAAAGATGATCACGGGCGGACTCTTCATTTTTCTTGGCAAAAAGGTAAGCAACAGGATTCTCTGTTTTTATTTCACCGCCCCCTCCCTCCATGTGCATGTGTATTTGCCATCTATCTAGATACTGAACATCAATATCTTTCTATCTTGTCATCCATCCATCCCTCATTCTTGTCTCCCCATCTCCTCTCCTCTATGTTTTTCCTCTGTCCCATTTTTTGTGCCTCCTTCAGATGGACCTAGGACGCCATGAAACTTCACAATAATATCAGATATACAATATTATAGATAACATTGCACACACATACAATGTGTGTCTACATGTTTAGCAAAATTGTTAAGAATTATAATTTCAATTTGTGGAAGTGATTTCTAGTGGATTTTGATGTTCATATTGAACCAAAAGTTTTCCCCAAGGTCATTGTGTTTTAAGTGATACGACCATGGAAATAGAGATAGAATGGCTCTTTGAGATCATGCAGGCTCAATCTTCCCTTTTATAGGTAGGCAAGTTGAATCTCAGAGGAATGAGCTTTCCAAGTTCACACAGGCAAAGTAGCAAAGTCATGATTTAGAATCCTGCAAATGGAGCTAGAAGGAAACTGATATCAATTAGTCCAGCCCACTTATTTTGTAGACAAGGAAACTGGGGCTGGGGTTTAAGTGACTTGGCCAAGGTCACCCAGGTGATGAGTGAGAGAGGTGGTATTTCATCCCAGGTCCCCTGATTTGAAATTGAGTCTATCCCAGGCATCTGGGCTTCAAGTCATTCCTACTGATTGATTAAGCTTTAGACAGTCCGTTTCCTATCAGCCACATATATATGAAGAACCATGGTCTGCTTTTGTAATGGCACTTTCCAAAGACAATGGCATGATTCCTTTTCTGCTTATTAGATTGTGGGCTATCAGTGAAATCCGAGACATTTATCAAGCCCCATACCATGCATGAGTTCCTGTGCTGAGCAGTATGGAGGCAAGGCTTCTACTGAATGAATCCTGTGAATAAGCAGATAGACTCCACAGGGATGAGCTACCCAGTGCCCCTTTGTGGCACAAAGCATAAACCTCTCAAACCCTTGAGGGCCTTGGTACCTGAAAGGGACACTGCGGGACACCACGTCCAATTCTAGAAGTTGTCTCCTTGCCTTTGTCTGTGGGCAGCATTGTCTACAGCTGCTTCCTCATCAGAAGGGTTTGTGCTAACATTCTATGATCCTACTTTATGTTTATAACATTCTTAATCTTCCTGACAGATATAAACATATATTTTCACTCAAATGTTTGATAGTTCTTATTGTATTTGATAGATCTATTAAGAACCTACTATGTGGGAGGCATTCAGCCAGAACTGAGGCTATAAAGACCAAAAAGATTCTGCCCAGAGGGATCTAGCATTCTTCTCAACTTCCATAATGGAATGGAAAGGGAAGAAGGCAGAACTAATGACGAAAGGGCAGACAAAGGCTTCACAGGGGGGCTGTGAGAAAGCTCATGGGATTTGGAGAAAAGAAAGGAAAGCATGGCAGGTATGAAGAATGCCTTTTGCAAATACATGGAGGTAGGAGATGGAACGTCAAATTCAGAAAATAATTAGCAATTGGTCTACTTTGGTTGGGAAAGAGTTCTAAATAGCCCATTAATTTCCAAATAGTCAAGGTTAAAACCCAATTTCTCTATAAAAGATAGTCAAGGGTCTATAATTTGATTTTTATAGGGGAAATGCTCTCTACCATTGCATATCAGCACCTGTTCTCCAATTTATATAGTCTTGGAGAGTTTCCCGGGGTCACCTTATCAGAGTATGTCAGAAATAAAACTAGATCTGCCTTACTCCACTTTTCCAGGCACCATGTTATTATTTACTTCATACAACAGTCATGCACTTTATTCTTGCCAGCTTACATTTCCTGCTCCGTTCCCCCATTGTTGCTACCTGGAATTGTACAAATTTATCGTCCATCTTTTATCCTGTTTGACTTAAAACAAACTTCCTCATGGTTTCCTAATCATTTTTTTTTACCAACTTTCCTAGTCTGAGTGCCCATTTTACATTCTATAAATGCAAAAGAATTCAGCGTGTCTAACTTGTACTTACTTATCTTGCCAAGCAATGTGTTTTATATCGGGATTACTCACAGACCACAGAAGCAGGGGATGGATGCTGAGAGCCCTGTTATCCTAGATGGGATAAACATATCTCTAGAAGTAAAATTAGCATGGCCATATAGGAACTCATTAATCTCCTACATTTCACGGGAATAGTTCACTGTGCAGGGTCCCACCCCTACCTCTACAAACAGAAATCCACTAACCTGTGTGAAGGGATAGGATTCTTAGCCTTGTTTGTGGCATAAACTTCAAATTGAGAAGCTCTCAACTAAAAAAAATCACAAGATTTCCTCCTGGAAGGGCCCTAAGCAACCATGTCATCTAGATAACATCTGAAAAATCTTCCCTCTGCTAGATGACAAATAAAAGGTGCCCACTCCTTTGCATTGAGATCTCCAATAAGGGAGATTTCCCACCCCCTCCCAGAGACCCTTTCCCTTGAAAATGACTCTAGGGCAGGGCTTCTTAACCTTTTTTCACACAAGCCCGAGACATTTTTACACAACATAAAAGTAAATAAAATAGGTATACAAGTCAAACATTCCTGACCCCATATGGTATTGCTGCCCACAATTTAAGAAACTTTGCTCTACTCTGAGGAAGATTTTCCTGTCATTGAACATGAATTTAGCTCTTTGTGACATGTAGTCATTATTCTGCTTTCTGCTTTCCAGGACCAAGCAGAAGAAACCTAAGCTCTCCTCTCTTTATCAGAAATAACATTTCTCTTATTCAACTGGATTCCACTAACATTTACTTAGGGTCTATCTTGTATTGAAAACTGTTCCAGGGATGATGGGCAGAGAGACACATTCTGCACCTTACAATTCCCATCAATCCCAGTCACCTAGTATACTTTTCTGGACTATTTCTAGGGTTCCGCTACTATCAGGATGCAAGACTATTATTTAGTGACAGCACCAACAAATTGGTGAAGATTGGTCCTTGGGTTTCTGCAGTGACACAATGTAAGGAACCAATGTAGAGGGGAAATGTGTCAATTGGCGCCCATCCCATCCAATGGGGCTAATCTCCCACCTGGCACAAAGGGGCCAACGGTCACTCACTAGAAAGCTGTAGCTACATTTCAAACATGGAAACAGACACACAATAATAACAGTCCCTTAGGAGAGAGAAGCTCCAGGGATGAGTCCCTTCCCCTTCTAGACATCATATTATTGTCATTGTTTGCCCTTTGTTCTTGAAGGGCACCATGACATCAGAGAGATGAAAGTATGATATGAAAGTGACTTGGATTTGAGGGAGGGAGGGCTGTGCAGGGTCACCCACCTCACTTTCCCCTCCATAGCCATCTGGGTCCAATGGCTGGATGGGGGACTAGAGATGGCTCTGAAGGTATTGGGAGACCTTGGCCTTTCTCAGCCAAGGTCTTTTCCAGCTCTCAGTTTGATGAAGGCAACCAGGACCATCCCAAGAAGGCATTGGATGAAATGGAGTTGGAGATTTCCTCCAGCCTTAAGATGTTGTAATCCTATGCTTGAAGGTCTTTCTGGGTCTTTCCCATTAGTGATCTTCTTTCTAAGACTTTTCTTTCCTTCCATCTACTATCTATTTATTCTTTATTCTTCTATTTATTGACAAACTATCTTCCCCACTGGATGAAAGACTTTTTGTTTTTCTTTGTGGGAAGTTAGGTGGTGTGCAGTGGATAGAGAATAAAAGAGATCTGAGTTCAAATGTGACCATATCTCATGGAGTTATATTACCCTGGAGAAGCCAATTAGTTTCTGTTGCCTCATCTGTAAATAGAGAATAATAATAACACTTATGTCATAATTGTTGTGAGGATCAAATTAAAGAGTATTGTAAAACACTTAACATAGTGGCTGGCACATAGTAGGTACTTTCTAAGATATTTTATCATGATTATTATTATATCTCCAGTGGTCAGCACAGTGCCTGACATGTCGTACTTAATTCTGGTATGACTTTTATTGGATTTAACTGATTGACTCTGATGCTTGTTTTCCAGAATTTGCACATTCTGTAAGAAGCTGTTAAAAATCTGAAACTCTAAACAAGAGGAAAAATATATATATATTCATACACACACACACACACATATATATATATATATATATATATATATATATATATATATATATATAATCTCCCTTCAAAAGCCAAAATAAAAAGAAAAATGAATCAAAGTTGATGGAGGCTCCAATCTGGGACCCAATTGACCTTGTGGTCCCCTGACAGCATTGAATTATTCCACAAAAGGCATCTTTCTCTCGTTTATCATTTTTCATATAGAATGTAACATACATTTTTCTATAATGATCAAGAATATTTTCCTAATTCAGGGACATAAGCACCCCGAGGAAATAACTTCCATACAAAAGTTCAACGGCCAAGCCGATTTAGCTATTTCTCTGGAAGGAAGCTGACAAGTTCAATGTCAAACTATGTCCTTGCTCTGAAGAGCTTCATAAATACAGGCTTGTGGAGAAGAGAAAGGCATTGCTTCCCATGGAGTTGGGGGTCTGAGAGCTTTCACTTTGTTTATCAAAGCGACCGAGTAAAGAAGAGTTTGGTTCTCCGGGTTCAGGACCACAGAGAGCTTTGAGTGATCAATTATGAATAGAAAATGCAAGATTATGGGGAGTGCTGCTCAAAATTTTGTTTTTGAGAATACAAATGTGCTAAGTAGATGTTCCCTTTCAAAAGACTGGGTGCTGTCAGAAAGTAAAAATTGGGGACAGAAAGCCAAAATGTTGGGGCATAAAGGCAGGATGCAAGGGGCCGGTATCAGGTAGACCACTGGAATAAGATGAAATTTCCTGGGGAGAAATAGGAAGTCCTATTCTTGGTCTTCCTTAGCACGTCATAGGAGAAGCATGACTAAACACAAGTTTATTTGAAAAAATGATGGGGGCAGCGAGGTGGTGCTGAAGATGAGGGAGCTGAAGAAAATAAATGTGTGTGTGTGTGTGTGTGTGTGTGTGTATAAGTGAATGTGTTTGTGTGATGCATTTGTGTGTGTCTGAATGTGAGTGAATGTCTTTGTGTTTGTGTGTCTATGTGTGTGCATATGTCTGAGTGTGAATCAATGTGTGTTTGTACTACAATGGGAGAACAAGGGGGGTCAGAACAGATCCGAGACCTCATCTTGGGGTAGATGGACTAACAACGGACCAGAGACATTTGGCCTTTGAACTAAAGGCAGCAGAACAAAAATTCCTGAAACAAATGATAAGAGCCAGCCTGCCCCACATAAGGCTGAATGCAGGAAGGGGGCATTCTGTACTCTTTGACAAATTCTAGTCTCTGGACCAAAGGAACCGTATGAATTGGAAGGTGTATAGAGCAGCTGAGTCACAGGGAAAGATCTGAAAAACAGACCTGGCACTGCAAGATGGAAACCTGTCAGAAGTTGTTCCAGGAAAGAGATGGACAGACAGAGACAGAGAGAGATTGAGACAGAGAGAGACAGACAGACAGAATCTATGCTCCGGACTTCCATTTCTAAAAGAGATGTGACTGGTGATTGGGGAAAGCAATGATGACAGAGTCAGGATGGCTTCTTCAAGAACAGGAGAGTTCTTTCCTTTTGCGACTGGATTACCAAAGTGGGGGACAAAGGGCACGCTACTGAAATGGTTTGTCCATTCCTCAGCAAAGTATTTGACAAGTATCTGAATCCATTTTTGAGGATGACACAGGAGAGACGTGGACCAGAGACAATACTATAATCAGAACAATTGAGAATTAGCTGAGCAGCGGGAGTAAACATGAATTTAAGGAACAGTGCCCAATATTTCCACGTCCCAAGGGCTCCAGAAGAGCGTCCCTGGGAGTGTGCCTGGCCTGGTGCTCTCTGACATTTGTGCTGATGACAACGCCATCACTGAGCACCTTTGGTGTCAGAGACCTGGAAGAGAGAGGCAAGACAGAGCAAAGCTGCCCCAAGGATCTCAGCAAGGTTGGCAGATCAAATGTGGATTCCTTGTTTTTCTTTTTCTTTTTTCTTTTAATTTTTTTGCTGAGGCAAGTGGGGTTAAGTGACTTGCCCAGAGTCACACAGCCAGGAAGTGTTAAGTGTCTGAGGTCAGATTTGAACGCGGAATCCCCTGACTTCAGGGCTGGTGCTCTACCCACTGCACCACCCAGCTGTCTCCTTTTTACCAGTTTTCCAGAAGTAGAATGGGCTGCCTTGGGAGGTGATGAGCTCTCCCCATTTATGAGTGCGTTCCTTTATTTATTTATGGGTTAAATTCTTGTTTGGGCTACTGAGCGCCCTTCTAACTGGAGAAAGATTTCAGGAGGGGGCTTTCTTGGGCTTGCCCACACAGAATGGGCGAATTCCCGTAGCCAAGACTACTGGCGTGGTCGTCACTAACATCTGACATTGTGGCTCCCTCTGGGAGAGAAGCCAAGAGCTAGCAGTTCATTCCCTGGCTCCCATCTCTCTCTCTTCTCTCTTCTTTCTCTCTTCTCTCTCTCTTCTCTTCTCTCCCTCTCTCCCTCTCTCTCCCCCTCTCTCTCTCCCTCTCTCTCTCCCTCTCTCTCTCTCCCTCTGAGACTCTTCAAAGTCTTCCTCCTCTTCCTCCAACAACCGAGGAAATTTGTAGCATTAAAAATAAAGCCAAACCAAACCCAAATTGAAACAAGTCACGTTTGAGGAGCATGTTCCAATATTTCATTACGTCACCTCAAGTTCACCGTGCACACTTTGGGGCAGAAGAGTGAGAACTGTGAATGTGTCCTAAATGTTATTTTCAGCATCACCTTCAGCACTGAAACCTGTCTGATTTAACTAGCACAATGCACGGTGGTTTCCCCCCATGCAGAAGCTCTGGTGAGGACAAAAACCCAGATGTAGCCAGAGACCTCCAGGGACTACTGAATTCAATACTGAAAAGAAAAAAAAGGGAAGGGGGGGCAAAATTAACTAGAGTTTGGAAATAATTACAGAGTAATTTTGTGGCCAGAATTTATATGGAAAAGATGGATCTGATTATATTTGACATCTTATTTCTTTTGTTATTTTCCTCCTGTGTGAAGCTGTTATTATCTCTCTTAACCTCCTAATGTGAGAATTATATTTGAGCAATTGCCTCTCGGGTAACATTTATGAAAATGAGTTGAGTCCTGTGGCAGTCCTCCTCTCTGCTGCTCCTTGAATGATTTTTTTTTCTAAAACCTGTTTTCCTGGAGTATGGATTATTTACCTCCGTCCCCATCATTTTGCCTCCCCGAAGGCTGCGCGGAAGATTTTGCCAGACAATGCCCACCTATTTATACAGCTCCCCTTTTGTTGCAAAATGCAGATAGGCTGACACCCTTTCATCAATAGTGCTATTAAAGATGTAACCTCACTTAGAAATAACGGAATACTATATTAGGCAGTAAGTATTTAAACCAATACAGAGCTGTTGTTCTTTTATGTCCTACATCCCCATATGAGAGCCACACAAAAGGCTTTTCTTTGGACCCTCACAAAGAACTTTTCAAGGAGGGCATAATTATTTTTGACTCAAAAAACCCTTCTTATGCATAATTAACTCCTTTATACACATATACCTACACAGATCCGCATATAGAGCGTGCATAGGGGTAGGTATGTATCACTACCTAATAGAACTATTAGAATAGAATAAAGATGAAAACTTCCTGTGGGAGAGGGGCCCTGAACTCAGCCTCTTGCCAGTTCTGGATCCCTGCCCCGGAACTAGTTTCTGTTGCTTGGGGCAGGCTCCATTTCAGTCCTGAAGAGAAAGAAACATAAAATAGAGAATGGGATTTTAAGATGCTTTTTGTCCTCAGCATCCTCCTCCCAAGACAGCCACAGTCCTCTTCCTTTCCTATTACAGAACCTTCCTTTCACCTTCTAATTGGTTCCCCAAGCTTGTCTTCTTGCTAGTCTATAGATTCGAGCTGCCCCCTGCTCTGTGCCTGGTGATATCCCTTATAAATCATTCCCCTCTTGCTTTCTCATTCCCTTTTATCTCCTCAAAGGACATTGTTGCAACAGCTTCTTTCTCCCTTCCTTGAACAAACTTTTCTTCATGATCCACTTGTAGACTTGATGCATTCCCTTGTTAGAAGCATGTGTATAACGGGGAAGGGCCAAAATGCAAAAGACCCCATGTCCCTAAAGCCATCGAGGATTTTTTTTCCATGTGAACTTGACTTAAGGTCCTCCTGCCTCCTCCTCACCCCTTCCCTTGTCCTCTGAAAACAAGTCCATGAAAGGCTTCCAGCTGCCCTGTTTCCCCACAGCCTTTGCAGACCCCAGCATCAATCCCTTTGATCTCCTGCTCTTCCAACTCCTCTGAGTGTGGATCCACGCCTCTCCCCACTGAGCTGCTCTGCCTTTTCTGAGGGCTAATGTACCAGCTTTTTTGTGTTTTCCCTTTGAGAAAAGAACGAACATTTTGGGGAAGTTTGTGCAAAATATTTCAGTTCATTCCAACCCAACAAACAGTTATAAGTCCCTGCCAGGCACAAAGCATCATCTTCACTATGGCTATATCGGGGATCCTCTCTGTGCCCTAATCTGGTGGGCCTTGGTCCCACTCCTGATGTCAAGATGGAACAAAGAGAATTAAAAGACCACAGGAGTTAGGGGTGGATGTGATGAGACACTATCCATTAGCATGGTCCACACTGGGAGCGGCACTAGCTTAATGATCCCTGGGAGGGATGATTGCCAAAAGGATTTCTCTCAAGCCTGGCCTGGGATCAGACACAACCCTTAAAGGTCACCCTGTTACACAAGATTTGCAGCTCCTGCTGTGGTACTCGCCTCCTTTCTTACAAAGAGACTTTCCCTACAGATGTCATCTGTACACAAGAACATCGGAAGGATCTTACTATCACATTAATTAATTTTAAAAATCACTTTAAATTCCCTGCAGTTTTTTACATGACTTCACAGAGGTAATAAGTATCTTAGGCAGGCTTTCCATCCAGGGTTTCCTAACTCTAGACCCAATAATCTATTCACTGGATCACCTAGGATTAAATTGTTTCCATTGAATGCACTGATTTGTATTCATTTTTATTCTAGCTTATACTAACTTTTTGCTTTTGTGGGGATAAGTTGTATAAGGATAGACATAATAATAACAATGTATGTTTTTCTGAGATATAATAAATATGTTTTTCATGATATACATCCAGTTCCTGATTTTTTTCCAAAGAAAGTATTCATAATATATAGATATGAGCATTTTATTCATTTAACAAGTCTTTTGCCTTTCTCATTCTCTTTTCTTGGTCACAATTCCCAAAATATTTCTTCATGTCTTTACATATTCCCATTTTTTGTTGAAGTTACCACCTATCAAACTATATGCTGATTAAATTTGTACATTTCTTCCTAAAATTTATCTTTTTCTTTCATTCTCTGACACAAATGTTGCATAAGCTGCATTAATTTTCATTGTGATCTTTTTTGTAAATACTTGGGAACAGTGCAATCCCACATATCCCATCAAATCACGCTTCATCTTTGAGTGCATAATTAATATTAATAACAATATCTAGCAATTATATAACACTTTAAAGTTTTCCAAGCTCTTTATTTAATATTAACTCATTTTGTCCTCACAATAGCCTTGGGAAGTAAGTGCTGTTATTATCTCCAGTGTAAAGATGAAGAAACTGAGATAGAAACCAAGTAATAGAGCCATTAACCTTCTGGAGTTGCCGATGAACATAGGTATACCTTCCTTTAGATCCTGTGCTGTATCCATTTGCAAATCCTTTAATTTACCTCTCTAAGGAGAACGTGTGGGTTGCCTTTCCATTCATCTGCAACTTCCATCTTTCTCTGATTTAATTTATTACAAGAATTTAAATATGGATGTTCTTGGGTTCTCCAGCAGTATGCTCCCTCACTGATGATTAGACAAGGATATTTAATTTAGCATCCCAATATTCAAATCAAATTTTATAGGTCATCTAACACTTGGCCCCTCTGCCTCTGATTTCAAAACTCTGATGTTATCACAATGGAAGAAGACGTCTTCACAGGGTTAATGGTTCCCTTTTATTTACCTTTATTTTTTCAAGGATTGCCATGGCCGATAATTCATTCCTAAACAAATCCTGTTAAGACTCATGGCTACCATTTTTTCTTAGTTTTAAAAAAAAGGTTTGTAAAACTTTCCCCATAGGTTATGTTTTTTGATGAGAAATTTTTTTTGTCTTGGCTAATGGTCCAAGTGGAGTCTCTGCTGGAGCAGAGAAACAAGCATGATCTGTGTTCCACAGTGAAGCATTTTGGAGAAATCTTACGGTGGAGAAAACATTTTAATTGGGGCAGCTACATGGCACAGTGGGCAGAGTATAGGTTTTGGAGTCAGGCACACCTGAGTTCAAATCTGGCCTGAGATGCTCACTGGCTGAGTGACTCTGGACAAGTCATGTAACCCTGTTTACTTCTATTTCTTCATGTATCAAGTGACTTGGAGATAGATATCACTCCAGTATCTTTGCCAAGAAAGCTCCAAATCATGAAAAGCCAAACTCAACTGAACAACAAAAATCATTCCCTTTTTATCAATATGAGGAAATCAATCAATAAACCAAAAAAAGGCTAATTGAAACACCCAGCAGAAAGTGAGATTTAAGCTCTGTTTCCTAGTCAGCACTGACTCCTAACCACTCATTCTATTCCAAACTGGCTTGAACAAGTGCAATAATAATGGTAGCTGGCATATAAACCAGTCTTTAGGGTGAGCAAATCACTTTATGTGTGGTCTTATTTGATTCTATTCTTAGCATTATTTAAAAGCTCCAGAAACATGCTGCATGAAGTTTATTGAGTAGGGCAGAAAAGGAAAATAGTAAGCATAATTTGAAGGAGAATACTTCTAGGGAGAATTTGGTTAGAAAGTTACTGGGGATTTCATGAAAAGTTCCTTTTTTGTTGGGGGTCTTTCACTAATTTTATATCATCACATCTATACTGTGTTTAACAATTTCAAAGGCTGAATAGGAATATAATAAAAGTCATAATAATTCATATTTAAGATGTTTGGAAAACACTGACCTCTTCTTGATCTTAACCCAAAGCCTAATGGTCTGTCTTGTGGTTGTATAAATTGGAGCAGCTCTTCTTCACATAAAGGATGGGATCCATGGCCACTGAACTTCCATCCAACTCAGAGATTCTGCGATTCACATAATTCCATTGAGAGGGCTTATCTTTGGTCTCCAGAAATAAATCTTAGATAATTAAAAAAAATTTATTGCATTTGATTACCAAAAATTTTTTTAGCCCTAACCTCACTCAGGATGGGAAAAAAAACCGTGAGTGGACTTTGTGGATTCTACCAAAACTTTTGGTAGAATAGACATCACCTTTATTCACATGGTTTTTTAAATTCTGAGAGTAATCTGAGAGGTGTGTGTGTGTGTGTGTGTGTTTGGAAAAGGTAAAATTTGCCATTGCTGAACCTAGAATCAGGAATCATCTTGGACAATGATGAGCTTTGTGACGGCTCATTCCATCTATTGGGGTTTATTTATAAAATGAGAACCATCATAGCAACTACATCTATATAATGCTTCACAAAAACCTATAAACAGGAAGTATTAGTATTATTATACATACCTATTCATTCCATGAAATAAACACAGTAAAGTTGTGATGATATAAATTAGCAAAAGGCACCCAATGAAACAAGAACATTTTCATGAAATCTCGAATAACTTTCTGAATCCAATTTTTCCTAGAACATAAAATTGTTCTTTCATATTAAGTTTGTTTTTTTTCCTTCCTTTAGTGCTTGTCTTTATACCAATTGCAGCCAAAAGTACCAGAGCCTCTTATCAAACTAGATATTGTCTCATTTGACTTCCTAAGTGACTCTGTTAGGTGAGTGTAGAGAACAAAAGATCCTGGACTCCATATGTTTGCTTTAGCAGAAAAGGAAACTGAGGTGAAAAGATGTTAGTTCATTTATTTATGGTCACTCAGCCAATAAATGTAAGAGTAAGGATTCGATTCTGTTTGTCTTGAATCTTTTGCTAAAATACTTTCCCTCATATTTCCCCTCACATCTCTATATTATTCTGTCATCTGTCCATTCATTCACTTAACTCACCCATTCTTGTAACAAGCACTTGTTAAATGTCTTATTAATGTGCCAAGCATTGGGTTTGTCTCTGGGGATTCAAAACCAAAAACTAAGCAGTCCCTGTCCTCCACGGGCTTACATTAGAATGGAGGAGAGAACGTGTGCTTAATTGGGTATGTGCAAGACATATTGAACAGAATAGTATTTCTAAACAACTCCTATGTACCAGGTACAGTGCTAGGTTATACAGAGGATACAAAGAAAGGGTAAAGAGCTGCCGTTAAGTAGCTCACACTTTACAGAGGGAGATGATCTGAAAGCATTTATCTCTATATAAGACCTAGGATAAAGTGAAGATAAAGACTTTGGGGAAATAGATGGAAAGTAACTTTTAAAGGGAAAACTCCAAGATTTTTGAGCCTGAGTGAAAGGGTGGCCATGTGGAGTATTAGCCCCAGAAATGAAGGAGAGGCCATGTACTTCCTTTTCGTTCAGGTCATTTCTCACCTGCAAGAGGAATAGTTGCTGCTAAGGATGGGAGGCTGGGATAAGGGAATGAGGAGGAAATATTTCCTAGCACTGTCATTACTCTCAAATTTTCAATATCCTGGGACAAAGCTTCAGGAGACTCAGCCTAGTTTTAATGCAAGAGATAAGCCAGGGTTTTACAGAAACTTGAACATATACAAATGTAACCTGTCCTTGGCTTCATCCACAGAGGCCGGGAAAACATTGAAGGAGATTGATCTGTCAAAGGACAGTCACCCACATTTCAAGTTTCTCCTTGACCTTGATGTTGAAGCCAAGAAGACTTGTATCAATCACTTAGTCAACTAGATTCCAGGTCCTTTACTAAAAGCAGAAAGCAAAAAGAAAGGAAAGAAAAGGGGGAGTGAGAAAAGAAAACGCCAAAGGGAAGCCACTGGAAGTAGCAAGAAGACACTAGAGAAGAGATAGCCAATTTCCTCTCATTACTCTGTTTCAGAAAGAAAGTGTCATTCCTAATAGCAATGGTATAATATATGTTAAGAGAAATCCACTCCCTTGGCTTTTAAATCATTTAAATTTAACTTAGTCAAACCCTGCTGCAAAAATACCATTAACCGTTTTCCCTCAGTTCCCCAGGAGCCTGTTTTTTGAAGTTGTTTTTACTTGGAATCAGAAAGTTGCTTTATGCTAAAGGTAAATAAATTGTCACTTCAAAAGAGGCAAGGTCAGAGTGAGCCAAAGAAGTCATAATATTTGCATCAGTTCTAAAAGAGAAGAAATATGCTCTCTCTTCCCTAAGGAGTAAGGAAAGCCATTTAGAAAAGGCACCAGTGAGGGATGTCTAGGCTTAGTTACATCTCCAAATGTGATTTTCTTCTCCTGGTCCCCCATCCTCCCTCACTTCTTTCCAATGTAGATATAAGCAAGTGCCTAAGGGTAAGATAAATGAGTGAGGAAAATAGAGATATGCAAAGGCAAAGTGACTCGGAGCCTTTCTCATTTCATGACCGAAGGCCTGCCTTTTTAGAACATCAAAGAGGAGGGAAAAGATCCCTTAGCAAGGGCATCAAAACCAATTCCTATAAATGAGAGACACTGATAGAACTGCACTGGATAGAAAAAAATGTTTGTCCGATGCCATTACTGAATACAAATCTGTCTGAATCAGGACAAGCAGGCATCTGTCAGTGTCAGTCACTGTCAGGGTCATCAGTGTCATTGCAGGTATCTGCCACCGATAACATCATTTGTGCCACGGCGTCATCCTCAGCATCAGTGTCAGTATCAGTGTCTGCCAGTGTCAGTGTAAATGTCAATTTCAGTATTGGTGTCTGCCAGTGTCAGCGTCAATATCAGTGTCAATGTCAGTATCAATGTCAGTGTCTGCCAGTGTCAATGTCAGAATCAGTGTCAATGGCAGTGTTGTGTCAGCCTCAAGGTCAGTTTCTACCAGTGTCAGTGTCAGCACCAGTGTCAATAGCAGTATCGTGTCAATATCAGTGTCAATGTCAATGTTGTGTCAATGTCTGCCAGTGTCAGTGTCAGCTCCAGCATTAATGCCAGTGTTGTGTGAATATCAGTGTCAAGGTCAGCACCAGTGTCAATGTCAGTATCAATGTCAGTGTCTGTCAGTGTCAATGTCAGCATCAGCGTCAATGGCAGTGTTGTGTCATTATCAGTGTCGGTGTCTGACAGTGTGGCTGTCAGCATCAGTGTCAATGGCAGTGCTGCATAATCAGCATAGATCGGGAAGGAGATGGCAAGGCGCATCCTGGAGGTGGAGCACTCACTCCTCTATTGACTTTTACAGGATTTGGTGGAATGCAAGCAGTCATTCCCAGTCAGAGGGTGATCATGCTATCCAAGCCAGAAATTATGCAGAATAGAAACATGAAAAAACAGAGCACATACTCATAACTCATTTCAATTTAAAACTGAATTAATTGATAAATAAATGAAAAAAAAAGTCATTGAGCATTAATGTTGTGCAAAGAACAGTGCTGAGCACTGGAGGTTATAAATCTGAAGAGCAAGATGGAGCTGCTTCCAAGGAACTTGTATTCTAATGATTTCCAGATTACAGATTCTTTGCTGGACCTTTAAGTACTTCCACTCACCAGAGGTCTTTCTATCCTCATTGTTTTTCTGAAAGCATACCTTTAATTATTTCTTACATTATAATAGTATTCCATTATATCCAAACAGCATAATTTATTTCATTATTGTCCAATTGGTAGGTGTCCCTTCAATTTCTATTTTTTTTTGCCATTGAAGACAGTTATAATGATTTTGTAAATACCTGTGTATACATGGAGCCTCTCTCTTTAAATTTTTTTTGGGGAAGGGGGTATAGATTTTTATAGTGGTTTAGCTGAGTTAAAGGGAATAAATAATTTAGTAGTTTTGGGGGGATATTTTCAAAACACTTTCCAGAAATGGTTGAACTACTTCATAGATTCATCAAAAATATATTAACATACCTTTTTTCTCATTGCTGCTTCTTTTCCTTATTTATTTGTTTGTTTTTGGTTGACTTTTTCAATCTAATGGTTAAGAGGAAGTACCTCCAAAGTTGTTTATTTTACATTTCTCTAATGTGGGGTGATTTCGAATAGTTTTTCCATGTAACTATTAAATTTCTTCCTTGGAAACTTACCTATTCATATTTTTGACCATTTATCAAATGGGTAATGGCTCTTATTTTTAGAAATCTGTATCTGTTCTCTGCATACTTAGAAATGAACCCTTTATCAGGGAAACTTTCTCCAAAATTTTCCTTCTTCCCAATTCCCTGCTTCTCCTAATTTTAGTGGAATTGGTTTTGTTAGAACAACTAAAAAAACTTTTACATTTTATTTGCTCAAAATTGTTTATCTCCTATGGAATTTTCTAATTTTTTTTATTACAAACTCTTTCTCTATCCATCATCTGAGATGTAATTTCTTCCCTTATTCTCTATTTTTAAATGATTTTTCACACTTTCTATCTAAATCATATACCCATTCAAAGGTTAAATTTGTACATAGATTATCTTAATTCCAGACTAAGTGCTCTTTCCAATGAGCGTTTAGGCTGTACTATGGCATCTCCCTAAAAATTGAATACAATCATGCTAGAAGGCCTTGGTCCCCATTAAGCTTGGAGACTGATTCATATTACATGCGCGTACACACACACACACACACACACACACACACACACACTTAAATCTACTCTAAACACACTGAGCTAATTAAAAGAAATGCCCTTCCTGATATGGAGAAGAAAACTGCTCATCATACCCAGGCAGCAGAAATGGCTTTTCACTTTTGCAAAATGCCACTTAGGAGCAAAGACTCCACAGACACTAATGAAAATTAATGTAGTGACTCCAAAAAGCTATTATAAATGATTTAATTTACAGTGAAGATCAGAAAAGAGAAGCCGTGTAAACAATATAAGTCAAACACACTTAATTCTAAATCTGAAGCCCATCTAGAAATTAGAATGATGGCGCACATCATTGTCAATTGTCCAAAGTGAAAAAGCCACAGCAAGTTTGATACTCACATAGCTGCTTTTCCAGTGGTGTCTATATTACAGAGTTCATTTGGCAAACTGTTGCCATTTGCAAAATGGTCCTTAGTTACATAAAGCTCTGTCTGCTTCTACAGTGGTAATAGCAGAGTGACCAAAAAACTAAACCAAAACAAAACAAAATAAAAAGCCTTCAGGGAAGGGGTATGAAGACTCGCATCATTTTTAGACTACTGAAGATAATTAACTTAGTTTTCAGAACTCTAGAAACTAGTGACCAATAAGTTGACATACCACTGAATCAAATCAATCTCTGGAAGAGACCAAAGGATAGCCTATGGAAGGTCTGCAATGGTGTTTCTGTTATACAAAAAGAATGAAAGAAATGTTCCAGAATGTCCCAAGGGATCTTTAAGGAAGATTTATGTGAGTACTGGTTAAGAGAGACTTAGGATGAGAGAGTGTATATGTACTGTGATCTAAATAATGATAATAATAATAAACAATAAGCATTTATTATTGAAGGCTTACAAAGCATTTTACAAACATTGACTCATTTAGTCTTCACAATAATGGTAGGAACAGATTGGAAAACTAAGGCAAATAGTGGTCAAGAAATTCTCCCAGGACAGCAGAATTAGTTAAGTCTAAGGCTGGATTTTAACTTAAATCTTCCTGGGTCCAGGTCCACAGCACCATGTGCTGCAGCACTCTTTAAGCAGCACCTGGAGTTCCTACTACAAAGTAGATTATTTTGGTTCAAATTCACAGAGCTCCATAGGTCTTTTACCTTTTGAAAGATGGCTATTGCCACCATTCTAAAAGCACTTATCACATCGCCTGCACTTAATATATACTAAATTTTGTTGATTGATCAACAATATAAATGAGCACCTAAATTTTGCCAAGAAGAGCAAACAAGGAGTATTAGTAGACAATATGAAGCATCTAGAGTGTTCTCATGCTCAGAAAGTGAGTAGCACTAATTATCATGTTGGTCAAAATTTATTGACTCTCTAATCTTTAATCAACATAATTGTAATAAATTTTTTTGAGCAGCTTTTCACATTTGGGCCAAGCCCATATAGCCATTTGCAGAAAAGACAGTCTATAATGTAAACATTATAAGGGCTCTTTCTCTAATCCTATGAATACAAGGGGTCCACTTCATGCTCATTCATTTGTATAGCACTATAACTGAATGATTAAGTGTGTAAATATTCCTGTGCTCCAAATAACTATTGATATTCAACATGTGAATTAAAATAAATCTCTGACTTTCCATATCAGTTCAGTTAGATAGGAAAATGAAAAAAAAGAGGAAAATGATAGTTACTGGAGGTGCTGTAGGAGTCAAGAAATTTTAGGAGACATTCCTCAAATGATACTGGTTCTGTGTATCCACTACTCCAGAGGTGCTATTATTAGTCATAAAATCCCAAGAAATCAAAGAAAAAGGAAAAGGGCCCATTGACAAAAACATTCAGAGAGGTTCTTTTTCTAATAGTCAAGAATTACAAAGTGGGTGCTTATCATTGGGGAAGGTAGAACAAATTTTGCTAAATGTAATTAAAAAATTGTTGTGACATAAGAAATGATGGACTCAGAGAAACTTGGGAAATCTTATGTGAACTGATTCAAGGGAAAGTCTGTGGAACAAGATGGTCAGTTCCCATGGTGATCATATTAATATAAAGGAAAGTAGCATCAAAAGCCTTAAGCTTTTATAATGAACAGCCAATTATTATTCCAAAAAGTAATGAAGAATCATTCTTACTCTTGGTGGAGGTGATAGACTACAAGTGCAGTATGAAACATGTATTTCCAGATATAACGGATTGTAAGGGAATGCTTTTGCTTTTTCTTTTAAAAGGCAAATTTTGATTTAGTTATGAGACAATCAAAGAATAAGGAAAAAAATGAAAAGAAGAAAAAAGAACATTAACAAAACTTTAAAACATATTTAGCAAGCAGTCATAGTAGAGTGGAATTCTTGGTTTTGGTTCCAGGTCAAAAATAGGAGGACCTAAGGGTGGAGGCATCAACCCCCATCTCCCTAGCCTAGAGGTGATTATAGAGTTCCAATACAAAATAAAATGAACAAGCAAAGGAGAAATAATCCAACCATAAAAAATTATTCTGGGAATAGAGAAGACCAATGTTCACCTTCTGATTCACTGAAGAAATGAAGCCTCTCCTACATGAAAGAATAATGTTAGGTAGTCGTTTGCCCTATGTCTATATCTATGTCTATGAATTAAAGAATTCATAGAACATTAAAAAGACTTTAAAAATCAAATGAGGGGAAAAAAAGAACAATTCAAGAAAAACAATATTATGAAAAGAAAGTCAACCAACTAGAAAAGGAAATACAGAATTTTAGGGAAGAAAATGACTCCTTGAAAACTGTATCCAGTAAGGGGAAGTCAGAAAAGTTGTAAGAGACCAAGAAGTAAAAAAACCAAAATATAAAGAATGAAATAATAGAAGAGAATTAGAAACATCTATTATGAAAAACAACAGATCTAGAGAACAGATGAAGAAGAAAAAACATAAGAATATTCACACTATTTGAAATCTACAATCAAAAAAGAATCTTGATATAATAATACAAGAAAATAAAGAAAATAATCCTGAAGTGCTAGAACAAGAGGACTAAATATCACTACCTGAAAGAGATCCTATGAGTAAAACCTATAGGAATATCATAGCCAAATTCCAAAACCCCCAAATCAAGGAGAAGATATTACTAGTAACAAGAAAAAAGAATTCAAAGATGGCAGAAATGAAATTAGATCAAATCTTGGAACATTATATATTAAAGAGCAAAAAAAAAAAAAAAAAACTGTGGTTGCAGGCAAAAATATCATACCCAGCAAAGTTAAGCATAATCCTGAATGGGAAAAATAGGTTATTCAATGAATTGCCATACTTTCAGAATTTTGTTGCAAAAAGACTTGAAGTTAATAGAAAATTTGACATAGAAGATACAAGACAAATATAAGATAAACATAAAAGACTAATTACAAGGAACTCCATAAGGATAAATTGTTTACTTTTTATATATGGAAATGTAAACCATATATCTAAGATTGTAATTAGCAGTTGGATAGTTTTAAAAAATGGAATAGAGCTGAGAATGTGATTCTAAAAAAACAAAACCAAGAAGGAAAAAAAAAATTAAAGAGTAATTATCTTATGCAAATGAGCGCAAGAAGAACTTATAAGGGGAATTAGATGAGGGAAGAAGGCGGCTAAAAATTCTGGGAACATAATCTCATAGGAAATGGGTTAAAGAGAGAACAATACATTTCTAGAAGTACATAAAACTCTTCTAAATTAAAAAGAAAGAAATAAGAGGGTAGGGACATTGGGAGAAAGGAGAGGACAAGGGAGGGATTTTTAGAAGGTATGCTATTCACATCATCTGAGTTGAAGAGAAAACAACATATTATGCATTTAGAAAGGAATAAAAATCTTTTAAATTTATTAAAAAATAAGAAGAGAAGGGAATAATACAGGGATACAATAGGGTGTGTAGATTAATGGGAATGGGATAAAGAAGGAATGTGTGTGTGTGTGTATGTGTGTGTTATAAAAGTCTTCTAAATTCAGATAGAAACACAAGGGCATGGGGAGAGAGGAGAAGGGTGGGATCCCTTGAGAGGGTGTAGGTTAAGTAATAAGAGAACAAGGTATATGGATAGAAGTAAAGCAGAAGACTCAAAAGAGAGAGAAAATAAAGAGACACATACAAACATCATAAAGACCAGGAAGAGAATTTATTAGGTAAAAACCAGGGGTAGTTGTGGTGTTCTCTTCTTTTCTAAAATATATATGATGGTTCTCTGTGGGAGCAGGTTTCCTGGGGAGGTTTCCGGAGGCAGCCTTAGTTTCAGTTCAAAGTAATAATCGCCCCAAATGCAGCCAACTGTTAAAATCCAAATGTTTATTTTCTCCTTCCAAGTCTTGTCTCTTTCTTTGGGCCTGGTTAGCTTTCTTAGAGGCCTCTCTCCTTCCTTGGTTCCAAGAGCTTTTGCAGCTTGTCTTTTAGCTCTTCCAGCTTCTGCCTCTAGCTCAACTCCGACTCATGTCTTCTCAATCTCCAACTGACACTTCCCTCTCAATCTTTTCCAATGAACTCTCCTGACTGAGCTCAGCTTTTTTTATGCTCTTTTAGAGGTGTAAACTCAAAGGTTGACTCCTCCTCTGAGAGTGGGATTATGGGAGGTGTGAATTTAGATATCTCATCCTGAACCCTGAAATCTCCCAAACGTGTGAACTGTGTGAGCTAATGTGTGAACTCTCAAAGGTGTGAGCTCTAATGTGTGAACTCTTAAAGGTACAAACCCAAGCACACAAGCATTGCTTCCATCAATTCCATTGAATTATCACCTTGTTTCAAGTTCTGGCTCATAACAGGTAGTAATCATGATCTCAGACAAAGTTAAAGCTAAAATAGATTTAATCAAGAGAAAATGGGGAAACTTCACAATTTATATATATGCCTATATATGTATAAAATTATTGTTATTATATCAGCCATATTAAACAATATTGCTTTAGATTATTTAAAATAACTAAACAGCGGAAGATTGGAATGTTGTGACGGCATGTAGGAAATGAAGAACTGGTGAATTTAGAAAAATGCAGAAAGACTTGGACTTATGAAGAAGTGTTATCTACCATTAGAAAAACAAAAGACAAACAAGCAAAGTATGGTATTACATAGATGTATATGAATATATATACATATATGTACGTTTATAGATATCTATATATATTTATTATTATGTGCATATTTAACTTTGTACACATATACATACACACATATATATGTGTGTGCATATATATGTATATATACACATATGTGTGTATATATATATATATATATATTTGTGTGTATCCATATGGAAATACTAATGTTTATTAAGTTCAAACAGAATAGAAAAATGGTTAAAATTAAAACAGTTTAAAGTAACAAGTTAGACCATATGGATGAATATATACACCACTATTTCTGATATATCACTTGGGATAGCAAACTGAGTTTTATTAGACTCTTCAAGTTCAGATTATGAAATATTTCTGTTGAATCTCTTAGTGCCCAATGCATAATTTTTGCCTCATCCTGTTTCATTCTGGTCCATTCTATCCTATCCCATCCCACTCCACCTCATTCCATTCTACTCTATTCTTCTTCTGCTCTCTTGCATTCTCCTTTTATTCAATTTGACAATTCTATTTTCTTCAACAAATGTTTTCTAACATTTACTATGTACCACTTGAATACAGAGACAAAAAAAAATTCTGTAAGGAGTTTATAATGAAAATCAGACATGCATAGAGAGGCACATGAATATAGAATGCTTATGATAATTTTGGGGTTGGAAGAAACTATCATCACCATAGAGATGAAGAAAGACTCCCTGGATGGGTTTCCATTTGAACTGAGTCTCAGTTGGAATTAGGGATCCCAAGAGAGAGAATAAATAATAATAATAATAAGTGATAGCAATAAATAGCGCTTTTAAGTTTGTAATGCACTTTACATATGTTTTCTCCTTATGTCTTCATAACAACCCTGTGAGGAAGGTATTACTGTTATCTCCATTTTACTGATAAGGATAGAAAAACTGAGGCAAGTCACTATCCTGTTATCCTTTCATATTAAACTGGTTTTTTTTTTTCTGGACAATTACACAGGTGGATAAAATAACTACTTTTTTATTTGAGTAAAAAATTTGATAAAACCCGTTAATGAAAATTAAAAAGAATTAAAAGTATCTGAGAATAAATCAACTAATAAACTTCATCTCATGTGATAATTGGCAACTATTAGCAATTACGAGGAACTCAACACAAAAGCATATGGCATTAGTCATATAAATGGAGGAGGGAAGGTTCAAGTGAAGAGCACAAATCTCACCAGATTACAAATTTTGGGGTCAAATAAAACGAGTGCTGTCACCTGTCATTGGCTGCAAGAGTTGGAGATTCATATAAAACACAATAGTACTATAGGTGCAGACAATGTGGTCTTGGTTATTTTTGGTTCACAGAAACCTAATTTCAATCCCTCTGCTCCTTTATTGGGGGAATATGTAAGTGATTTGATGACCTGACTATGACAACCTAAATTATTTTGAGATCACATCAAAAGTTAAATGAAAATATTAATCAAATGCAAAAATATTCCAGTCAGACACAGAAATGCTGCAGGTTAGAAAAAGAAGATATTTCTTGTGAGAATGCAAAATTTCCACTGCCATAAAATGGTACTGACTCATATCTATGTGGCCTTAATGAACAGAGAGCAATAGGACTTTAGAACATTGTGACATTCTCAATTCAGCAGTTTGTGAGCTGTGTGACCTTGGACAAGTCATCCAGTCTCTCAGTCCTCATTTTTCTTGTCTGTATAGTAAATGGGTTGAACTAGTAAATCAGAAGAGTCTGTTGTTATTCATATAGCGAGAAATCTGGTAGTACTTTGGAATAATTGAATTATTTTTTTAAAGTTAAACATATACAGATTTCCATATTTGCCATGTGGCTCAGATCAAAAAGAGAAAAAAAAAAACAGGAGAAAAGAGAAGAAAAACAAGCAAACAGCCACTGCCAATAATAAATAGTGAAGATATTATGCTTTGATCCATATTCACTTCCCATAGTCCTCTCTCTGGGTGCAGATGGCTCTCTCCATCGCACATCTTTTGGAATTGCTCTGAATTACCTCATTGTTGAAAAAAGCCACGTCCATCAGAATTGATCATTATATAATCTTGCTGTTCCTGGACAATATTCTCTTGATTCTACTCACTTCACTTTGCATCAGTTCATGTAAGTCTTTACAGGCTTTTTTGAAAGCAGCTTGCTTATCCTTTCTTGTGGAACAATAATATTCCATTATATTCATATACCATATTTTTTTCATCCATGGAATTGCTTCTTACTGAAAAGTCATAACACTTTTTTTCATAATCTTGTGGAGGATGGCTATGATGAAAAAAAGTTCAAGATTTCCTTCTTATTCTAAAAGTTTATTATTCTTTAGTTGTCAGGTTAGATGGTCTATATCTTTCAACCAATTTGACTAATTTGGTAGCACAATATCTGGCATGCAGTGGGTGTTTAATCAACACTTGTTAATTGGTTGATTGAGGTCTGAAAGAAAGGCTCCCAAATATGCAAAGTATCTAAACTCTAGTCTTTGCCCTTTCCCCTTATGAAGGGGTCACCTGGAAAACACTCAGACTAAAATTAAGGACTAGATAATAAAGGCCTCTACACATCTTCCATGCTACCTGAATATTTTTCTCTGACTATCAAACTCTGTATCAGGACATGACAGTCAGATTAATTACCAGATACTTGAGCCTGGGGCTCTACTATTTTTAGTATTGGGAAGGATGTTTCTTTTTTTATTGATGCAAAAATTTGTATTATTTTTTCTATATTTTAATTGAAGTTTTTTTATTTTCAAAACATATACAAGGATAATTTTTCAACACTGACCCTTGAAAAATCTTGCGTTCCAATTTTTTTTGCCACTTCTCCCCATCCCCCCATGGCAAATATTCCAATATATATTAAACATGGTAAAAATATGTGTTAAATCCAATATAGGCATACGTATTTATGCAATTTTCTTGTGTGGCAAGAAAAATCAGATCAAAAAAAGGAAAAAATGAAAAAGAAAATAAAAAGGAAGCAAACAACCTCAGAAAGAGTGAGAATGCTATGTTGTGATCCACCCTCAGTTCTCACAGTGCTCTCTCTGGGTGCAGATGGCTCTCTCCAACACAACACCATTGGAATTGGTCTGAATCACCTTATTGTTGAAAAGAGCCACATCCATCAGAATTGATTATCATAAAATCTTGTTGTCTTGTACGATGGTCTCCTGGTTCTGCTCATTTCACTTAGCATCAGGGGAAGCAGGTTTCAACCAACTATTGTATGGCTAAAAAAGTTTATCCTAGAACCAAGATGGCTGATCAACGGCAGCATCCCCACTGAGCTTTCCCAACATTCCTTTCCAGACAACTTGAAAATAATACCTCCAATCAGATTTTGGAGTAGCAGGACCAACAAAAATCAGAGGGAAACATTTTTGCATCCTAAGACAACTTAGTGGATTTCAGGAGAGGTCTATGACCCTCAGGTGGGACCACCTCATAGTGCATATGGAGACAGCACTGGCTGAGTCTTGGAGGGGGTTGTGATAGGAGCAGCAGTGGCAGGAGCTTCAAGAGATTTCTGCCCAGAGGCAGTAAAAAAGTCAGATAATGGATCAGAGAGAAATGAAACGGACCTTTTGTGGGCACCAGATGCAGCTGATGCTGAATGACAATTCTTGCCCCCACAGTGAGGTTCTGGGTCCTAATTCCAGGCTAAAGAGAACTGCTTCTGTCAGTCACAAGGTAGCAGGGGTCCTGGCTGAAGTTTCGAGGCAGAAAGGAGCACCAGGAAAGTAGGGGACCTGGTCACAGTTCTGGGGCCATGAAGTACCTAGTACTTATGACAGCAGGGTAACAGGGCACCTCCTTTTTAAACTATGTACAAATGGGTTATTAATGTGTAGATACTCTTTGAGCAATACCTCTACTAAGTATGTATCCACAGGAGTTAAAATATGGGGAAAGATCTATATGTTCAAATTACTTAAAGTAGCTTTTTGTAGTGGTAAAAATGGAAATTAAGGGGCTGATCATCAGTTGGGGAATGGGGATTAAGTTGTGGCATAGGATTGTGGTGGAGTACTATTGCAATATAAGACATGACAAAGGGGAGTGCTTTCAGAGCGGATAAAAGGGAAGACCTACGTGAACTGATGCAATGTGAAGTGAGAAGAACCAAAAGATCACTATGCACAGTAACAACAATGTTGTAATGGTGATTGAAAGACATGGATACTCTTATTGACACAATGATTTAGAACAATTCTAAAAGACTCATGATTAAAACATTTATTTGCCTCTAGAGAAAGAACTGATGAATTCTGAGTACAAACTGAAGTATAATTTATTAACTTTTTAATTTTAATTTTGTTTTTTGGGGCTATATGGGATAATATGGA
The DNA here is from genome assembly GCF_902635505.1 of Sarcophilus harrisii. NCBI lineage: Eukaryota > Metazoa > Chordata > Mammalia > Dasyuromorphia > Dasyuridae > Sarcophilus > Sarcophilus harrisii. The sequence goes on from NC_045429.1 coordinate 3,099,645, forward strand.
AATATTTTTGCATGGTTTCACATGTATAATTGATATCATTTTGCTTGCCTTTGTAGCGGATAGGGGAGCAGTGTGAGAGAAGTTGGAACTCAAAATTTAAAAAGAAAAAAATATGAAAACAAAGAAGTAAATAGCACATTTATTTTTAAAGAAAATTGTGTCATTCAGTGTCTTGCATTAAGCATTTAATAAATATTAATGACTGAATGACTAAGAATCTCTGTGATTCAGAGTCATAGGTTGTATGGGTAAGCCCTCTCTCCTTCCTGCAATTTTTTCCACCCTTCCTTGCCCCTTCCTTTTTATCTAGTCATGTCAGCCCTGCCACTGTCATATTTCCATCTGAAAAATGTTGTGAATGTATCACTCATAAGGACACTTCATTTCTTATTTTTGTCCTATCAGTTGTTGGGTTCCAAGAGAGGGGCAACCATGATGCTATAGATCAAAATTCTCAGTCATAAGGATGCATTTGCTGGATGTATATGTATGTGGAGACATACACCTAATGCTTACCAGTTTCACTACTGAATATGTGCCCAATAATGATACCATTAACTCTAAAGTATAAAACATGTAATTAGTGATAAAACAAAAATAAGAAAACTTTTATATCATATATATTGAGTAACTATTCAATAAAAGAAAAATACAAGAATAAATAAAACTTTATAGTCCATCCACAAACTTTAGTTGTACTTTCTCCCCAATGCATAATGTTTCCATGGGAGAGAGTTAGTACTCCCTCACAGAAAACTCCAGTGGATATGTGGGTAAGGGGAAAATGTGCTCAGTCTAACTTACAATTCTGGACTAACAGGCCTCTGTCATTGGTCTTTAGGAACTATGTGTTCCACCTTAGGCAGCTTGTCTGCCAGCTACTTCCCTTTGTTTTTCATCACTCTCCTGATGGGTTAAACCATTTCCCGTCCTCTCTTAGGACAATGAAACAGTAACAAGATATTTTTTGTTCACAGCCATCCTCAAAAGGACTTGAAAAAAAATTGTTATGCCTTTTCAGTGAGAAGTAATTCCCTTAATCCAGTGAATTACCAGATTTATCAAATATGCAATTAGCTGCAAATTCTGCTTTGTCAGATTAGTTTTGTCTTTTCTAATAGGACTCCAGAACTTACAGCAACATTCTTCAGGTTGACTCTGGACAATTTTAGACAAGTTCAGCTATGTCTTCACTCAATAAGATTCTATTTTTTTTTTGGCCAATCAGCCAATCAGCTCAGCTCTCCTTTTGTGGCAAAGTAGAACACACAGGAATGCAGAACCAAATCACCTATTTTGATTTTTGTTTCTCTTCAAAAACAGAGAAAGTAGCACATACTTCTGAGACAATTCTCTTCTCTTGAGTTCTCATTGCTCTTGCTGCTGTTTGTCCTTCCTTTTGGAAGAGTACATGACATCAGGGAGGTGATGTCCTAACTTGCAAGTGAATTGGATTGAGGTGAGGGAGGGCTGTGCAAGGTTCCCAATCCCACTAGCTCCTCCAGAGTCATCTGGATTCAGTGACAAGATATAGATCAGATTGAATGGAGAACGCTCTGGAGGCAGGGGGTGATGGAGGCTTTTAAAGTCTGTTATTTGAGCTCTAGGAGCACTGGAGAGCTCACTGATGAGCTGAAAAGGCAGAAAATCGCTCTTTTCCAATAAGCTTCCAGTTATTCTCTAGCCAATTAGCAAAGATATGACTTTTTTCCAATCAAAAGCTTTCCAGCTTCCTAACAGCTTCATGGCTTCCCAACAGTTTACTCTCCGGTTGGTTCTTTCAAACAGTGCCCCATGCCTTCTTGATGTCTGGCTTTTTCACCACCCAATGTTTCAAATCACAGCATCCTGGAGGTTACTAATTTATCTTTATCTTATGAGGCAAAACTCAAATACTACAAACCAAAAAAAAGCCCTTATGCAATAATACCATATTTTCCTAACTGTTCACATTAACCCTTAAAGCTCCAAAAATGTTCACAAGTAAGTAGTGATTGACCACAATGTCCTGTGGCCAACATTGCCTCAATTTCTTCCTTGTCTTCAAGTAGCTGCTTTCAGCACATTCATCTGAAAGGCAGTTCTCTATCTGGACCTCCTAATACCACGTGTCTCTCCCCATTTTATCTGAGAATCTCTTCAAAGTGAATTTTATTATTTTTATTATAAAAAATCTTCTTTTCTGCCACTTGCAGCAACCAAACTATTCATAAATGCACCATCATAAATTTACATTTGGTAAATCCACTTTGCTTTCCTTAGAGCTCATTTTCTTGATCTCTGCAATATTTGAAGTTGTTTGTCTTGGATATTCCCTCCTCTTTGGGTTTTCATGCCATATCTCTCCTGGTTATCACTCTATATACTTGATCACAACTTATTAATCTCTTTTTCAAAATACACATTCTACCTCCCATGGGTGATTTTCTCCCAGGGCTATCTTGAGGCTTCTTCTTTCCTCTACATTTACCCTTTTTCCTTGTGATCTTATGAATTTAGCATGAGTTCAACTACCATTTCTATGTGAACTGATTATACACACACACACACACACACACACACACACACACACACCTAACATCTTTTTTCCTAAGTTTCAAACTTGTACCTATACTTGTCCATTGTACTTTTAAAACTGTGATGTGGTTCATAGGCATCTCAAAGTCAACATATTTAAAACTGATCTTATCTTCTCCCTACATATACCCTCACCTCACCCCACTCCCCATTTGTTTCAATTGTACAAAACCCAGAATTTATCCTTGAGTTTTTCAGTTGCTCCCCTTATAGCTAGTCAACGACAATATTTCTTGCATTCATACTTAGATTTTCTATTTCCTCATCTAGCATAATCATCTCTTGAATTTAATATAGAAAAATTCTTATAAATGACCTCCATGTGGCCTTTATCTTTATTAGGCAATTCATTCACACAAATGATATTTCCAAGCAAATATCTGACCAAAATCTCAAGATAAAGAAGCTTCCATGCCCCAATTCCCCCTGCCTCTAAGATAAAATTCAGATTCCTCTTCAGGAACCCTTCAGGATCTTGATCTAAAAGGTCTTTCCAGGATAATCACACATTATTTGCCCACATCCTCTCTATTATATTGTAAACTCCTTGAGGGCAAGAACTGCTCTGGACTGAAAGAAAACAATACCCCAAATCAAAACCAAGTGATTCATTTCTTCCCCCTTTTTTCTCTTATAGTAACTTTTCTTTTTTTCCTTCACAGATGAGGCTCTGAAAAAATACAAATTCTATTAATAATTACTTAGGGCACAGTGTCAGAACATGTCACAGACGAATAGTGATCATCACCCCTTAATATTCTCTTGACTTACCATCTCATTTTACAGATTTGGAAACTGAGGGCCCCAGAGGCCAAGCTCCCACAAAGAACCAAAGGTAGAGCTGAAAATCCTGGTCTTTTGACAGTAAACACAAGCCTCTGGCTGATGATCTATAAGCCTCTTCAAACTATGTTGCTCCCACACAGAAACAATGGCAGCTGAATTACAGAGCTCCTCTCTTCCTATCAAAGGAATTAACTTATAATTGCCTTAAGCTCTGTGGGCAGGGAAGACTGGGAATTACTGCTGAAGAGTTGGCTAAGGTTGCCCCTATTCTTTCATCAATCAATTAGTTAATGAGCATTTATTAAGGGATTACTATGTGCCAAACACTGTGTTATCCACTGCAAACAAAAAGACAAAATGGAAACAGCCCTGGCTCAAGGAATTTAACATTCTCTCAGAAAATAAAACTCATGTTTCATTACATCATCTATAATAGATGCAATGTTTTTCATGAGTGCAGATACTAAAAGCTGGAGGGATCAAAAAGTTCCTCATCCAGGTGATGTTACTTAACATGAGTTCTAAATAATTCTAGAGATGTTAATTAAAAATCAAGAAATATTTATTGTTTTAACTATCAGACACTGTGGTAGAGCTGAGGGGGGAAAAGACCAAAAAATGCTGTCCCTACCTTCAAGGTCCTCACATTCTCTCTGGGAAGCAGAATGCACATAAACAAGTCTATACAAATTATGTTCAAACAAAATAACAGAGAATTTGGTATGGGAGGGTGCTAGGAGCTGGAGGATCAGGAAAGACTTAATATAGAAGGTGGCGCCTGAACACAGTTTGCAAAGAAATAAGGAATTCTTAGAGACTAACTACTGTGTTCTATTCTTTGGCCATGTCAATCCTGTGCCTTTTACAAATACTAATTCCACTTTTAGAAGAAAAAAAGAAGAAAGATAAAAAAAAAAACACAGCCCAAGTGAGCAAACTGGGGAAAAACCATACTATTGTTGTCATTTCAGTGCTTGCCGAACTAAGGGGCACACATGGTGAGTAGCTGCCCTTAAGCCCCAGATTCAGGAAGCCTCCAAAAAAGAATCTGAAGTCAACCCAAGAAGAGGTTAATAAGAATCCAGTTCTAAATTGTCTGCCCTTAAGGGCACCCACATCTAAAAAGTAGCAGGCTTAGAATTTCATGTTCATTCTTCTATGGAATGGGGGTGGGAGAAGAGATGGAATTAGAAAAAAAGAATCAGAAGAAGCCAGTAATCAATCCTCTCCTTTTAAATTTCCCCGAGTTTAGGTGGTTTGCCAGATGAATGTCTTTCAGGACCATGGACAGGAAAAGCCTATTAAACATATAACCCTTTTTTCAAAGAAAGTGTTTGCTTGATAATCCTCAGACCCTTAACTCTACTATAGATTTAATGAAAGGCAGCTGCTATTTTAGGATTTTTAAGGGAATTTTCACACAGATGCAAACACCCTCCTCTTCATCTTCTTTTCCCACCCCCCCTCTCTTTTTATTTCTCTCTTCTCCCCCATCTCTCCCCCCCTCTCTCTCTCCTTCCTTCCCTCCCTCTCTTTCCCCTCCACTTTCCCCTCCCTCCTTCTCTCTCTATCTCTGTCTCTCTCTCTCTCCTTCCTTCCCTCCTTTACTTTCCCTCTTTCTCTCTCTCAGAAAAGAAACAGATGGCTAAAATGCCCTATATGATTTCATACAGGATACCATGTCTGCTTTTGACAAAGTTTGGAGAGCTAGTTAAAGCTATTAAATGAAGCTTAGTGATTTAAAATAAAGTTCTTCATGTGCTTAGTGCCACCCCCAAATGTGATTGATTTGCAGACCATCCTTCTTGGATAAAAGGCTCTAATAATTCAGCCCAGTTACTCACACTCTTTTCATTGCTGCAAAGGAATAGGGCAATTTGGAGGACAGGCTGTTTCTGGCCACACGGTGCAGAAATCATGTCACCTTTCCCCTTCAAATGGGAGAAGAGAAAGCCATAAAAAGAATCTAAATGATCCCCCCAATAACCACAGATCTGCCTGTTGGCTGCTAAGTGACTCACATTCAGAGACTTTCTGAATGTGATTTGGTGTCATTCAGTGAATAAGAATAACATAAAATTTTGCTAGGAACTGTCTTTTTCTAAAATGATCAAATTGCTTGGCTAGTACCCTTTCTTACTACTCAAAATATCATTGAGAAGAGGTAGGAAGAGCCAAAATAATCTCTCTTTTATAAAGAGGAGCCTGCGGAAGAGAGAAATCAAGAAATTTGCTTATAGTCACATAATAAGACAATGAAGGAAGATAATTGGTAAGATAATTTCCTACAGGGACACAGGAAACGCAGAGAGTTATATATTTGTAAGTAGGAGGACAGGAAAGGGGGAAGGGATCATCCCTTTATCAAGGTCCTACTATGTGCTGGACATTGTGCTAAGAGCTTTATAAACATGATCTCATTTGATCTTCATAATAATTCTGTGAGGTAGATGCTGTTATGATCATCATTTACAGCTAAGGAAAGCAAGGCAGGCAGGCAGGTTTAATGACTTGCAACATGGTCACATAGCTTGTGTCTGAAGTTGAATTTGAACTTGGGTTTTTCTTCTTCTGGACCTTCTATTCCATCGACTAACTTCATCTATGAGAGGCAGCTTGGGGTCAACTAACTCAACCCCTTCATTTTATAAATGAGGACACTGAGGACTTGAGAGCTTAAATGAATTATCAAAAGTCACTTAGGTAGTAAACTACATAGTCACAAGGCATCTGCTTATTATTACTCTCTGCTCATTGTGATGAGATGACAATTACCTTAATGATAAATTACTTACATGTTCTCCTATAAAAGTGTTTTGTTTTGAATGGGAATTGTTCTTTAATCATAACTCTAAATCTGAAAGGGACTGCAAAGGCAACCTACAAAAGAAGAAACTGAGGTTCAGGGAGATGAAATGTCTACTCGAGTTTGCACAAGGAACAAGCACCAGAGGCCAGAGCCAATTATTTGCTAAGTGACACCTGCCATAGTCTCAAAGCTGAGGAGGATCTCAGGGGCTACAAAGACACAGTACTTCTGAAGAGGGTGTTTTTCTACAATATACCTGAGTGCACATTCAAGCTCTATTTGAGGAGATCCAAAGGTACAACAGCTGCCAAGGCAGTCCCTTCAACTTTCAGATGTGACAAATGTTAGGGACTGAACTGGACAAAGCGTCAAAAACATGATGGAATGTCTGCGAACACAATCATTTGTGTTTCTCAGTCCTCCAGCAGGAGAAAATATACTGGATTTCCTTTCTTTAACTGACTTCCAGCTTGTGCATTGGAATGGCATGGACTTTCCAGATGAAGAGCACTCTTCGAGGTGGGATGATCCACCTTAGCCAAGATGCTCCATGGCTAGCAACCCTTCTGGCTGGTTTCAGTTTACCTGCCCAGACTTACTGCTCATGGCCCTTCTGCATGAATTCGATGGGGCAGCAAAATGAGTAGTTTTTCCATTCTCAGAAGATACTTTTCCATCTCCTGAGCTTAAGAGATTTCACCATGTCTGGAAAGCAATCTCACCTTACTTAGCCTCTAACCATTACTAATTTACTTCAAGGATCAGCTTAAACTCCTAAATCATATCTTTCCTAGAGGCAGCTCAGTGGAGGAACAGCTAGAGCATGGACTCAAAGTCAGGATGATCTGGCTTTACATTCATCCTCAGACACTTCCTAGAGGTGTGATCCTGGGCAAGTCTCCTCAGTTGTTAAATGGGGATGACAATAGCACCTACCTTGCAAAGTTGTTGTGAGGATCAAATGAGATAATATCTGTAAAACATTTAACAAGGTCTCTAGCTTTTAGGTTCCATATAAATGCATTTCCCTTTTAATTTCCTCTGTATTACATTGTGTTTACTTTGCTTTAACAAAAGGAATTTACTTGTTTCCATGTTGTTATATGCCTCCCAATAGAATGGAAGCTCTTTAAGGTTAGGGAATGTTGTAGCTAGATGCATAGATGGATAGACAAACATAATAGACAGACAGACGGATGGAGATAGAACATTTGCTTATAAATTATATTTTTATTGATGATGTTAGTTAAGATGACATATTTTTACCTATTTATATGCAAAGTCTAAAGACAACAGTTGGTCTTTAAGAAGATTAAACATTTAAAATTTTTCTTGCTTTGCTTTTATTTTTATAATGTCACTATTATAAATGCATTTGCTCTTTCTGTGCCTTTCACTCTGCAAAAGTTTATAAAGGTCTTCCCAGGTTTCTCTGACCACCACCCATTTCATCCTTTCTTATAGAGAATAGTTTTCCATCATATTCTCATCTCATATTTTGTTCCCCCATTCTCCCATTGATAGATATCTCTTCATTTCCAGTTCTTTGCCACCTCCCAAATGATCAGTACATATAGTGCTGATCTCTTTTTGACCTCTCTTTGATCTCTTGAGCCTGTGGATCCAGAAGTAGTAACTTTTTCATTTTGTGTGTCACAATGAAAACAGCTTCCCTCATTAGAATATAAATTCCTTGAGAAGAGTAACAGCTTTTACTTTCCTTGAGTTTCTAAGGCTTAGCACAATGCCTGATATTTCAAAAAGACCACACGATTGGTGGAATTACCCCCTGCCTGGACTGCAAACTAGTTAAATAGCTCTTCTGGATATGGACACTGATGGTCCTCTGCGAGTACCTCTATGATAGGATGCCTGTTTCCATACTCTCACAAAGGGCTGTGTAGTTAACTGTTGAGTTATTCCATGGATCAGAATAACAAGAATAATTTCCTAATGCTATCACCAAGAGAGAGAGAGACCCATGGGGATCCACCGATTAAATAAAGAGATGCTTTCCATGGCAAGGATCCCTCAAAATTAAGTTGTAGTCATGATTGGGAAATATATGCATTTTGAAGGGTGTGGGTAATATAAGCAGCTTCCACATAGGCTCCCATTCCCACATACAAGCTTCACAGTCCCCAGAGAAGATGAATGCTGTTTGAAAAAGCAGCTCCTTCCATGGGTCATATCAAGGACTTTAGAAAGAAACATACAAAAGGATTAAATGCTCCTTGTAGGCTCGGCTATTAGAAATTAAATCAGCAGGACCAGAAATATTAGCTTTTTAAAAGAGTTGCTCCTTTATTAATCCCAACCTCTCCTGTTCTATATTGCGAGAGAATTTAGCTCTATACCTTTCAGAACACACAAGTAGAATGCCCAAAGAGAGGCAGAAATAATGTACCAAGAAATGTGTGAATGGTAATTAGTTGGCAATGGTATCATCATCAAGAGGTTAGCAATTGAGAAGATTGAGGAGGGGCAGTAAGGATAGAAGAACTCAGCTGAGGGAGTTGGGTAGGGGAGGAAAGAATGTCTTTGTTAACTCTTTCCAAAGTTGACAATTCCGCACACATCCTCAAAAAAATAGAAAGAAACAATGGAAGGCACCAAAAACACATTGAAAAAGTTCGAATCCAGCTGATTCACCCTCTACCTTCAATTGTACAGAAAGGAGGTGAAATAAAACAAAGCCATTTAACACTACTTCTAGGAGATTTACAGGCAAGGAGTCAATATCCTTATAGGAAGGCAGATGAGGTGTAAGACTTCATTGGCACTAGGGACTTCTGCAAGGGGAAAAGGGTCATAAAGAAGTAATTAGGGTATTGCGACTGGGACATTTTTCCAGAGTGCTAACATTTAGGGGAGCATCTTTTCTGTGGTTAGAAATAAATCTAGTAGCTAGTTATCAAGAATAGCTAAGTGGTAAATGCTTCCTACCTCTGAATGGTACAACCTAGACGAGCTTCCAATCCCTGATAGAAGAGAAGGCATACAGTGTCCAAAGGTTTCTCCTGTCTTCACAGAGCCCCCATTTCCCTTAAGTGAGTTTATTTTGACACAGTTAATTTCCAGGTGCACGACATGCTGCTTGTCTCAGAGATGCTTTGCAAAGTTTTCTCCAAGCACAAAAAGTCAGTTATTGATTTGATATAGTGCATACTTTAAAAAATAATCCAACAAAAAGCATCGAATCAAAGAGTCTTAAAGGAAGTGGTGGTGGTGGTGAGTCTGAAGGAAGGTGCCCAGCAGTGCCAGATCTCCAACAATACTATAAAGAAATGGCCATCACAAGTGTTTGGAGCAAGTCAAAACATTTTGAACATAGAACGGAGTAGAGAAATGAGACCCTCCCCAAAGAAAATGAGTACAATAACATGACGCTCAATAAATCTAAGGACACTAGTGACTGGGATGAGGTTCTAGTCAACAAAATCTCATGGGAAACCTGGAGATCAGGATTGTAGATATTAGATTTGAACCAATATTTTACATCAGAAATTGCAATAAGCTTCAAATGGATATATGTTTATCTAGACATGGTTGTATCATTTCTAAAAACAAAGGAGGAAGGGAGATACTGTTCACCACTTTGGTCAGGGAAGAATTTTTAACTAAATAACAGACATTTTCAAAGGAGATTAAAATGGACAGTTTCATTAACATATAATTGAAAACTGGCACTGGCAAAATTGGAAAAATCCTGGCCCTGTGATTAGGAGCAAGTTGTTTAGTCTTGTATCCTCCCTAACTTTGTGAAACAAAATGGGGATAATGGGACTGGTTTTACCTCTCCCTTATGAATATTGTGAGAAAGGCATTTTGCAACCTTTAAATATTAACTGAGCTATTTGTTATTCTTATTATTGACAATGACTCACATGTATGTTGGTTGTTCTTTAACCTATATAGCTTAGGAATCTATCACTTGTAATTAATAGAAAGAAAAAATAATGAATGGGAAAGATGGAGCAAAATGTAGGGAGAGGATTTAACAACCTAAGGTGAGGTGAGTGAGGCAGGGGAGGGGGAAAACATATTCATTAAATTATTAAAAATGGAACGAGTCAGACTCCCCCTCACCCCAGCCATAATGACTAATTCTAGCCGGCAAGAAGAAGGTGGGATGGAGGATGGCTCTGGTGAGTTGCAGACCCTGACAATAGAGGGATGACTTGTTCTTCCCATAGAAGGGGACGGAAGCCTTTCCTGACATTGGATTTTCTGGTGACTTTCAGAACAGGACTTGAGATAATTCGTGCCGAGCCCTGGATCTCACCCAATCTCATCCCCAAGTGTTTGGGTGGGCTGACTTGCAGGAGATTCTTCAGGCTTCTTAATGGATGGGCTCCTAGCTGGGCATTCAGTAAGCTCCTCAACATGGGGTTCTCCTGAGCCAAAAATTCTCCAAGTTCTCGAGGAAGGGAACAATAAAATACCTTTTTATGAAGGAGCTTTAAGCAATATGTGTATGCAACTAAAACCATGCTCTGGACGGGGTCACTGGCCCCGTATACTGTGTTTTTAGGCCTGTGACTCAGTACATGAAACACAGAACTCCTGTATGTAAGCAGGTCATTAAGAGAGCTCCCAAGGACACATAGATTTCTAAAGTTGAGCCTCTATTGATTATTCTCTATGTTCTTTGTCACCTTCTGAGACCGCCCCTTGATTTAGTTAACATCACATATTCTAAAACAAAATTATTTTAGCTATTAGCAGCTTTGCCTTTTTAATTAGCTGTCATTTGTCATTGGGAAGTTGGCTTTTTAAAATTGTCTATAATTTTTTTGTCTTTCATTTGTCACCAGAAGAACTAAACATGCAAATAGAAACAGAAAAGGCAGTCAGAAGGACTCTGTATTTATACTGGCAAACAAAGCCACCGATTTGTAAGCTCAAGGACTCCCTTTGAGACTGTCTGGTGAGCCACTGGAGGCCAGCCAGCGTGCTCGTCTGTGAAACAGGAGCCACCCTCCCATGGAACTGGGGTTGTGAAGGCGGGGAGAGGACGTCCCAGCTGGGACTCCTTAAATCTTCTCCACTCACCACCCTGCTTTGGTGGAGAAATATTTACAGGGCATGGGGAGCTTGTATATAAATGGTGTGAAAATCAAACATTGGCTGAAAAAATATATATGACTATGGGATCGCAGTCTAGTCCCAGAAGGGACCTCAGAGGCTGTGTCATTCAATCTGCCCATTTTAGAGATGTGGAAACTGAGTCCTGGACAATGCTATTGACTTCCTCAAGGTTGCACAGGCTGTAAGTTAAAGGGCCACCTCTCCAAATGCAGCCTTTGTGCTCACATAGCACCTTTAATCTCTGGGGAGGGGATGGACCTCAGCAAGCTGTGAGCCCTGTCCTTTGGTTCCTGATTCTTCCCCCATATCTCCCTTCTGATTGGGGGCTTGGGCATGGAGTGCCCAGCTCAGGGCGGGAAGGACAAGAGGTACTGGCTGAGTGGACACAAGGGGAGGGCTTGGGGCCCTCTGGAAGTGGCCACAAGGCCCAGGGTCTGCTCTTCCTCAGTCAGAGAGAGCCACATTCTCTGCTGAGAGGGTAGAGCCCTGTCCTGGCCCATCTTGGTATTTAAGATCCTTTGGGACAGCACCAGAGACGGGGTCATCTCTCCAAGGGCCCTGGAGCCCTCTCCCCTTAGCGGGTCTGTCTAGACTTCGACCGGCCCTGCTGGTGAGGGTTTCAGAGAGAAAACCAAGCAGACAAACGCTATTTTCCAGCTTACTCTGCATGATGATGATGATTTCTCTGAAGCTTTCTGGTCTCAGTAACTAGGTGGTGGTTCCCCAGCAAGATGTGACTGCTGCCTGCCCGGGGGCGGAAGCGCTCCCGCCAACCTTGGTGGCACAACTTGGTCTGGGGTTGTTTGAGGCTTGTGCCCCCGACAGGTCCTACGTGGCCTGTCCCGGGTACTTAATAGGAAAAGAACTTGGCTTCCTGCACTTTTCCATGTGAGCTCTTCCTGTCCCCGGCCCCTTGACTGAAAATTGACTTAAAGGCGCTAAAACGAGACTGGTCGGGACGGGCCGATTATGTGCGGAGGTTTTTCTCCTTCAATTTCCCCCTCAGTTTACCCACGTGCTCCCCACAGATGCCATTTCTTGGACTGAGTAGTCGCAAAGACAGACCTGTTCAAGTCCCGGTGGATGATGGGCTGGGTCAGGTTGTGCAGGTACTCCATGCCTTTGGCGACGTCCACAGCAATGATCAGTTTGGACTGTAGGTCCAGAATCCTGGGGAGAACCCGAAGGCAAAGGTGAGGTTACGGCTGCCTTTTGGCCCTGCTGCTCTCTCCCTGCCGCGGAAGTCCTGGGGAAGGGCACGGCTGGGTTTCATTTGATTTTTATACCTGCAGAGCTGGAACAAAGCCTGGCATAAAACTTAATAAATGTTTCCTCAATTAAATTGAAGGCGTAATTCAATATTTCTCTCCCTCCCCTATCTCTCTGAATATATATGTATATGTATATTTATATATAATGTAAACTATAAACTATTGTATACATACATGTAATGCACATAGCACATGCATATATCCAGAGACATGATAATATAGCCTAGTTTATTGTATCACATTCTATTCCATCCTATTTATTCTGTTTTGTTTGTGGCTTGTGTGATTTCAGCCAGGTCTGTGATTTTTCTGGCTTAGGGCTCGCTCTCTGGCACTGCAGGTGAGAAGGGACTGGTCCCAGCCAAGTCACTGTCACAGGTGAGCCCTGAATCCAGTTCCTCTTACCTCCTAGGTCAGCTATTTATATACGTGTGTATCTGTATTTATATTCATATACACATGTAATGTTACATACATAAACACATATATTATATATATACTACAATAATATATAAACATGTAATGTTACACACACATATATATTTTGTATGTATACTATAATAATATGTAATGTTACACACACATATATTATGTATATGCTATAATAATATATAAATATGTAATGTTACATACACACACATATATAATATACATACTATCACAATATCTCTATATGTAATACATACATACATCATTTATATTTTGTATGTGTACTATAATATATAAGTATATAATGTTACCTACATACACATATCATATATAATATAATAATCTGTAAGTATGTAATGTTCCATACACACATGCACACAGGTGGATCTGACTTAGGGATTCTCCAGTGAAAGGATCTCAGATGTCTTCTAATCTTAAATGTAAGGGAACTGAGTCCTAAGGAATGGCGCAAAGTCATACAAGAAGTAGTGGTCAGGGCAGCAGGTGACCCCCGGTGGTCAAGTTACAAAACGGGGCATTTTCACCTCCTTCTACGGGTTAGTTTCCGGCAAAAAGTTCTGGTCTAGGATGTTTTAGATCACACAAAGCTGGAAGAGAGCTCCCAACCAGGAATTCTGTAGAGCATCTGGTCCAGCCTCTCCGGTTTCCTTTATTGGAAGTAAAGTCACCAGCTCAGGGTCACACAGGAGGTCCATCTCCCTGCTTTTCTACTGAGGGAAGGGAGGAGGTTTCTGAAGAGGGCACTTTCACTCATGGCATGGACAGATTTGAAAGAGCTATTCAAAATTAGATTTAAGCTGGGACATTAATTAAAAAAAAAAACATTTTTCACAGACATTGTGATCTCTAGCAGTTAACTCCATGCATGTGTCACATAGATCTACTTTATGAGTCTGTCAAATGCAGCTAATTATTACTGGTTTTAATTAACAGCTTCCAAATCCGAGGCATTTGTTACCTGCAGCTGCAGGGCGTATGGGAGGTACAGAATTATCCACTTAAAAAAATCCTTCCTAAGGGGCATGAGATATAGACGTGCTGGACACAGCTAGAAAAGGCAGACTCCAGCAAATACAATCTCGTTATTGGAGACAGAACACTAATAAAGTTTTTCTTTTTCACTTCAGACCCGTGGCTTCAATAGCTTAGGGCTTCTCTTGGCCATTCTATAGGGAGGCAGTCTGTGCCTTAGAGTCTAGGGCAGCTGTTGGGCATCCTAACACCAGGGCCTTACTAGGACTGTGGGGTTGGGGGTAGAACCTAGCACGGCTGGCCCCCCTGTGCTCCCCCAAACCACCAGGTCACTCACTGGGACCAAGGTCTCGTACCTCTTCTGCTCGTGGAGAAGGGAGAACAGGGACCCCCCTGATATGTACTGGGTGACGATGGCGAATTGGCTGGGATCGTTCAAGCAGGCTCCGACAAACTGGATCACGCAGGGATGGTTGAGTCGGCAGAGGATAGACACCTCCCTGCAGAACATGTCCACGTCGGACTTGGAGCAGTACGTGTGGGCCCGATAGCTGGAGTCAGAGAACAGCGGAGTAAACGCAGTGTCTGCTGGGAGTCCATTAAAAAAAACAAGGCAAAGGTGCTCTGATCCCCTGTTTTCCCTGTTTGGCTTACCGTTTGATAGCCACTATTTTGTTCCTGCATCTGCCTTTGTATACTTTTCCAAAAGACCCTGAAACAATTTAAAACAAGTCAATGAATCTTCCTTGAGGTTCCAAGCTTCCAGAATGGCCCCATCCTTCCCTCTCCCAGGTTACCTGAGCCAATAATTTCATGGAATTCAATTTCAGAGAGCTGAAGCTGGAAGTGGGAAGGCAGCCCTGCCCGCAGGAGGAGGACATCCGCCTTTTCTGCGAAGGGCAAACATTGCTCTGTTTGTAAAGGGCATTTTACAAAATCACCACACACATCCTTCCCTGTCCCTGGACTCTTCCCCAGCCGCTGCTGATTTTATAACCATAAACTGGTTGACCTGTAATCTCTCTCAGGCACCTATGACAAACTTAATACAGTGAGCAAATGTGGGACACTATTGCTTCCTAAGGACTTGGAGGGACCCAACCTTATGAAAACTATCCCATGAATACATTCTTCCCAGTCCAATTTGGCTATATCTTAAAAATCCTTCTTCGAGAGAAATCGTGTCCTGGGAATTTTTTTGTTTTTGTCTTTTCCCCCCTCTGTGATGGGGTTTTCTCCTTTTCCCCCTTGCTTGTATTATCTAGAAACCCTGGAGGTGGCTGAAAGGGGACCCTGAGAAGCCTCTTATCGAGTCACCCAAGGTAGTCTGAATTCACAGGACTTAGAGGCATTGTCATTCAGTACTGGGCCACACACCGCCGGGAAGCGTACCAAGTTGAGCACTGAGAATGTCTGAAAACCTCCAATCTGGAAAGAGAAGTTTGCCCTCAGGAGTGCTCTTCTCTTACTATTATTTTTAAAAATACTTTGTCCAATCCACTGGATTCATTTGGTCTGCATTTGAGTTCAGCAGCTCATTAATCCCTTTTAATATTTCCAAAGACTCCATTTTATATCGTACTTAGTTCCCAGCCCTTCCCTAACCAAAAATAGGTAGATTTTTTTTTCTATTTTTCTTAAGAATATGAGATCAAGAAGTAGATATGTAGGAATCCAAGAGGTGTGAGTAGTCTCTTGTCAAGCAACCCTACTGGTTATCGCACGTATGTGAATTACCTACATGTCTATCCAGTTACCCTCAAAACTGCTTGGAAATAATTAGTGTATCTTACACTGTTCATTTACTTACAATTTTTCAAACTACAAAATGTCAGTAGAAAATGATCAAGTTTGGAATATCATTTGGCCATGTGAAAATACAAGAGATTTGGGTTTGCCCAATAAAACATTGAAAGTACCTTTAGTCATGCTTTTAATTTTCCCCAGGGGAGACGGAACAGAAACATAGGAGCCATCTGAAATCAGAGAAGAGATGCAGTTGAGAATATCAGAAGGGACCAAGACTCCCTCCCTGGGATACAGTGGGACATGTGCTCGTGCTGTCACAGGTGCTCCTGTGCATGTGTGCACACAAAGGTTCATGCACACACACACCCATATTTTGCTTCGTTAATGAACAAAATAATTTAGTTAGAAAAGCAAAGTGAAATTCTATTTTCTTCCTCTAGATATTGAGCCTGAACTTTATGCAATGAGGTAGAGAGTAAGAGAAAAATGAGAAAATAGAATTTCTCCAATTTGTTCATTTGTTTTGTTCATTTTCTTTGGACCCCACTGGAAGTTTAGGCAGGTCTCTGCACCAGCTCAGAATAAATAAACTGAAATACATAAACTTGTAAGGGAGATCACTTATACTGAAATAAGGAAGATGTGGTTTTCCCCATTCCAGTTCCCAGAGCTCCTGACATCAAAGCACAGTCCAGGCTCCAGGTTAAAAAGCCTGCAAACAGCCTTACTCGCTGTAAGGACTAGGGGATACTGGACTGGGCTTTAACTGAATATGGAAATGTTTTGCCATCAATCTGGGCCTCCACTCTCCTACGAGAATCCTCCCTTGTGGAAATGGGATTGAGCGAGTGCACAAAACCCAGAGGTGACCTTCATCCTTCCATTTAGTCTCATGGCAATGCGAGTTTTCTTCGTATTGAGCAGGCATGGCCCTTTCCTTTCCATCCTTTCCCTCTGCCATCCTCAAATAGAAATGTCCTTGATTCCCCTTTCAGAAGAATGCAAAGAATATACTTGTAATCAGAAATTCACCATACCTCCTCCTGGCTGAGAATATTCATTACAGGGCAATTCATCCTGAGGCCTCTTATAATGTTTCAGGAGCGTGACGATGGCGTCGTGCCCTTTATGGAAAGACCAAAAGGACCAACAGTTTTAACTGGGAATATATTTCCATACCCTCTTATTCTTCCCCCTTAAAAATAACAAAAAAAGAATCCACCACAGCTAATTATCCAAAAGGAGGAGCTTTCAGCTTCAGACAGTAGGCCCTTTACAGACCTTGCCAAGGTAATTGTAAGATGAGCAAAAGACCATTCCAAAAATTGAAAGTGTCAGGAAATTAAAGGCAGAAACACCCATCCATCACCAAAGCTACAGAGCCCAGCATGAGGCCAGACTCCATTAATGCAGAATTTGTAATGACTCATTCGGAGGTTGGGTTGAAGTTTATTCACTTATCAAAGTCTGTCCTTAGAGAGACTGCAAATTAACAACGTGACTGTGAAGATTCCAGAATACATTTTCATAAAAGTTCTCAAGTGTCAGACAATGAAAGGGAAAAGGAGGAAAAAGTGGGGGCAGGTGAATGGAAAAAAAGTTCAGGATTGGATCTTGAGGTTCAATAATAAACTTTGAAACCTTGAACTAAAGACCAAATGCATGTTCCCTATCCTCAATTCACCATCAAAATCTTCTCTCACAACATAGGCTGCCTCCAGGTACATGCTGTTAAATGTTTAAAAACCATCTCTCTGGGAAAAATAGTGTGTACGAACCCCACTTTAAATTTAGTTTTTGTTATTAATATTTTCTCTGTCGTTTTTCTAAGTCTGGACAATCAATCAAATAACAAAAACAAACCTAGATTTATAGCTTTTGTTAGTTTTTGAGGTGTTAATACTCACACTAAAAGTTGAACAATTGGCTTTTGTGAGCTGGTACAAAGTTCTCCAGATTTTCTCTGATTGTATTTATTTCCAGTTCTTTTGTGGGGCTTTTAGACATCTCCTGTTCCTTCAATAATCCACCCATGACAATCTCATCATCCACCTTGAATGCCCTTCTCTCATTCTCCTTAGGAACTACAGATGCTGAAGTGTTTGGGACCCCTTCTCCTCACAGTGTTTATAATTGCCATAAAATCAAGCAGTCCTTCCTTTGGGGAGAGAATCAGAATATCCATTTCTACTTTCACTTCTTCCACCTTTTGAAGGATGAAATTAGTATTGAGTCAAGCCAAAAAAATATATTTGCTGTTCTCCTTTTAGCCGAAAGAAAATTCCTACAGCTAACGAGATAGTTTCTTTCTCCACGGCATCATTCTAGCCTTGGGAGCTTGTTCTTTCCATCCTTTAGAGCCCTTCCTTGGAAATGCTGGAAGAACTTAATGGCTTAAGAGTAACTGAGCCAGCACTCAGTAGGAGTATGCATAAAAGGGGGAAATTCACCTCTAAGCCGAAAAATTGTACTTCTTTTCTTTTAAGTGCTTTACTATTGTAAGCTATTGTTCTCACACACAATCAATCCATCTATGCATCTATCTTTATCTATCCATCCATCCATCTCTATGTATCAATGTATCTACCTATCCATCCATCTATATCTATCTTTCCATCTATCTCTATCTATGTATCTATCCATTCATTCACTTTTATCTATCTCTATCCATCCATCCATTTCTATATATCTTTGTATTTATTCATCTATCTACTTATATCTATCTATCTTTATCCATCCATCTCTATCTAGGTATCTATCTATCCATCCACCTATATCTGCCTAAAATTTGTGTGTATGTACATATATGTGTGAGTATTTTATTGTATATATATATGCATATATATATATATATATATATATTATTAACATATTTAGGCTCCTTGAATCACTTCCAGCTGCTCAGCTTGGTTTCCTGTTCCTTTATCATCATCATGACCTGTACTCCTGGTCCACCTTTCAGCTTTCTTTTGGGTATTATCTTCCCCTGTTAGACTTCAAGCTCCTTGAGAGTAGAGGCCATCTGTTGCCTCTTGGTATACTCATTGTTCCACAGTTTCTGGCCCAGAGTAGGACTCTTGGAGGCCTAAAAGATCCACCTGTGGGCAACTAGTTGAAAAATCCACAAGGAGATCTAAAGATCCCAAAGGCCAACAGTTGGGGAGTCTCCCATTGGCTCCATCCATTTTCTTAGAGAGTTTGGAAGATGACTTTGTGCAGCTTCCAATCCAATTCAGGGAGCTGCCCATACCTGGCACACAGTAAGTGCTCAATACTTGCTTATTCCCTTACTGCCCTAAGTTTCAGAATTCAGAGGAATACTGCTCCCTGCTTTGGAAGGATTTTCTGGAATTGCTTCTCTTGTAATAGGTTCTATGTCAATCACTTTTCTAAAGACTAATAGGGAGGGGCACAATTTGGAACTTAAGATGTAATTAAAAAGTTGATTTTTTAAAAATAAAATAATGCAGTCACTTTGAAAACAGGAACCATGTTTTCTCTCTGTTCCCCAGTGGAGCTGCTGGTGGTGCAGAAGAGAGAGCTCTAGGCCTGGAGCCAGAAGGACTCATCTCTAGAAATTCAAATCTGCCCCCAGATCACTGTGTGACCATTTGCCTTGCTTGCCTCAGTTGAATGAGCTGGAAAAGAAAACCACCCCAGTATCTTTGCTAAGAAAATTCCAAATCAGGCCACAAAGGGTTGGACAGGACTGAAAAATGACCAATATCCACGGTGCCTGGCATGTAGCAAGCATCTGATTAATATTTAAAATTTCAGATACTACTACGACTACTACTACTACTACTATTACTACTACTAAATATCTAGCATTTACTTATTATTTGAAAGTTTGTAAAATATTTTATAAACATCTCATTGGATTATCACAACCACCCTGGGAGGTTTTATTACCCCAATTTTACAAATGAAGAAACTGAGGCAGGCAGCAATTAAGTGACTTGTCCAGGATCACAAAACCAGTGTGTTAGTGTGGATTTGAACTCAGGTCCTTCTGATCCAGAGCTATGTACTGGGAAAAGTGCCAATAAATGCTTATTGATTGGCTTATTGATTATACATTAACTCCTCTGACAGGATCAAATGAGCTCTTGGAGAGACTGTCCATTTTACCTTTGCTTCCCTAAGGTCCAGCAGATTGCGACAAGTTCTTAGGGAGGCTCACTGACTGATACTTGCAGAGACCAAGCGGAGCTCCAGTTTAGGAAGATGCTTCCCAGAAGGTCAGGTTCTCTGCCTGTGGGGAGTCTCGGACTCTAAGGGAGGCAGGATGACCTCTCAGCCTGGGGCCCCTGAACTTCAAGTTTTACAAATCGAGAGCTCAAGGCACAGACCAGTAAAGTCCCCAGAGGAGCAGACATCAGAGAGAAATTTGGACCCAGCTCCTCATTTCTTTGGTGCTTTGGAGTTTTCCAAATGCTTTACATGTGCTGTTGTATCATCATAAAATACACAGAGTATTAAGAGAAACGTCACTGAGGGCAGTGCCTGGCCCACCCTGGGGGCTGCAATGCTGATCTCATCAGTTCATCACATTTACCGATGGTATGGTTGTCCCCATTTTACGGATGAGGAAAGTGAGAAGGGTGACTCGCCTAGGTGGACACAGCTGAGACTGCATTTGAACGTTCCGCGACACTCTCCTGGCACAGAAGCGGAGGGATTCGGATCTTGGCTGTGGCGAGGCTTCGGAGCGGGGCTGATTTCGGGTCCTCCTGAACCTGACGCCGGCCCAGACGACTCTACGTCTCTGAGGGTTTTGCTAATGACTATTTTCCCAGGTTTGTGCTGTTACTGCTCCTCCCACACGAAGGCCAGCTGGGAAGGAGGAAGGAAAAGTTCCTGGGAGCCCCGGTGTTTGCGCCAGCTTTGGGCACTTCTCCTTGGTGTAGCGAGGCTGCCAGCCTCCCAGGCCTCGCACTGGCCCAAGTGGGCCAGGATCACGCTCCCAGCACACCTTTGCTCTCAGCAGCTCGTTTGGCTCCACTTGCCTGGAGCAGCTGCAATTTCTTGCCAGCTCAGGGCCCCATTGGATGCCATTTTCCTCCAGGATGCTTTTTATCAAGAATTTAATGAGTGGATGGATCGAAGCTGTCAGGGAAATGCCAGTGAGCAACAGCTCCCTGTCCCTCCCTCCTCACACACACACACACACACACACACACACACACTCACCCCCGAGTTGCCAGCCAGCGGTGGTTGGCTCACCAGATTTCCCACTACCTGCGCAATGTCTGCCAAGGCAACCTACCTCCTTCTTGCTTGCCAAGACTGTCGGCCCAACTGGGAGAAGTCTTTCAAGTGCCTTTGGCAAGAACCTCCCCCTACCTGGGCTAATGAGCCACTCTTTGGCTCTGAGGGTTAAGAGGAGAGACCCCCGCTTGGAGATCAGGAGACGACTGGTTAAGCTAACACGGTGATTATGGAGCAATGGAGAGGCTGGCTAGAATAACGGAGCGCTTGCCCAGAGGTCATTCAAAGTCTGATAAAGCCCTATCAAGCAGCTAGAGTTTGGCGCCAAGTATCTTATCCGAGAGCAGGACTGATGTGACAAGGTTTAATGCACGGCCGAACAATGATGTTCACTTCCTCAGCACATTTTTTTTTTGGTATTTGAGCTCGGTATTTTGTAAAAAATGTTAATACGCTGCCAGAGGCAGAATGGGGAAATGGATTGTTGGACTTAAAGTTTAAAGGACTTGTGTCCTTTAGACACAATTAATTCCAATTAATCCACCCACAAACATTTTTCTCTTTTAAAAATTAAAATTATTTTAGAAACATTAGCAAGCACTTGTTTTCTCTCCCTCCTATATCCCACTCCTGTTGAAAAAAAGAAAAGGAAAAACAATATCCTTGTAAACACTATGTGTTTACACATAGTGTATACACAGTCTAGCATATAGTGTATAGCCAATCTCATACTGGCTCACTCGGCAACAAAATATGTCTCATTTGGCAGATTGAATCTCTGACATCGCTGTAAGGAGGCACCCATCATTCTTCATTATGAGTTCTCTGAAATCATGGAATGGTCTAATAGACACTTATTAAGCGCCTACTGTATGTCAGTCATTGCAATAGGTACAGGAGATACACAAAAGTAAAGGGCTCCTCCCTTCAAGGGGTTTCTACTGACAATTCAGATGTTTTCTATGAGTCATTTAACCTTTAAACGTTTTGTTTCATTTTTCTTTCATTTAAGAAGCATTTATTTTCTCTTCCTCCTATTTTCTATTCTCACTAAAAAGAAAAGAAAAAAAAAAAAACCTGTTGTCCATGACCAAAAAAAAAGTCTGTCTCATTTTCTGCATACTGAATCCATCACCGTTCTGTCATTTATTCCCCATGTGCTTCAGACAACTTCCTAAGACTCCGACATCCTACACTGATTATAATATGTCCTTGGTAGAAGGGCTGCTAACATCAGGATCCTACACTTAGGAGATCCCCGGTCCTTTATTTATGGGCATATTTCTCCATCTCCACTTAACCAGCAGAATGTAAGCTATTTGAGAACAAGGACAGATTTCTATTTTCTTTGCATTTCAAGCACCTATTATAATTTCTGACACTGAGTAGGTTCTTAACACTGTGCTGTTGAATTGAATTGATTATACTTCATTTCTTTCATTCATTCTTCCCATCCATTACCGTCTGTTTGACATCCCATTTTCTCCTTCTGGGTTTAGCTGAACCTTTCTATGTCTCGGGCTCTTTCATGCATCTGGCGATGGACCCCATTCCCCCTAATTAACAATGCTGACCCTTGAATCACACTCATAAGAGTCACAAGTACCATCTTCAAGTTCTTTCTAGCATGGAAGCACCTGTCAGACCTCACTCTAGTGCTATAACCTTTAAATAGCCAAGGTCAATATTCACATCATTCTGGAACACTGAAGTAAGATGTCACTGGATGAATAAGTTAATTTAGAGAAATGCTCAGAGGGATATGGATCGATTCCAATTCTAATTCACATAAGGGGGAGAAATCATTAACATCCTCCATGATTTTTTCCATGAGCCAAGTGTGAAAGTACTTCTCATTCCCTCATACTTTTCCAGGAAACTATCACTATCCCACATGTGGCCATCTCTTGAGCTGGGAGAGGGTCTGAGGGCACATTTTCCTGGGATTTCCGAGCAAGAAAGTCAATGAAGTACACATTCGGGTCGCACATATTTGCCCCCATTTCTTCCTCCATTCATTCAAGTCCAGAAGAAATACAGTTATTTGGCCAACAAGCATTTATTAAGTATTATTTACAGGTACTGTGATAAGTTCAGAGGACCCCAGGAAAGCTAAAAGTGCACAAAGCAAAAAGTTAAAAAAAAATCTAACCAGAGCAGTCTGTCAACTCTCTTCTAAGGGGCCAGCATAGAGAAGTCCTCTCTTTGACAAGAGTCTAATCTTGTTAGAAAACTAAATTATGAGGCAGCAGCCCCAGGCATGGAACGGTAATTGAGTTGCTTTTTGACCTCTAAAGAAGCAGCCAATGGGATTATTCCGGCTCCACAGGGAGAAAGATGTGGACAATTAAAGGTTTCAGTGAAAGATTCAAATTATTGGGGAGGTCCCTTTATCAGTGACCCCAATCTCCTTAATATGAAGGATCAGGTAATCAGGTCAGTCCATGGACAACACAGCATAGTCACAGACACTCTACCGAAGTGGCAAGAAATTTTGTGGATGCCCTTCTATTCTTAGGATTTTTTAGAACAGGGCTTCCTAACTCCAAGCCAAGCGAATTTTATTTTTATATTTTGATAATCCATTGCCTTTTATGCACTTAAAAACACTATTCTGAGAAGAATTTCATAGGTTTCAGTCAAAGGGGTCTGCGATGCAAATCAGTTAAGAACTCTTGCATAAAAGAACCAATCCCATGTGCAGCCATCCAAGATCACTCCAGTAGAGTCTCCCACTCTCAAATCCAGCAGGGTCTCATGGAAAGACAAGCTGGGCATCTCTCCAGCCTTTGCTCTTCCAAATCATCAAACAGGAGAGTGCCCAGCAAGTCAGATTGCCCATCCATGTCTGATTTCTTGAGCTCCTGCCTCATTGACCAAAGGGTCATTGCAGGACCACAGATTTAGAGATGAAAGGGTCCTTTGAGGGCATCGAGTCTAAGACCTTATATTTGAGAAAAGAGGATCAACCAGCTTCAGGGAGCTGGGAGGCACAAAGGGGCCACAGGATCCCAACTCTTCCTTTCCACATATGAAGAAATTATGGCAGAGAGAAATGGAGTGACTTGTTTGGACCATCCAGCTTCCAAGTGTCTGAGGCACTCCAAGTCCACGAGCCACAAGACATTGTTACTTTTCTTTTCTTCTCTCCCTTTGGCCACCCGTGGAAGCGCTTTTGGCTAGTCCAAGAGGCCCCTTGATGCTGGTTCAGTGTCTGCAAGTGAATTCTTGACTTGCTGGGTTCTTGCTGCAACCTCAAAGCACAGCTCTGGAGAATACTACAAAGAAAGATATTTCCTCAAACTCTCTCTGCTCCACTGCACCACTCAGGGTTTTTTGTTTTTAGCTTTTGAGGCGCTGGTTGGTTGGGTCTTTATTCTTGAAGAGGAACAAAGTAACATCACTATGTGAGAGCCAAGTTATAATGTGTCCAACTGTGGCTGATCAGACCACGAGGAACTCAGAAGGCTCTGCCACAGCCTGGGCAAAAATAGTCCATGTGAATCCCCTGAATTTGCACATCTTGTATTTCTTTTGAGCTGATGAGGGCACCACATGCTGGGTGGTCCTCGTGCCAGGGTGTCCCAGGCAATCAACTCCAAAATTCTTGATATTTTAAGAGAGTCCTTGTATGGCTTTTTCTGACCATCATGTGAGTACTTGCCCTGTGCGAGTTCTGTATATAATTGTTTTTTGGCAAGCATACATTTGGCATTCAAACAATATGGCCAGCTCAAAGGAATTGGGCTCTCTGCAGTAGAGTCGGGATGCTCAGCAGTTTAGTTTGAGAAAGGGCTTCAGTGTCTGGTATTTCATCCTGCCAAGTGATCTTCAGAATCTTCCTAAGACAATTCAAATGGAAGCGATTCAGTTTCCTGGCTTGGTGCTGGTGGACTGTCCGGGTTTCATAGGCGTACAACAATGAGATCAGCACAATGGCTCTGGAGACCTTCAGTCTGGGAGTCAGCCTAATTCCTTTTTTCTCCCATACTTTTCTTCATAATCTCCCAAACACTGAGCTAGATCTGACAACACGTGTGTCAATCTTATTATCAATGTGGACATCCCTGGAAAATATACTGCCAAGGCAAGTGAACTTACTACATTCAGAACTTCTCCATTTGCTCTAACTGGTGGTTCCACATATGGATGGTATGGCACTTGATGGAGGACCAGTGTTTTCTTGGTGTTAATTGGCCAAAATTAGCACAAGAAGCAGAGAACTGGTCCATACTTTGTTGCATCTCAGCTTCAGAGGCTGCATTAAGGGCACAATCATCTGCAAACAAAAATCCTTCACCAATACTTTAGTCTTGGCTTGCAGCCTTTTCAAGTTGAACATCAGTGTGATAGCTGACATTAATGTTGTGTTCATCCTCATTAAAGGTGCTGGACAATATGGCTGAAAACGTCATGCTAAAAGGCATGAAAGCCTTGTTTCGCTCCATGGGTTCCTGGGAAAGTGCAAGGACATCATCTATTATCTAAAAACTGGGCAAGCATGCCATCATGAAAGTGGTGTACAATACTGAAGAACTCTTCTGGGCAACTAAATCTTGACATAATTTTCCATAAACCCTTGTGTCTGACAGCATCAAAGGCCTTGGTCAGATCTATACATGTTGTCTACAGATGTCTGCTCTGCCCATGGCATTTCTCCTGGAGTTGGTGGGCAGCAAACACCATATTGTCTGTACCTCAGTCCTTCCTAAAATTACACTGGCTCTTAGATAGATAACCATCTCCCCAGATCAGCCTATTAAGGAGGACTTTGTTAAGAATCTTGCCAACAGTGACTGAGAGATCCCCCTGTGATTGTAACAGGAAAATCTATAGCTTTTACCTTTATAGAGACAGAATAGAGGCATCCTTGAACACCTGGGACATAACCTCTTGACATTATAATCTGGAAAATTTCAGTCAGCTTTTTTATGAACAATGAACCCCCCCGCCCCCCCATCTTGTAAATCTACATGAAAAGAACCTATTTGCCTCAAAATCTCTTCTTCAGTTTGAAATTCAGCTAGGGGGGAATTGACTTCAACCTGAAATAAATGATCAATGGCTTCTGCAGTGATTGATGATAGTCTGCTGAGAATATTATGGAAGTGTTCAGTCCAGCTCTCTGGGATCATGCCCTTATCACTAATCAATGTAGCTCCGTCTGCACTGAATAATTGAGATGCACCACAGGGCTTTTCCCCATAAATAGCCTTGAGGGCATGATAAAAGCATTTTGAATTGATACTATCAGTGTAAAATTGAATTTCATCCATCTTTTTTAAACTAAGTCAAGAATACTGGATCTTTCTATGCTTTGCTTGGACTTGACTTCTGAAAGAATTAAATATAACCTTCTTAAAGATGGATGAACTATCCTGCTGATAAACCCTGTGGAGTTCTCATTTTTCATTTAACAGTTTCTGAATTTCCCCATCATTTTCATCAAACCGGTCTTGATGTTTGTAAGTGGCCTGACTCTGATGATCAAATGCAGTGCTATATACTGCCCACTCCTTTTCTGCTCTATTCTTAGCAACCATGTGTGAAGTTAACTTTCCCTCCAAGGTAGCAAAAAACTGTTCCCTCTCAGAGAAGCAAGCTAATCTGTTGACATCAATTCTTCTTCTATTCCTTTTGTCTTGGGTCTGCCACTTTTGTTGAATGTGAATACTTATGATGGAGAGGATAAATCTGTGATCAGTCCAGCACTCTGCACCACACGTTGCCTTTATCACTTTCACATCCTGTTTCTTTTCTTTACAATCACATAGTATGATAAATGCCAGTGTTTGCTGTGAGGGGGCATCCATGAAGTTTTATTGCATTTAGGTAAATAGAAGGCAGTATTAATGATGAGGAGGTCATGGATTAATTGCATAAGTCTTCAGTAGTAAGTGGCTGGTATTGTTTCCAACTCCATTCCTCTCAACGACTTCCTGCCATGCCTGATAGTTGGAGCCTACGCTAGCATTAAAGTCACCCAGAATTATGTTTGCCTTTTTTGGCACATTGATGACAAAGGTCTCCAGGTCATCAAAATTTTTTTTCTTTGACTCATCAAGGCTTGTCCTGGTGGGATCAGTGGTATTGATGATGGTGGTGTGGCATTTCCTGCAAGTGGTAATCTCTCTTTGCTTTCTCCTCTGGGTAACAGAGTTTACCACATATACTAAAAACCTTTGCTGAATTGAATTGGATTTTGTAATACTCATTCACAATCTTCCATAAGTTCTTTCCCTAAGGAATGCACTTGGGTCCAATGGTAGTAGCCCTCTGACTTTTTTTTATATATATTTTAATGGATGTCAGAGTAGAATATGGTTTTTCTCACAATTGGTGCCAACTCAGCACATTATGGATTTTTTTTCTTTTTTGCTAATCATACATTCACAGAGCAATCTTTTTTATGTGAACTTTGGCACTCAGGCTGTCATAAAATACACGCAAAAGATTTTTGAGCCCTCTATGCATTGTTCTTTTGCTCTCTGGGTCTCTGCTCTTGAGAGCATTTCATGACTCACTTGTCAAGAACTCAAGATTTGGAGATGGCCAGAATTTAAAGACTGTTTTGGGTGCTTACTTGCTGAATTATCCTAGCCAAGTCACCAGAGCTTTGTGTCTCACTTTCTTCACCTATAAAATAGGTGAGTTGAATTCAGTGGCTTTGAAGGTTCATTCTAGCTTTAAATCCATAATCCTCTTGTTAAAATGAAGAAGTACATTTCCCCTGTGAGCTGGAACATCTGAATGGGGAAGTAGACGTAGTACTGGGGCTAGAAAGACTTGAGTTCAATATGAGGCCTCTAGCCATAGGTCTGTCACCTTATTTGAGTCACCCAATGTCTCATAATACCTCAGTTTCCCCTTTTGCAAAAAGGGATGATAATATCTCACAGAATTCTTGTAAGATTCATATGATCATAGGAACACAGGAAGGAAGAAAAGAGAAAACAAAGGAAGAAAAATAGAAAGGAAGAAAGAAAGGAAAAAAGAAAAAGAAGAAAAGAAGAAGAAAGAAAAGAGTCTGGGTCTTCCTTATACCGAGTCCTGCTCTCTGGAGCCTGGGTCCTCCTCATGCTCAGACTTTGAGCCCGGGTCCTCTTCATGCCCAGGCTTGCTCTCTCGAACCCCAGGTTCGTCACGCTGTACATTCTCCAGGCCAATCTGCCTCTCCCCTCCCTACCTTGGTTCCATCCACACCCTCCACTTCTCTTGGCAGGGGCTGTGGTTCAAGCTCATGTCTGTAGGACTCCATCTCTTTTCCAGAATATACCGGGGACTCTCACTATAAATAATTCCCACCATGCTACACCTGTCAGAAGGGATGAAGAAAGCATATCTTGTGATGCAGGACTCTTGAATTTTATTGTTTTTGTTCCCTTACTTAGTAATTCTCCACCTCCATCTCCCTGTCACTGTGAATTAGAGAGCCTCTGCTGTGCACCAGTACTGTATTTGGGATAATTAGATATTGGGATGGGGAATTCAGCAAAATTACTTTAACTGAGGCCAGAATGGAGGCAAATGCGGAGTTTTTCGTTCTGCTTTGGGTTTGGGCGATTTTCTGCCCTTAATTCGCCTGGTTTGTGGGAGCAGTTTTCATTGTGAGCCCTGTCTTTTTCCAAATCTCCCTGGCAGACAAAGTGTATTGAGCTGTGGGCTTGCTTCTAATTGGCCGGGATCTTTTCAATTCGGCAGCTTCATCTTTAATGCAATGGATGGAAGATTACGTGAAAGTCTTTGCAATGGGTTTTCCATATTGGTGATCAGGGTCAGGGATTTGAACATAAGCAGGCTTCTGGCTATTTCTTCTGGCCAATTTAAATTGATTCATACAAGTCTTTTGGACCCCCAGGGAAAGGGGAGACTAAATCCTAGGGAGGGAGACAGTTATCTCTATACTTTCAGATGGAATAGTAGAAAAGAAAAAGGAGAGAGGGGGTGGGGAGTCTGAGAAGGAAAATGCTTTGGACGTTATAAAATAGGAGATCTTGGGAGGTTGACAAAGGCATATTGAAACTTTAACCTATAGGACTCTCCTTTGAATCAAGGTCACTGGGGAAATGATTTCCAGGAATTACATTGAGCTGTTTAGGTTAACAGAGCTATAGAAACATAAAGCATTATTAATATCTGATGCTACAGTGAGCCTTGGGGGAACTAAACTATTCTTTGGGGCACAGAAACTGAAATTAACTCTTCCAGGGCCCTGGGGCATCACTGAGACATTCAGCAAAAAAAAAGGGGGAAAATGGCCAAATGGGATTAGTGCAGTACCTGGCACATAATAAATGCTTATAAAAAAATAAGCAAAAATGAAAAAAAAACATTCATTTATTCATTCCTTTATTGGTATCCTGCTTAGGCTTCTGCCTCTTACAGTATTAATAGGGATAGTTTGAAAAAAAAAAAGAACAGTGTACTCCAAAATGTTAACCTCTAAAGAGGTGGGTTATTTTCCTAAATATTCCTTGGTCAATTGTAGATCCACTGATCCAAGGATTTCTCTATTAAATTTATTTAGATTTTCAAATTATATGAACTCCTGGTCACCTAAAGAAAGAATTTGACCAAAGGTAAGGAAAGCGTTTTGGAAAACATATCTTTCTCTTTTCAAAGGTGAGGCATTTACTTTGAAGCAGAGCATTATTGTTATTATTCTACTTATTCATGGAGCTCCATCAGAATCAGACTCAGCCATGCAGAAGGGAAGGGCTCTTGAAATCATGATGATATTTTAATGGTCTCAGAGACACCCTTTTGAGGACTCCTGACTATTACCTTTCCACCTTTTCTAAAAAATCTAGCCACCACCAATCCCAGCTGGAGCAAATCCAGTACTCATGGCTTCTTGGTTTTGTTTTTCAACTACACACATTTCAAAGGTTGTAAGTAGAATGAAAGTGTGTGTGTGTGTGTGTGTGTGTGTGTGTGTGTGTGTGTGTATAAAGCTTTAACAAAAGAATCTCGGCTTTCCAAAAAAAAATTCCTGGCCCAATGGCTCCTCCCACTGACACTCAGATTTCTAATTTTCCTCTACTCCTCACTTTTGCACAGGCCCTTTCCCCATACCTTTAATGCCCACTTTTCCTAATTTTGACTCTTAGAATCCTTAACTCCTTTCAAGAATCAGCTCTGGTGTTATTTCCCCAAAGCTTTCCTCTCCCATCTCCTATTACTTTGCATTTATGTTTATAGGTCCTTTCTCCATGCACCCCCCTAGAATGTGGGCTCCTTGAAGGTAAGAGATAGTTTGTCTCCCCAGCATTGGCCCTGTATGTCCTGGAATATGAGAAGTGTTTAAGGGACTTGATTTGGAATCATCCCCATCTGCAAGTGCTCCAGTTAGATTCATCTAGTAAAGGAAAAGTTTGTCCTTCCTAATGGGACACTGTTTAGTGTGCCAGGGAGAGGGAGGAAGAGAGTTTAATGTCTGAGCTTTGTCCAATAAGTCAAGAGAATGGTGACTCTCACTTACATAATACTTTACAATTTTACAGAATATTTGTCTCCAAACAACCCCAGCAGGTAGTTTCGTGGCTCTTATTTTTGGACACTGCTTTAAATGTGGTCTCATCACTGCATTTTCCCACCACTAAGCAACTGACCGCCTTCATGTATTATTATCCTGAGAAGTTCTTATGCTGCTCTTTGCACAAATCCTAAAATAGTCTTTGGAGTCTTGTCACCCAGTAGGCAGGTTATGCCTTTCAGCTTGGGGCATCTACCAGTTTGATAAATAGGTGTTTTTCCAAGTCATATTGAAATGTCAAACACATGTCCCTGTTCCACTCCCCTGGAGACCTTCCAATGGGATGTTGAGCCATTAATGAGGATTCTTTGGGTTTTGTCATTCAGCTGATTTCAAATCCTTCCACTTAATCTGTAAACTGCCAAACTTCTACATTTTGTCCACAAAATTATATGAACAAATTTTAAAGCTAAGTAAAATCTTGCAGCTACATCCATAGCATTCCTCGGATTTGCAAAGCTTATGGGGGCAGGGACTAGATATGGATCCAGTCACTAATATAGAGAGTTCCTGAATGAGAAAGCAGTTCTCATTCACATTTTATCTGTCTTATATACCAAGAGATTTGCCTAGAACCTAATAAAGTAAGTCACGTTTCATGGTGTGTCTGAGGTGGACTTGAATTCAGATCTCCCTAGCTTCATGTGGTTCTCTAGACATTACATCACATTCAATGGAAAATGATTCGTCCAGTAATCTTATTCTGATAGGATCATGGTGAGCATTTGCATTCATCTTCTATAGAATAATATTTAACATTTGTTCAGTGCTATACGATTTGCAAAGGCTTTACATGTTCTCATTGACCAGCTTTTCTCATCTGTATATATCTTAAACTTCTGCATTGGTTGGCGAGTCGTTGCACATCTTTCTTGATCCCTTTGGACACTTCCCCCTTTTCCTCATCATAAAAAATTACTCCTCACTGAGTCTGCAGAGTTTCATGCATGAGGACTTTCCATTCCTCTAGGACCCCTTCTTCCTTTGAATTGCAGTCTATGTGATCCTACAGATCCTTTCTCTGAGCCCTCTGCCAACCTTTTTCCCGTTTAAGATCTGCAGATTCTGCTTGGTCTCTCTCTCCTCTATCCCATCTCCCAAGTGCTCATTACTTGGCAAGTTTCTCATCATTACCATGTCATACACAAGATCCTCTTTATTTACGAAAAACAGAAACAGAAGAAAAAGTCTCATTTTTGTTTTTTCCACCTTTTGAAGGCTACAACTCTCAGTAAAGCAAAGCAAGTTGTTATACCTTTATTAAATGGCTGCTCTGTGCCAGACACCAGACCAAGTGCTGGGGAGGCAAAGAAGTGCAAAAAAAAAATGAAAACACAGCAAACAGCCCTTGGTCTCCTGGAGCTCTGAGCTAATACAGGAGCCACATCGTGAAGGCTTGCCATGACAAGACTTGGCAACTGATTAGCTATGCACTCCCACCCTGCAAGCAGCCATGTCTAAACACGATCCAGACGGGAGAGATCAGGCACTAGGCAGGATTAAGAAAGGCTTTTTGTAGAATCCAGGATTGTAGCTGGGACCCAAAGGAAGCCGGGCTTTGGAGATGAGTGAAGGTAACTACTCTGCATTCTCTACCTGACTTCTGGATAACTGAATTTCCCAATTGTTCTAGATCCAGGCTTGCCATCTGTTCCCAGAACTCCTTTATTCCCTCCTTCTGTCTACATGGTCTTTGGTATTTTCTGATAGCAATACAAAGTTCCCATTTCTGTTTCCATTGGTTCTTAGCTAATTTCCTTATATGTGGGTATCTTCTCAAAATTCAAGGCCGTCTTTCCTGCTTCCCCTTTTAACCATTTTCTTTCTATTTTGATAGGATGCAGCCTTTCAGAATTGTAATGACAAAAGTTAAGACTATATTTTTCAAAGTGCTCTAAATAGATCATCTGTATTGACCATCCATAGAATGAACTTCCTTGCTGATCTCTTCCTCCTGGATCTTTTGCTTTCCCTTAAGATTCACCTCAAGATCCATTTCCTTTTGAAAGTTTTTCCTAGTCTCTGTGCATTAGCCACCTGTCCCCCAAGATGATAATGTATTTGTTTTGTGTTTTATTTATGCTTACAAATATATATCCTGGACCCCACCTCATACACTTATTTAGTAAGTTCTTAATAATGTTTGATAAATATTTGGTAAGTTCTAAACTGAATGACTGATTGTTTGGGCAGCGAAGTGGTTCAGTGGATAGAGAGCTTGGCCTGGAGTCAGGAAGACTTATCTTTCTGGGTTCAAATCTGGCCTCACACACATACTAGTTGTGTAACTTTGGACAAGTCACTTTAACTAGTTTACCTCAGTGTCCTCACCTGTAAATGAGTAAGAGGAGAAAGTAGCAAAGCACTCGAGTGTATTTGACAAGAACACCCCAAATGGGCTCACAAAGAGACAGACAAGATGGAAACGATTCAAGGACTGTTTAAGATTCATAACAACTTTTTTAGGTAAAGGGAATGTTATCCTCATTTCACAGATGAAGAAATGCCTCTAGGTGAGGCACAAAGCGATTGCTCAGAATCCCACAGTGGCAATGGCGGAGCTCCTGGCTCTTCAGTCCACTGTACCACAATGCCTGTTCTCACATTTTATACTTTCTGCAACATCTTCTTTTTTTTACTATACTATTGTTTAAATAAACTGTACCCATACAGATCTAAATCAACATTTCTCCAGCAAGCAAAACAAAATGGAACAATGGCATTTGATTTTGTTGCTTTTCTTTTCTTTGTGCTAAAACATATGTAAAATACCCCTCTAGGTACTTCTGGGTAAGAATATTTATTTCATTAAAATTCATAGGAATAATTAAAGGCTATTCTACACATTAGTTGAACAAATAAGGTGAAAAATATGGTATATATTTCATGGATCAGTAGGCAAGTCCACCAAGTCAAGGGATTTGCCCCAAAAATGTTAGAAGGCAGTAGAATCATTCATTACTTCACGAAATTAAGCAAATTCAAAATTTTTTTTCTGTATTCACTCCCACTCAACTAAAATCCAGGAAAGTGCACCACCATCTCTCCCAACCCCATGAAAAATTAAATACAGAATTAGGTTTTGGACAGAACTCGTCAATATTAGTGCTCTCTTTAAACAAACAGAAAACAAACTTATTTTTGACCCCAAATATCTCTAAAAAAATTTTATTTGAGAGATCATTTGTTACCCAAATATCTTCTGTTGTATTTCAGTGATCTATTCCTATAGAGAAGTTCTCTTTGAGTTGTCTCTGTCCCCTAAAATAACTAGAAATTACTTCATCAACATGTGCCAGCTGGGTATATGTGCACTGATGTGCTGCCTCCTTTAGGACTAAAACAAAAGGATTGACACTTCTTGAGGGCAGCAGCTCTTTCCTATTTGTTTTTGGGTTCTGGAGCTTAATACTATACCATGTATGGATATAATCAGCTATGCTTTTGTATCATCTCATTAAGGATCACTTTGCTTTTGATTTGGAGAAGCATAATGTGGAGGGGAGAGCTCTACACAAATAGTCAGGAAGATCTGGATTTGATCCTTCCCCAGAGAATTACTAGGAATATAACCTTGACTAACCTGTGCCTTAGATTCCTTCTGTGTAAAATGAGGGGGCTGAACTTGATGACATCTAATGTTTCATCCAATTCTGGATCCCATGACATATTATTGCCTATTATTATCCATACAAGCTCCATGGAGTCATAGAAAGAGGGTTGGTCTTGAGGGCTTGGGGAATGGTTCCAATGCTCCTCAGTTCTGTGACACAGATCTGTGTCAGCTAAACCTCAGTGTCCCTTTCTGTAAAATGTGGATAATAATGTCTATTCTACATAATCTGCAAAAAGGACAATTTATGCTGGTTTTCAGCTAAATCTTCCTAATCATTATAGCTATATTGAAGGGGATTGGACAGTCTTGGGGTAATTGATTCCCCCTCAATGTAGGGATTCCAGCTGAACTGGATGGCCACTGATTGGGAATGTTTTTTTGGGAATTCTTATTCGGGTATGAGTTAACTTCAAGAACTATTGAGGTTATTTCTATCACTGCACTGGGAAGGCTGTGTAAAAAGCATTTTATAAACTTTAAAGCATTAAATACAAGGGAGCTGTTATTGATTTATCAACAACAGTACACATGGCCTTGTCACCTCTGTCTTTCCAAAAGAAACCAGCATTTGTCCCTTTCTATTTGAAAGATGGAATTATGGAGTGTGGTCTTGAGCTGTTTGTGATTCAATGGAGGCATTTTGTGTTTTATCGAGTTTGTATTCAAAGACTTAGGCAATAAATAGCTGCCCCCTTGCTTTTCTCTTTGTCTGCTACATTTTGAGATCTTTTTATATTTCTATGTTCACATCTGCCTTCCTTTCCTGCTCTGTAATGTCTGTTCCCCAACAGTAGCCCTCATTCATCAAATTTAACAGATCACTCCTGGCTTTTACTCCTGTCTTCTTACCAACAGAGAATCACAGAGTGGGAGAGATTCAATTTGTCTCGTAAAAAGAAATTTTTGATAACAGATGGAATGTTCATCCATTCTTTCCTCAAATACTTCCTTGGGGAGGGAAACTCCTTTTCCACAAGGAAGTCTTTCCGACTTAGAACATAAATTGTTTAGGATGTTATTCATTTGTTTGTTTTCTGCTCGTATCATGTCTACATTTGCCCTCTCTGCAATATCTTTCTATTGTTATGTAGGTCCCTCCAGAGTTTTGCTCTCTGGTACCAACAAGAAAAAAATCAGGCATCATTTTTCCATGTCAGGACATGGAGAATTTCCTGTCCTCTATAAGTCCTTACCTACCCCCCTTCACAATAATTGAGTCTTTGATTTAAAAGTAGCCCTCATAGATTTCTTCTCTCAGTTAAGGGATGACTTCCCCAGCGACAGTCCCCTTGACTCTGATTGAAATCCCCAGAGGCCCTCCTATGATTCTGTGAGAGGCCATGAGGAAGTACAAGTGATTGAAGCAAAGGAGCCAGCCAGGTATTGCCATAATCTATGCATGTACTTCAAAACATTGCTTTAAGAAACAGGATGATTTAAAAAATACCTTTTTCATAAGCCCACATCAAACAAGTCTGCTCATCTTTTTCACCACTTGACCTGCTGGGATCACAGGCTACCAGATTCATATCTGCTCCATTATCCAGTAAGAACTGCACCAGGCGGATGTGTCCATGGTAGCAAGCAGAGTGTAATCCTACAGGGTGGGGAGGAGGGAGGGAAAAGCAAAAGAGCCAAACATCAACCTCTGGCTGCCACAAAGACAATTGTTGCCCTGTAATAGGATTGTAGCAAGAGCTATAAAGTGAGAATTGATTTCTTTGATAAAGAATCCATCCTATTATGGGGCCAAAGCTCCAATGTCATAAGCAGACACTGTTTGCTCTGACAGCCAATCCACTTCTTTGCTTCGCTGTAATTCCTAGATATGGACTGTAATTACCACCAACTCAACTTAGCAGCTTTAGGAAAAGTCTAAAAGGAAGACTTCCAGACGGGCTCATTTCTCTGAATTTGACAAGCGACAGCAAAGGGAGATAACTTTCAATCATATCACGCTCTTACCAGTGTGTCCATCTCTTCCTTGATGATTGATGCTTAGGATGTTTTGGTCGAGAAGAAATTTAACGAGTTCGATACTTTTGCCGTATGTACAAGCACTGTGAAAACACAAGACACTGGGAATGAGTGTTGTGTTTGTTCAAATGGAAGTTCCCAATTCTTCTGGGATGTGGATAGGATAGATGGAATATAGTGACCCATCAACCGTCTCTCTGGAAGCTAACTAAAAGGCTCTATGAAAACTACACCAAGATTATATTAAATGCTTCAGTGGCCATATCCCAGAGCTGAATCCCATTGAAGCTGCAGTTCATTAAAAATAAACTCTTAATTTTTCCTCATGCAAATTGTCTTCTAGCCCTGGTTCCCCATCTTGAGCATATGTAGGTTTTTTTTTTTAATGTGTATAACTTTAATCCATATGAAACTTCACCTTCTTAGATTAGGTCCATTGTCTATCCTATTAGTAAATTTTTGAATCCTGACTCTTAAACTAACATGTCCAATTTGGTATGTACAGCTTTAATAGACTCATCTAAGCTACTGATAAAAGGAAGAGCACCAGAGTTTCGGGTCTGGTCATTAGGGAACACTCCTCAAGAATTGCATGAATACATGAGGTGAGTAGTTTTATGATTTGGGGAATAAGTGCTGAAAGAAGGAAGTTTAATTTTAATATGAGGAAGATCTTCCTAAAATTAGGGCTTTCAAAAAGTGGAATGGCTTGCATCAAGAGGGAACAAGATCTCTTGTCTTGAAGGTCTTCCAACAAACACCAGAGGATCACTTGTTAGGTATACTGTCTGGGGATTTTTGTTATTCAGAATTTGAACTAGATGGCTTTTGAAGTCCTTTGGAAATCTGACATTCTGTGATTTAGGACAAAATCATTCAACTAGCTCTAGATGCATTAGTTTTATCATGTGATGCATATCTTTCCATCTTGTTCTGGGCACCATTTTTTTGACAAGACATTGACAGAATTAAGTGCATTTATGGGAAGAACATATTAGGGAGAGGACTAAAGATGATTTCAAATAAGGATCATTTGAAGAATTTAGGGATGTTTAGCCAAGAGAAGACTTATCTTAGATGTGGTGTGTGTGTGTGTGTGTGTGTGTGTGTGTGTGTGTGTGTGAATCCATGATGATTACCTTCAAATATTTGAGTTCCATCCTGTGGAATCAGTTGGTCAATAAACATTTATTTAGCACCTGTCAACTACTCCTATAACTTTGCCAAGAAAACTATAAAGAGATGAAAATGTTGAACATGAAAGAAAAACAACTGCACAATAATAAAAATTGGCCAGACACTGTGCTAATCATTGAGGATATCAATAAGAGCAAAGACGTTTCCTTTTGTCAGAGTTGACAATTTGGATGCAATGGGATAGTGTATGTGAGAAAACAAAAACAAAACCAAAAAATGAGCGTGCAAACAAGTTAGATTCAAGATAAATTAGAGATAATAAAAAAG
Organism: Sarcophilus harrisii; assembly: GCF_902635505.1. Classification (NCBI taxonomy): domain Eukaryota; kingdom Metazoa; phylum Chordata; class Mammalia; order Dasyuromorphia; family Dasyuridae; genus Sarcophilus; species Sarcophilus harrisii. Next base: position 3,137,153 of record NC_045429.1, read on the forward strand.
AGTAAAGGCATTAGCATTAAGGAGATCAGAAAAGCCTTCTTGTAGAGGGTGAGAAGGAAATCAAGGACCCTAGGAAAAAGAGGAAAAGAATTCCATGTACAAGAGGCACCCAGTAAAATGCCGAGTTTAAAGAGGGTGTGCCTTATGCAGAGAAAAAGAAGAACAATGTTACTGGATCACTGAATAAGTGGAGGTGAGCAAGGTGTTTGTGAATGACTTTAAAAAAGCCAAATAGGAGTTACATTTGATCCTTAAGACATAGGGAGTCCCCAAATTTTTAAGTAGAAGGGATTTAGGAAAATCATTTTGATAGCTGACTGAAGGATGGACTGAAATGAGGAGAAAATTGAGGCAGAGAGTCCAGTTCTCATGTCCAGTTATAAGAGAATTAAGTCTATGCCATAGTAGAAGCAGTGTAAGAGGAAAAAGGGGAATATATTTCAGAAATGTTGCAAATATAAAATCAAGAGAACTTGGTGAGTTATTGGGGTATTGAGAGTGCAAGGTGTAGAGAGTTGGGAATGATCCCTAAATTGTGATTCTGAGTAACTGGGAGATGGCATCCTCAGCAATATGAGGAAAGTTAAGAGGAGGGAAGGGTTGTTTCTTTTTGTTTGTTTGTTTGTTTTTGGAGGGAATTCAGTTTTGAACATGCTGAATTTAAGATGTCCATGGGACACTGATTTTGAATTGTCTAATAGGGAGATGATAATGCAAAACTGGAGATTAGGAGAGAGGTTAGGGCTGGTTAATTCAATTGGAAAATCATCAGCATGGAGATAATAATTGAATTCATGGGGTCTGATGAGATCACTGAGTGAAATAGTAAAGAAGAAAAAGGAAAGAAGATTCAGGATAAATGGATTTAATCTTCTTATTCTGGTCCCAGGAGTAAAAGCTTTAAATAACAGCAAAATCAACTCTCCATTGAAATTCAGAAAATGTTCCTAATAATTAGAATTGTCCAAACTTGAATTGCCTGTACCCAGGTGCTGATGGATCACTCTTGATTAAAGTTCAGTGAAAGATGAATGTCTTGGGAATATTTCAGGGAGGAGTTATATTGAGGTATATGGACTAGATGACATCTGAGATGCTTCCAAATTGTGGGATTCCGTGAATCCCATTAGATTAAAAATTCCTCAAAAACAGGCACTGTCTTCTGCCCTTATTTTCATTCCCAGTGGCTGGCACATAACAATACAATAAATACTTATTATTGGACTATATGATTGGATTTTGTTACCTGTGAAACTAGATTGAGTGCATGCTTGTTCATGAGGATCTTTATAGATAGAAGAACAATATGTGACTGTTACTCTAACAGCCAAAGGATTCTTGTGCCACGGCTTCAGAAAAATACTGAAAGATTTATAGGATTTTCATACCAAGTGTTTCTTGACAAATTTATTCATATTCACGATTTTTTTCAAAGCAGGAAATCATTATAATAGTTTTTTAAAAAAAATATTTACTTTTTAGATACAGGATCTACCTGGATATTTGAAGTAAACTTCAAGGAAGTTCCTTAGAGTGGCAGGTTAACCCAAATTATTCAAGCCAGTTATCTTTTTTTCTGAATACATAGATAAATCTTCTCATCAGCAAATATGGAAACAGAATTTTCTTTAGGTGAGAATACTTGAAAATGTTCTTTCAGGGGATAATGAAGGTAGACTATAGACCTCACAAGCAGTGGTAATAATGTAGGTAAATCAATACACTTCCCTGGTCATCTGGCAAAATTATAACTAATTAATTTAGGAACAAAAAAACAAAAGAGATTTTTAAAAAAAAGATAATTCAAGGGAGGAGAGGAACACGTTGCTTAAGAATGAGCAGAAGCCCTGAAGAGAAATATTACTTTTGCTCACAAGAGCTCTTACAGCATTACTTCTAGTTCCAAGGGAGCAGAGACCCAGAGAAGGAGCATTAATTTCAAGCCCAGGGAACAGAAGTCCTTCATGAGTAAGGACCAGAATTTAGACCAGAAAAAAATGGTGATCATATTTTTTTCTCAGACCAACACTTTGGAAGCACTACAAACTTTCAGTCCTTAGAACTAGCTCTGAAAACCGCAATGCAAAAAATCCTGAAATTTGAGACAGCTTCCTTTCCAACCCTAATCCATTAATCAGATCAGAGCCAAATTTAAACATAAATTTCAAAATCAAGAAATCAGTTGGAAAAATAAGGAAATAGCAAACATGCACACACACACACAGAGCTACTATGGTGACAGGAAAAATCAAGATACAAATCCAGAATAAAATGAAATCAAAACGGCTTTTGATGCAAAGCATCAAAGAAAAATGTGATTGGGATACAAACCCCACAAGAATTCCTGGAAAAGATAAAATGATTTTCAAAATCAAAAATGAATGGTAGAGGAAAAAATAGGTAAATATAAAGGAAGAAAATTAGGGAAATATAATTAATATTTTGATAAAAGAATTGCAAAAATATGAAGAAAATAATATTTTGAAGAACAGACGTGGCCAAATGGAAAATGTGGTAAACAAAATTCACTGATGAAAATAACTCCTTAAAAGGCAGAATTAGATAATTGGGGAAAAGAGGTACCAAAACTCACTGAAGTAAACGATTCCTTAAAAATTGGACAAATGGAAGCTAATGACTTTATGAGACATTAAGAAAAAATAAAACAAATTCAAAAGAATGAAAAAAATTAGAAGAAAATATGATATATCTTGTGGGAAAAATTGATCTGGAAAATAGATTGATAAGAAATAATTTAAGAATTTAGTGGAAAACATGATCAAAGAAAAAGTCTAGACATATTTCAAGAAATCATCAAGGAAAACTGCTGATATCCTAAAAGCAGAGGGTAAAATAGAAATTAAAAGAATCCACCAAACACCAGCTGTAGGAGATTCTAAAATGAAAACTCCCAGGGGTATTATAACCAAATTTCAGAGATCCTAAGTCAAAGAGAAAATACTTCGGTAGTTGTGATAAAAAGAGATAAAGATAAATGGAGGAAGAGGATAGAGGTAAATGCATAGTTAATAATAAATGAATGTGAATTTGATGAACTCACTCATAAAATAGAAATGACTAGCAGAATGTTCTAAGACATTCTAAGACCAAAATTCAACATGTTTACAAAAAAATGCACTTGAAACAGAGCAACACAGAGAGTTAAAATAAGGGGTTGATGAAGAATCTACTATCCTTCATTTGAAAAAAAAAGTATGGCAAGAATAGTAAATATGATTTCAGGCTCAGCAATAAACAAAAATAGACCTAATTAAAAAGATATGCAGGGAAAGATATCTTGCTAAAATGAACCATATTACTTAGTTAGTAATGTAGAGTTAGTAAATATTACCAATGGAATAACATCCAAATTCTTAAAGGAAAACAAACAAATCACAGTGGGAAATAGCAAAACTATACTAGTGGGAGACCTCCATTTTCCCCTGTCAGAGCTAGATAAATCTAAGCATAAAGTAAATGAATAAGAAGTCAAAAAAAATGAAAAAGAATTGGAAACATTACATAAAATAGACCTCTGGAAAAATTGAAGGGAAAAGAAAGTAGTGTACCTTTTTCTAAGTTGTACATGGAAACCACAAAAAAATTACCATATATTGGGGCATAAACGTCTTACAATAAAATGCAGGAAAAACCAAAACTATTAAATGCACATTTTCCAGACCATAATGAAATAAAATTACATTTCTTTCTTTTTTTAAAAAAGTTTATTTTTTTTATTTAATAGCCTTAATAAAATTACATTTCAAAAAAGGCCATGGAAGCACAGCTTAAAAATTGATTGGAATATAAATAATCTGATTATAAAGAATGAATGACTCAAAAAAATCATAGAAACAAGCAGCAATTTTTTTTTAATTTATCATCTGAAAAAAATAAGGAAAAAGGAACAGAAAAGGAATACAAAACAAAACAAAGAAGAATTTCATTTAAAAAACAACATTATTAAATTTCAAAACATATACATCAAGAAAAGAGAGTAATGGAAGATCAATGAAGTGGGCATGCCACTCAGAAAAAACCTAGAAAAAAGAACAAATTTTAAATCCCCAATTAAACACTAAAACTGAAATTCTGAAAATAAAAATATTAATAAAAAAATGAAAGTTTTAAAAAGAACTAATCAATAAGACTAGTTTTATGAAAAAAAATCAATAAAATAGATAAACCATTGGTTAATTTAATCAAAAAGGAAGAAACAAGTGAACCAAATAACTAGGATCAAAAATAAAAAGATGAGAGCACCACAATGGCAATTAAATTAAAGAAATTATTAGGTTATTTTGTCCAACTTTATGCCACTAAAACTGAAATTCTAAGTGGAGTACATAGATATTTACAAAAACTATGAACTACTTAGTTTATCAGAAGAGGAAAATAATCTCATCTTAGAAAAATAAATTGAATAAGTCATAAATGAAAAAAATTCTCCATGACTAGATGATTTGGGAAAGAATTCTCTCAAACATTTAAGTAAACATACCCATGCTATATAAATTGGTTTTTTATAAATAGATTAAGAACTTCTAAAAAAATTAAAAAAATAAAAAAATATATAAAAAAGGAGAAGTTCTAACAAATTCCTTTTATGGCCCCCAAATGGTGCTGGTACCTAAATCAGGAAGAACCAAAAAAAAAAAAAAAAGAAAGCAAACTATTGACCAATTTCATTAATGAATGTTGATGCAAAAATTTTAAATAAAATATGAGCAAGGAGATTGCCGCATTATGTCACAAAGCTCATACACTATGAGCAGGTAGGAGTAACTCCAGAAATTTAGGGCTGATTTAATATTAGGAAAACTATCACATAATTGACAGTACTAATAACAAAACTAGCAAAAACCATATGATTATCTCAATAGCTGCAGAAATTGCATTTGATATAATGGTTATTGCTATTAAAAACACTAGAAAGCATAGGGATAAATGGAATTTTTCTAAAGATGATAGTTATTTCATCTATCTAAACCCATCAGCAAGCACTATCTGTAATGGGGATAAATTTTCCCCATCTGACTGGAGATAAGTAAGGATGTCCATTGTCACCACTATTATTCAATATTGTACTAGAAATGCTAGCTATAGCAATAACACAAGAAAAAGAAGTTCAAGGAACAAAATAAACAATGAGAAAATAAACCTCTCCCTTTTTGCAGATGATATGGTGATATGTTTAAAGAACCAAAGAGAAGCAGTTAAAGAATCAATTGAGAAAAGAACTTCAGCAAAGTTGCAGGATTATATAAATTTATATAAATAAATCCACATAAATCATCAACATTTTTATATGGTACCAACAAAATCCAGCAGCATGAGAAAAGAGCGAAATTCCACTTAAGATAACTTCAGATAATATAAAATAATTGAGCTTCTACCTGAGAAGAGAATCCCAGGAACTATATGAACAAAATACTTTTTATACAAATATAATCTGATCTAAATAACTAGAGAAATATTAATTATTTGTAGGTAGGCCAAACAATAAAATGAAAATGACAATTCTACCTAAATTAATTATCGTATTTATTCTATTCCAATCAAGCTACCAAAATTTATTTTATAGAGCCAGGAAAAAAAAATTAAATCATCTAGAGAAACAAAATGTCAAGAATAGCAAGGTAATGAATGAAGCAAAGTGGAAAGTGTTCCAGATTTCAAATGGTATTATAAAGTAGTAATCAGCAAAACAATCTGATACTGACTAAGAAACAGAATTGTGGATCAGTGTAATACATTAGGTACCTAACACACAGTTTTATATGAGCACAGTAATCTAGTGTTTGATAAACCCAAAGATTCAAGATAAAGATTCTCGGGAAAAATGGAAAGTAGTTTGGCAGAAACCAGGTGGTAACCAATTGCCCACACCATATGTTAGGATGAGGTCAAAATGGATAAATAATTTATACACTAATGGTATCATAAGTAAATTAAAGGAGCATGGGAAAATGTTATCTATCAGATCCATGGATAATAGAAGAGTTTATGAGCAACCAAGAAATAGAGAAGATAACTAAAAGTAAAATAATTTTTATTATATGAAATTTAAAAAGCTTTTGTACAAACAAAACAGAGTCAAAATTAGAAGGAAAACTGGAAATGGAGCAGAGTGAAAGGGGGAGGCATGATTGGCAAGTTACTCTGACAAAGGTCACATTTCTCAAATATCGAGAGCATTGAGCTAAATTTATAAAAATAAGAACTATTTTCCAGTTGCTAAATAGTTAAAAGAAATGATCAGACAATATCAGAAGAAACCAAAGCTATCAACAGTGATGTGAAAAAATGTTATCCCCTCCAGAGAGAACTAATAAACTTTGAATGAAGATTGAAGCATATTTTTTTTAAGTTTTATTTTTCTTCTTTTCTTTTTGCAACATGGTTAATATGGGAAATGTTTTTCATGGCTTCACATGTATAATTGACATCAAAATGTTTACCCTCTCAAGAAGGAGAAAGGAGTGGATGTGGGAAAGTATGGAATGTAATTTTTTTTAAAAAAAAAAGTGTTGATTTTTTTACATGTAACTGGGAAATATTTAATAAAATCAGTATCAAAAATACTCAATAGTCTCTACCTTCTCATTATCCAGTACCAGGTTATGTTGATGGAAAGGCCAGATATTACATGAGGAACACATACAGAAAAAATTGAGTTATACTATTGATTAAAAGTTCCCAATATTGAAATCATCCGTTTTTGCATTAGTTATAATGCTACAGAAAAAAAGATGCTTGTTCACTAGTCTTTATCTCCCAACATTAATGTAGAGGCAAGGAGCCATGGGTGTGTGGAGGAGGAGATTTTGAGAAGTGATCACTTCAAATCAGGACAGCTCTTCAATGTAGCATTCCAGGGTTTATGCAAAGGTGCTAACTAGGAAGTATAGGTGAAACAGAGCTGGACAGATAGTTATCAAATTTATAACTTTAAGAGAAAAAAAATCAAACACTGCTGGCCATTAAATGTCTGCCACCAATCAACTTCAGACCACTTAGTCTATGGAATTCAACTGTTACACATGTAGTCCTGTTGGTCTTAATGCTTTTTCAATCTCCATGTGTCCAAGTACCAATCTGTCTTGGAGAAGTCAGACCCTTCATAAATGGCTCCTTGTGATTCACTTGATGGCCACAAGAGTATTTCCCAATTTCATGCAATAGGCAGTATGGCATTCTGCTTAGCGTGCTGAGGTTGGAGTGAGGAAGGTCTGTGTTCCAGTCCTGTCTCTTATTCGGGTTGGCCATTTGACACTGGGCAATTCCTCTAGTTTTTCCAAGTTCCAGCATCCTTATCAGCAAAGTGAGACCAGGAGTTCCCTGGGGCATCTTCACAGGTTGTGGGGAAGATTAAACCTCTTTAAAAACAATGAGGATTGTCTCAGTTTGATAAATGGTGACCCTAAAGATAAGAGGGATTGGACGGCTTGCTAACAAGTCACATAATTAAAACTTGGCTGAATTAGGAGTCAAATGCAACTCTTCCAAAGCCAGTTCTCCTTCCACTGTTCCCCCCTGAACAAAAGTTCCAGTAAGATGGCAGTGAGGGCCAAGACTTGGGAAGGAGCTCACTCTGAGGATGAAAGCAAAAGCAGGAAACTCCTGAAATCTGGGCTTCTCATCAGGAACCTGGTCTTAAGAAACCCTCCCAACTATATCTGTTCATTTAGAAAATATGCCATTATAGAGTGCTCTTAATAGATCACTCAGTCCATTCCAGTATAATCTAATGAGCACTTAAGTGCTGACTATGACCAGAGGTTCTGGTGCTAAATAATGAGAATACAAAAACAAAATGAAAGTCATCTCCTGCTCTTAAGTAGACCATCTATAAATAAGCATCTACATAAGAGGTCATGGGGAGAAAGCATTAATGCTTAGGAGAATCGGGAAAGGATTCTTGTAGAACAGGGCACAAGCTATATGAAGGCAGTCAAGGCAAGGTCTGAAGTAAGTGCATTGGATGTTAGAATGGGGGGTTTCTCAGGAGTGCACATAGCTTTAGGCTAAAGAGTATTTTAAAAGTTTTTCTTCCAATGAAGAGAGTGTTGGATCTAGATCCAGGAAACACTGGGCTCCAAATCCTCACTTTGGGTAGGTTCAAGGGCATATGTGATCTTGGGTCAGTCACATTCTCAGAAGCATTTTCCAACATCTGGGGATTGTGGTATTCGTGAGACAAGGTTATTACGAGACTCAAGTGAGAGAATCTTTGTACAGCCCTCCATAAATATGTATGGTTATTCATCTCATATATCCTTTTTGGTTACTTGTACATGATGTCTGTTTCCCTTTAATGTGTCAGCTCCTTGTCTTCTCTCCTCCCCTCTAAGTGCCTAGCACAGTGCCTGACACTTTTTGATTGAACACAGGACAAGAGAGTTTCAGACTGTAACTGCTGTAAACCAACAATCCCTTGCATGGATGATGGACAAATAAGAAGAGCTTGGTATTGCTGGGCTTGGACCAAAGAGCCTACAGAAGGACAATGTTTTGACCAACAATCCCTTGCATGGATGATGGACAAATAAGAAGAGCCTGGTATCGCTGGGCTTAGACCAAAGAGCCTACCAAAGGACAATGTTTTGATGTATTTCTAAGGGCTAATCGGCACTGAAAAACTCCCAGACTGGGAGCAGGGCCAACTTTCTTGGGGACCTTCAGATGGGCCTTGGTCTTAGTGGAGGAAGGCAGGAGACAGAAGAGCCACCAGGATGGTGGAAGATGGAATGTCTGTGGCTGACTTTGTCCTCAATTTAAATACCCTATTACAATTACATCAATTTTAGAACTATTACATCACCTAATGCTAAGCATTAAGTATGTGTAAACTAGATAATCATTGTCTCATCAACTCCACTGAGTTAACATCTTGTTTCAAGTTTACTTCTCCAGAGTTCTGGCTCTCTACATATGTACACATATACAAATATAATTCTATGTTTTCTGTCTTTTATATAGCAAATCTTAAAGAATTATGCAACAAGAGCTATTATAATTATCTCTTCATTTGCTTGGAATTTAATGATGGCAGTGACCATTTCTTATCTAAACTCTGAATCCACCTTAATCTTCTGTACACTGGCTAGTTGAATAAATGTGTGGATGAGCAGATAATCACCTTTTGTTCCATGTTCACTGAGAAGAAAGACTGGAGTTAGGAATTGACACAAAGCTATCTCCAGATTGCACTTCTCAGTTCTTTCACTCCCTAATAAATCAGCCCCTTGGATGATCTGAGGACAGCTTCTTCCTCTGTTTTTGCCATTGTATGTGTATGGTTTGTAGATTTTCATATACGATTTTAGTCATTTATTTTAAACAAATACAAAGATAAAAATGGTTTTGACTGAATACTAGCTAAATAACCAATTAGCATAAATTTATTAAGCACCCACTATGTGCCAGACACTGTGCCAGGGGATATAAATATAAAGAACGAACCAGCTCTCAAAGATTGGATGACATCAAGGAGTTTATAATCAGTTAATTAAAAAAAAGTGTCCTTAATTAAATCAAAGAATGCACCCAGAACTTGATTAGGCACTTAGGGAGAAGTGGACTCTGGTGCTTTATCATGCTTTTCCTCATTTAGAACTGGTGCTTTTTATGTGCTTCTGAAAGCAAGATGGACTTCTCAGAGATTCATAGAAAGAAGTCAGTAGCTCTTGGGCATTTTTGTGGCCATCCGAATGATGCTTTTAAAGGATGACAGATGGTTTCCTTAGAAAGGTAGGCACATTTGTACCCAAGATGCTAATGGCAAAAACTACACATATAATAGAAAAAAGTGCATCACATTTGTAACTGTTGAGTTCCTGCAATGAGAATCTGGAAAAAGGAGAGATTGTTGGAGCTGCCGCTCTTGGCAGCTTCCCCCAGAATGAGGAGGGAAAGCAGCAATATGCTTACAGATGTTGATATGCCTGTTGCCATGACAATGTCAGTCGCTGTCTTTGTGGCTGTTGCTAGGATGGCAGCAGCTGGCTCCGGCTCCATCTGTTGTCCTGACGACAGCATCTGCCTCTACCTTAGCTGCTATGTGTCTAGCCCGGGCCCCTTGCCCTCTCCTCAGCTTCTGCTGTGTCTCTGTTTGCAACATCTGCTGGCTTGTCTTTGTTTTGCATATGCGGCTTCATGTACAGTTTATGTGATCGCCCATTTTAGATGACAATTGTATTTAAATTGCACTCGATGCAGTTGTCTTCAACTGAGTCCAAAGAGGGATAGCTTTCAGAAATAAGGAAGCGACATCATTCCCGTGCCCTTACCCAATCAGGCCCAAACTAGGTATAGGTTCAGGAGTGGGTTCCACATTTTGGAACGGGCAGAATGTAGAGAAGAGCCCAAGTGGGTTAGTGAAGGGTCAGTCAGTCAGTTAACATTTATTAAGCACCTCATGTATGCCAGGCATTGTGCTATGTGCTGGGGAGATAAAGAAAGTCAAAGGCAGTCCCTGCCTGCATGTAATGGGGGGAGAGAACACATAAAAAACGGCTTAAAGGTGGGAAAGGAAGGTAGCAAGCTAGTCCTGGGTCTTTTATAAATACGGGATCAGGAAGGAGCTGTCCAATGTGCCTCTTCTATTGTGTCTAGTCAGAGGGACAGAGGGGACTCGGGGAGAAGGGGGAATTAGGAGTTCAAGAGCTGATTAAATCTTTCAGGAAGATGATTTACTGGAGCAAATGAAGAAGTCCAGTAGCTCAGACACAAAAGGGCTTATATTAATATGAAATTAAAAGTAGTTGAAAGAACAGAGGATGCCTGAAAAAATATTTGAAAGACTCTCCTATTAGATTTATTCTGCTGGAAACCATAGAGAAAATCAGGAGTAATGGTTAGAAATTGGGAAGAAGAGGATACAGGCTTGATCTCAGGAAAAACAAGAGGACGTAAAAAATCCTAATGATTAGAACTTTTCCAAAACATGTACCTTAAAAGGTCTTTAAGGAAATCTTTGATAATCACTGAATGAATACAGTATAGAAGGAATGGTTGAGCAGATGCAGTTCTTTTTGAAATTCTATGATTCCTTGAAATATCCCTTACCTGTGAAAAGCTGTTTCACTAAAAATGTTTTCCTTTGCCAGACTTTCTGTTCCTGACACTTGAATTATTTCCTTGGCAACTTCAAATTTTCCATTGTAGCAAGCCCTGAGGTTAAAGAAAATATAGGTTCCTTTTAAAATGCTGTTGAAGTCACATAACATATGTCGTAGACCCAAGTGCCATTAAGTAATACTCACAAGTGCAAAGGTGTGTCTCCATAGATATTAGCAATGTGTGGCTGAACATCAGAATCACTTTGGAGCAGAAATTTTACAATATCATGGTGTCCAAATCGAGAGCAGAAATGGAGAGGTACATGGTCTTCATTATCTTGGGCATTCACTGTCATCAACAACAGAGGATGGAACAGGTTATTGTGACTGTTTATCATTCGGTTTCCATTTGTGCAATTGTTTAATACCATGCCCTGTGCCCGGGATGTTCTCAGGAAATTCTAATTGATAATGATACAATTCAGTTCAACTCAACAAGCATTTATTAAGCCCTTTATAAGGGCATATGTGCTATGTGCTGGGGTTAAAAAGGGGAACACAAAATAAACCCTCCCTCTTGCCCTTAAGGAGCATGTAGTCTAGTGACTAGGTATCTCATCCCTTAGCATCCTCTCCCCTTTGACTGAATTTTATGAGGAATCTACAGAGGGAAAAAAAAGAATTTATGATTAAAAGGAACTATGAGTTTACACTTTGACCAGATGTTGCCAATGTCTGATACAAATTTCTTCAGAAACACTGATTTACAAAGGCAGAGTTCCCTTAACTTTAAAGATATGATTTATACCAATCATTCTTACTATAAGACATTATTAAATCTCCTTAAAAGGATAATTAAGGCTACTAGATGGATAATCAATGGGAGGGACACTAGATGGAGACTTCTAAATTATAAGATTATAAATCTGCACTCTTTAGATTATCCTTAATTCCCTGAAGAGCAGAGTATCCAGTTGCTCTTTGGTGATCTAGGCAACCTATTTGAATGGGACACAGGGAAATGGCTCTGGAAGGGATGCTATACTCATAGAAAGTTAAAAGATCTTCCCCTCACCTCAACTACCAGAGTCTACTGAGCCCTATAGGTAGGTGAGAGTATTGTTCACCATATTAAATCATTGAGCTGATTTCTAAGACTATGTGTATTAAAATTGGGCTAATAGTCAGAGAGTAATTGTGGTGAGTATCTCCCAGGATTGTATCTCCCAGATGCTGGAGATAGTAAATATTAAATAGAATGTTTAGTGATTATTTCACATTTTCATTTGTCTCTTAAATATTCTTCTCTTATTGGGGTAGAGATGGAATAGACATACAAGAGCCGAGAGGGATAAGACCACGTAATGGGGTTCTGGCACAAGGATCATCTTCAACACCGTCTGATTTCATGGTTCCCAGGGTCCCCCACTAGGTTATAACTACTTTGTACTTCTTTTGTTTACTTATCTGAACCTCTGGCTATCTCCTCCTTCCTAATTTTAGTAGATCCTATGTTTTGTGAAAGCAGGGATTGTTTCATTGTATTTTTATTTTATTGTTTCATTATTTTTGTGCCTGTATTATAATGAATAACTAAATAACAACAAAGCGATTGTTCCAGAAGATAGTGGGACTTGATAAAAGTTGGCTGATTTGAATTATTGAAGAGAAAAAAATGTTGCTTTTGATACAATCACTACATCAAACATTCACAATCCTACGTGGCAAACTCTCATGAAATGTATGGATGGCACCTAATCAGCTTACTTATATATAATTGAATATTAAATGTAAGCTTGAGGAGAATCAAGGATGCTTTCAAGTCTTACCTCCCAAGCTGAAGCAGATTCTAGTAAAGTCAATTTAAAAAAGAGTTAGGGAAGAGCTTGTGCATCTTAGAGGCTTTGAAGCATAGTGGTAATGGTTTGGCCATAGAAAGAATAAGACATGGGTTCAAATGTGTCTTGTGACATTTACTAACTTTGGGATTCTGGACACGTCAATCCCTTACATTGTTTTTGCCTCAGATAATTGCCCGGGACTTATTTACAGAGTAATTAATAACTGGTGGTACTCAGCAATGGTAGATAGGCTTTTTTCCATTGATAAAACCACAGATCCTTGCATCCCCTAAAGTGTGTACTGGACCATGCATGGGCCCTCTGTTTGGGATGTAATGAATGGAGTTCCTTTGGAGGGCAGATAGGTTCGATGAGGTAGCTTGTGCTTTTCTATGAAAGGCAGGGCAACATAATTGAAATAAATGCCTTAGACAGGATCAGTGTGTCAACCAGCAACAACATTGGAGGAGCCATTATTCCTTATAGGAGCTACTGTTTGACAATGCAACAACTCCTAAGCAGCACTAGGAGGAACAATAGTAATAATGAATTCTTCTCCCCGAGAATGGAAGGCAAGCCTCGGCAGAAGACTGGGCACCTACAAAAAAAGAGTTGTGGAATGGAAAGAAGACGTGGTAATGGGCAAATTTCAAGCTCTGGGTCTTACAATTTAGGTTGATTTATTTTGGAAACCAGCAGGCATTAACACATGCGAGCTTCCATGACACGTCCTTGAGGGTGATGGGAATGCAAGGGGAAGTGTTCAGTGTAATTTTGTCTTAGGTTTCTTCTGTTTCTGTTCTTGTGTTGGTTTGTTTTATGCAACTCTCAGTTACTATTGTAAATCAGAATGTGATTCACCGGGGATGTTTTTAGAAGGAACTTTGTTTTCTCTTTTATGTAGAATTGAGAGACGCAATGTGCCTTAGTGCATAAATGCTGGACTTGGAGAAGCAGGTGGGAAATCCTGCCTCAAACAATGGCTATTTTACCCTGGACAAGTCCCTTAAATTATCTCAGTCGCAGTTTCCTCATCTGTAAAATAAAGGTTGTAGCAGATGGAGAGCACCATACTATACAGAGGGCTAAGCCTGGATTCAGGAAGGGTTATCTTACCAGGTTCACATCTGACTTCAAACACTTGCTAATTGTGTGACCTTGGGCAAATGACTTAACCCTGTTCACCTCAGTTTCTCATTTGCAAAATGACTTCAAGAAGAAAATGACAAATGACTCCTTTAACTTTGCCAAGAAAACCCCAAATGGAGTCCCAAAGAATTGGATGTGAATGAAATAACTGAACAACAAAAATAAATAAATAAATAAATAAATAAAGGTATCGGGCTTAATGATGTCTGGGGTCCTTCCCGGCTCTAAATCTATGATCCTAGGTAATAAATTCACAAATCCTTAATGATTCCTATGTTTGAGTTCCTGCCAGGTATTTAGCATTTCATCTTCCCCTCAGTCATCTTAGATGGTGTTACCACACCTCTGGGGAAGCCAGATATAATCCCAGGCTATTTACTCATGTAAATCCTGGGCCCTTTATGTCCTTATTAGAACTTTATTGGAGGAGGTCAGTAGACTCAGCAGCAAAGTAGTGACTAAATTATTCTTCATGACCAACCTTTTAATTCTTTAAAGTTTTCTTTTCCAGTCAGTCAAGCTTTTCAATGTGGATTTTTTTTAAAAGAATGAATATTGAGATTGGAACATAAGGTGATTTTCTTGTTTGCACTATAAATTTCCAATGTTGCGGCATTTCTGTCTTGTTTAATTCCATCAAATATTTGTGAATTCATTTGATAAAGTGAATCTCCACCAAAAAAAAAAAATCCCAATGATGCTTCTACTGTCTACAGATTTTACAGAAAAATGGGTTTATCTTGGAGATTGGCTAAAAGATTGTAATAAAAAAAATTACTTATGATCTCCCAAAACCTAAGAAAAATATGATGTGGGGACTCATGTTCACAAGAAATGATCGGTTAGAAATCAGTCAATAAATGGGTTTTAAGGATCTATTATGTGCCACTCATAAACAATACATATTTTGATTCACATTTCAATGGAAAAATCAAGGAAAAAATACTAAATAAATGTCTCAAAGTAGTCCCACATTTTGTGTTATGCACATGAAGAAACAGCAGAATGCAGTATTTGGAATCAGAAAACTTGGTTTCATGGTCCAGCACATTATAGATGCTTGATAAATGTTTATGGGATGGCTGACCCATCCTTGCCAGAGAAGTAACCACAAATGTTTCATTTTGTTCCATCTATATGAGTTTGAAACCACCATCTCCATGCCCTTGCAAAGGCATGCTCTCCCTCATCACAGTCTCTGGAAGCCCCTTCAACTCATTTTGTTTTCCTTCTCAGGTTATTTTTACCTTATGTCTAAGTCTGATTTTTCTTGTGCAGCAAAATAACTGTATGGATATGTATACATATATTATGTTTAATGTATACTTTAACATATTTAACAATTATTGGTCAGCCTGGCATCTGGGGGAAGGGGTCCGGGAAGGAGGGGAAAAGTTGGAATAGAAGGTTTTGCAAGGGTCAGTGCTGAAAAATTACCCATGCATATATCTTGTGAATAAAAAGTTATAATAAAAAAATAGACAAACTGTATGCATTCTCATTTCTCTCAACTCTCAGACAGTAGTTGGGAAATTCAATGTAAGGAGTAAGGAATAAGAATGAGTGCCCCCTCCTATCGGAGACCATCGATGGTCTGCCAGATGCTAATGCCATCCTGGAAATTATTTGAATTTATTTTCTGTGTATATATTAAAATTTGGAGCAAGTGAGCAGAGGAATAAGAATTCGCTTTGTGATCCGGAAGATCTGAGGCTAAATCTTACTTTGGGCACATACTTAGCTAAGTAAACCTGCAGAAATCATAGCCTTCCAGTAGTCAGAGGCAACTCTAAGCTCAAAAGCTCCAGGCCTGGTGCTAATCTCCTTTGGTGGAAGGAATGAGCTCACTGGGAGTTCTCTTCACCAGTGAAATCCTGGGTTTGGTCTAATTCCAGTTATAATACTTTGTATAATTGTAGGTCTACAAGTTGTTTCCTCACTAGAAACTCCTTGGGAGAACGAACTGATGTGTTTTCTTAGCACAGTTCCTGGCCCATGAGGGTCAATTAAGCAACACTAATGGATTGATTGACTGACCAAAAGAGAAAACAGAAAACAGCGAAAACCATGTTAGGAAGACTGTGGATGAGAGCATTTGAACGGCAGTCATCCCATACACGTTGGCATTTGTTTGCTGTCGGACATTGTCACTGCTGTGGTCATCATCACTGGCAGCACAATTCAGAGTTGGGAAATAGGAAAAGTTTCCTTCAAGAGACAAGAAAGCTGCTCTTGGGGCAGACTGCTGTCCTGAATGAGCTTCGGGTGAGAAAGGACACTGCCCAAAGGGAAGGGCTGTGTCCGGACACACGGCCCCAAATATACGCTTCATTCATGTAGACACGGCACAAAGACTCCCTTCCCAGGCTGCTGCACCACAAAGGGACTGGGTCCAAAGCTCAAGACCTCCCCGGGTGTAGGGCCATGTCGCCTTCTGATCACTGACCAGCTTCCACTGCTGAAAATGGCCTTTTTGCATCTTGGGGAGAAAGGAAAACTGCAAGCCCTCCCCGTGCCACGTGCGGCCACCTGCCGGCCAGTCCCCTCTCCTTGGAGACGGGGAAGGAGCCCCACATTTTGCTCGTGTCACTGACCAGGGCCCTCGGAGGAGGCCGGCCGGACGCTTACAACCTAGGCCGGAGATGGGGCTGGCCGCCCCAGCCTCCTGAATCTCCAGGGCTATTTTCAGAATTACAGTTGGCTAATTTTGCAGTGGGAATTTATTTTCATTCTAAAGTGTTGGTGACATTCTGGGTTGCCATGACAACCCCCCGTAAATACCAGGTTTCAAATTGTGCTCCTTTACGGGTCATTCATTTCATCTTCCCCTTTCGTACATTTTCCGTGGCGAAGGTCCAGTCCAAACCAAATCATCTGGAAGCTTAGTCCGCTTTTCAGAATAAATGAACTGACGAATAATAACGCCGGGCTCTGGCGGGCAGGAGGCCCACGGCTCCTCCGGTTTATTTTTTGCAGTAATGGTTCAGTGCAAACAGGTCTTAAATATCAAGGTTATGCTTGAAGAGGGGGAAAAACATACTTAGAAATCTGAGTCATGCTGGCTCCACAGTTTTAAAAACGAGAGAGTGGGAGGCACAGAGTGCACGTGAGGGGCTCGGGGAAAATGTTAAATTGACACCGTATGATATTAGAGTGTGGGAGGGGCGGGGGCTCCTTCCACCTTCCCATCCTGGTGCAGAAGGAGGTTTTGGTCCTAAGGACATGCCCTTCCTAGGAAACATTTGTTTGGTATCACAGAGCCTCGGAGGTGACTGGGGAAAGGCTAGAAGTTAATTCAAGTAATAAAAAGTGAAATGGAGCTAGTCAGGTCTCCCTTAGGACTTTGTATCTCCAAGTGTAGCAGCTCCAGACACAGTGTAAGTCCTTCGATAGATTTGTTGGTTGACTAAGTGACTGAGAGAAGAGAGGCTGAAGAACAATACCGTTTGTGGATTGACTAACTGATTCATGGCTAGAAGAAAAGTTTTGGTCATTGTCCAGGAGTCTCAGTGGGTTGAGCATCGGACCTGGAGTCAAAGACGAGTCATTAGCCACGTGACAGTGGACAAGTCACCAAACCTGTTTGCCTTAATCCATAGGAGAAGGATCTTGGTTATCAGTATCTTGGTTAAAGAATAATCAGCCCAACAAAAACAACAAAACTGGACAGCCCAACAAAAACAACAACAGGGATCATGAAGAATCAAGCACAAATGAATCAATTGAACAAGAACACTCATTCTGCACCAGAAAAATGAATGGCTCCCAAGCCCTGGGCACTCACCTGCTACATATTGGATATTTTAAAACATAGAAAGGCACGTTGTCACAATTTCACACACACACACACATCCAGATGCAGACACGCAGACAGACCCACAAGGCAACATTTCCTTTTGCTAGGATGATAGGAGGCTCGCTCTCCTTTCCTGTTTTCTTCTATGTGGAAGCTTTGGGCTTTCATTACGAAAGGTGAAACCACTGATTAGCTGGATTAACTGGAAATCAATCTGTACTTTGGAGCAAGAAGCTGGCAGTTGCCAAGGCCTGCCAATCTTGTCCATTTTTGTACTGTGTAGTAAAGGCCAGCAGCCCTTCCAGCTGTGTTTTTAATTAGGTCTCTTGGGGGTCAATGGAAGAAGGCTGGTTCCGCACGCCTGAGGGGACTTCACAGCAAGCAGATCAACACTGTGAGAACTTTGTGTCCAAAAGGGGAGGGCGCGGGCAGGGGCATGGGCCGGGGAATGGCTTTTCTGCTTCTGAACAATAGTCACAAATGGCCCTTAGGATGAGGACTGTCCAAAGCTGACTAGTCTTGCCCAATGGCCTTAGAATGTCTTTAGCCTGATCATACCCAATCCAGCTTTTGCATTTCAAAACTCAAACCCAAACCAAGTGATGTGATCTCTGGCAACATCCTCTACGTTCCCTTGTAAAATCAGGAGGAAGGCTTCATGACATCATGCAAGAGTTTAATGCATTTTAAAAATGGGACTCAGGATGTGTCAATCAATCCGCAAGGATTTCTTCAGCACCTGCTGTGTGCCAGACACTAGTCAGGATTTGAGGGGGAGGAGGGAGTGACAAGTCAAGTCAAAAAAAAGTCCATGAAGTATTTTCTAAGGAAAGGTGCTGGGTGCTGGAAAGGGGACAAAAGGGGGAACAGTCCTGCCTTCAATGATCCCATTCTCTAGTGGGAGAAACAATGTCCCCCATTAGAAAGAGCGGGAAGCTCCCTCTCTAGTCTTAAGCTGTGATTCTTATGGTTTTTTGTGTGATGGACCCCCTGGGCACCCTGAGAAAGCCTTGGAAGCTCTTCTCAGATTATTTTTAAATGCGTACAATAAAATGTATGGCCACACAATGGAAACCAATCATATTGAAGGGATAGTCATAAAAGATTTTCCTATTTGTGTTCTTGGATTCCAGGTCCAAAAGCTGTTTTAGAGACATCAAGCCTTCTATAATTTCAAGATTTAGCTGTTCTCCAACATTCATTTAATCCTAGAGTTTAAGGGAATTACTGGTGTGAAGCCTTTGTTTGAAATAGCGGCTAGAGAGCTGGGCCGAGAGGCAGGCTCCAAATCCAAGCCTCTGACCCATGTTGGCTGTGTGACCCCGGCTAAGTCATTTTACCTCTTAGCACCAAAGACACCTTCCGAGATCATTTTGTTAGAGGAAGCTGCTCACAGGGAGCTCCAGAAACAGATGTAATTTCAGGTTCATTCAAAGAAACTTAAAAAGAAACTTTAAAAATCTAGGTATAGCAAAAGCAGGGTCTGTTTTTTTTTTTTAACAACTCAATGTTAGTACAATTTATAAACCACCATTTTAGTTTGCTGTTGGGTAAAAATAATATCTTACCATCTGCTTTGCTGCCTTCTTCCATCAAGAGTTTTGCAATATTAAGGAATCCTTTGGCAGATGCTAAGTGGAGGGGCCGATCTCCAACTTCCCCACTTAGATTCACATCGGCACCAAATTTCAGCAGGAGACGTGTCACCTAAAGGAACCATTCATTTAAATCAGATATTAGAACTTTTTACATCTAATGAATGAAGGCATGCAATACTTTCAGTATTCTTGGAGAAGAATCTTGGTAACTCCAGAGACATAGAGCCCTAATCCCTCTCCACCTCATTTTTTTTTCATAATTAAAATGGCAGAAATGTCTACTCCGTCTGGTTTGGAGAGATGCCTCGTCAAGCGAAGGTGATGTTGCAAGGGGCTCTTGGTGCAAGGACGCGGCGGCTGCTTGTCTCTGGCTCCTGCTGCTTCCCATCCTTCCTTCTCTCTTGCAATCCAGCCAGCCTTCCATAGGATGGCTCTTCTTGAAAGTCGCTCTGATTTCTTTCCAGCCACACCTAGGAGGCTTCCCTCGTGCCTTGTTTCTCTCAACCGCTCTTTGGATCTTGGTATTGCTGATCACTCCTCCGCTTCTCCATGGAAATCGGAGTTCTGCAGCATCTCCAAGGGGTTTTATTTATTCCTTGTGCAGAGTGATCCCCAGCACTTTGAAAAATCTCATCCAACCTCCACATTTTACAGATGTGGAAACTGAGCCTCGGCAAGCTTTGAATGGCTTTAAATAAGTAGAAAAAAAGGCAAATGTGGAGGCCTGTGTTGAGGACAGCAGAGCAGCCCACATGTCTGAGATCCACTTCTCTCCCCCCAAAAGAGCTTGGATGAGTCCCAGAGTTTCTGCAGAGTCTTAGAAGTACCTCAGTGCCAACCATTTCTCTCCTGTACTTGGGGCTTCTCTGAGGATCATCTTTATAAACAGAGTAAAGCTCAGTGTTCTACCTTCTCCCCTTCCCAGAGATCCCTCCCCTTCAAACACTCCCATGTTTTTCTGACAGCTCAATCAGGGGACAGCTGGAATGGAAGGAAGTCCAAGTGGCCCAGTCTGGCTTCCAACATGGCAACAGACACACGATTTATCGAGATCGTGGCAAAAACCCATCAATTTGTGCCATCGTGGCTCCAGGACAGGATGGGATTCAGAAGTGAGCCAGTCCAAAGGCCTCACATTGCCATCGATAACCCTGAAGCCCTGGGGTGGGTTGTAAGTGGGCACCATATCACAGAGTGAGTGTCCAAGCACAGATTTGAACCCTTTTTCTTTGATTTCCTGCTGGAGTAAAACACTGCAATGGGGAGAGGAAAGGGGGAAGGAGGTATGTTATTCTACTTAAAACAACAAATTGTGCCTATAGAGAGTTCTTTCCTTTTCCAAGTGTTTGTGAAGAGCCATCCTTTAAATTCAAGAGAAATCAGAGTAGTCGCCTTTAACTTTAGGGAGACTAGCACTTACTAGCATATACAGTATAGGAACTAATGCACACACCTCATAAATCCCAGTGATGAGATCTATAAAAGGTAGGCACAAAGTATCTCTAAAATCTATTGTCTATTAAGCCCCATGATTATACACTTTGGGGGATATTGCCCACAGTAAGAAACATCAACTCTTCTCCGGAGAAATGAATGAATGAACGGCCGGAGGGCTGATGTGTCAAGCACATTTCTTTCTAGCTAATGTACCATTCTCCTTGTCAGCATAATGCAGAAGAGGACCATTGCAGCCATAAATTGCATTCGTGGCGCCTTTCCTCACAGGGAGGAGTCCAAGTCCCTTATCATAAAAGTCCCATGCCCATTTTAGCATAATTTCACAAGACTGTGACGATATGTTCACAGCAAGTAAACAACCTTATCTCCCCGCCCAACATGTAAAGATTCCCTTTATGTTCCCATTAAACGATGAGGTTAATCTCCAAAGAGGAAAGCTCCTCAGATGGCATGCATGGCGTACATCCTTGCTGCCACGAAACAGAGAAATGAAGAGTTTTTCAATCATCTCAGTTTTTGGAGTTGTCACTTTCCAATGCATTTTTCTTTCTTTCATTTTTTTTTTGAAAATAGTATTTCCCCCCCATTACATGTAAAGGGAGTTTCCAACATTGATTTTTTGTATGATTTTGAGTTTCAAATATTTTCTCCCTCCCTTCCTCCTGTTCCCCTTCTCTAAGGTGTAAAGCAATCTGATAGGGGGCATGTATATTCAGTCATGTAAATGTATTTTCACGTTAGTCTTGTTGTGAAAGAGGAAAGGGAACAAAAGGGGAAAACCACAAAAAAATAAAAATAAAAAGAAGGAATTGAAGACAGTATGTTTTGATCTGAATTCAGACTCCGTACTTCTTTCTTTAGATGTGGATCTCATTTTTCATTATGAGTTCCTTAGAATTGTCTTGAATCAATACATTGCAGAGAAAAGCTAAGTCAATCATGGTTGATTATCACACCAAGTTACTATTACTGTGTACAATGTTCTCCCGGTTCTTCTCACTTCACTCAGCATCAGTTCATGTATGTCCAGATTTTTCTGAAATCTGTCTGCTCATCATTTCTTAGAGAATCATAGCATTCCATTCCATTTATATGTTACAACTTTTTCAGCCATTCCTCAGCATCCATTTAATTTCCAATTCTTTGCCATTACAAAAAAAGAAGTTATGATTTTTTATACATGTGGTTCCTTTTCCCTTTTTTACGATCTTGGTGGCATACAGACCTACTAGTAGTATTGCTGGATCAAAGGGTATGTCCAGTTTCATTGTCCCTTGGGAATAGTCCCAAATTGGTTAGATCAGTTCACGACTCCACCACCAAGGCTAATATGTCTCAAACCCCCCCCCCCAATTTCTCCGATATTTATCATTTCCCATTTTTTGTCACATTAGCCAATCTGATAGTGAGAGGTGATATCTCAGAGTTGTTTTAAATTGTTTCCCACCTTTCTGTTCTCCTTCTACACTTGGTTATGTTGCTTTTGTTTATGCAAAACCGTTTAGATTAATGTGATCAAAATTAATCCATTTTGCATTTCATAAGGTTCTTTGTTTCATTTGGCCATAAACGCCTCCCTTCGCCAAAGATCTGACAGATAAATGAGTCCTTGTTCTCCTAATTCCCTTATGGTGTCACCTTTTACATCTACACCATGTCCCCATTTGGACCCTATCTTGGTACAGGATGTGAGATGCTGGGTGTTCCTGGCTTCTGCCATGCTACTTTCCAGTTTTCCCAGAAGTTTTGTGATGCTGAGTTCTTATCCCAGAAGCTGAGTCTATTGCTTTACCAAACAATAGATTAATAGTCATTTGGCCCGTTGTGTCCTGGGTTCTGGCAGGCAGTTTGCCTGCTGAGCCGGCGCTGATGGCTGTAGATCTCTGCTGTAGCTCCTCGGGACGGACACTGTGCCCTGGGCCGAGAGTCCCTTCCTCGGGCTGGAGAACTGACTCCTTCCTCTTTTTGTACGTTCTGTGACTCCAGAATTCTCTTAGGGGCTTGATTTAATATTGTTTCTGGGAGTAACTGGGGAGAGCTCAGGCAACTTCCCGGCTTCTCTCCCTCTGGGCTCCCCACTGCTCCCATGTATGTTTGATGCCGGACTCGCCAGTGCAGTCCAGCGCTCTCCAAGTAACACATCTGTGAAATGAGAAGTCAACTCTGGCCAGAGGCCGTGCTTCACAGTCTGAGAGCATCCAAACTCACGCCTGAAGCAATAAGGAGAAACCAAGGGGGGCTCACTCCTCACCCTAAGCCCCTCCTGAAGGGCACGGCAGACTCCCCTCGAGTGCACCTATAAACGGAGAAAGCTGAAACGTAATCGCCAAAGCCCATTTTGGTTCGGTTACCAGGGCACCGGCCTTTGGCATTTCCCGGGATTGTAGTTGCTTTTTTTCTTACTCTTAGTTTAAGGTAAATTCCAGGGAAAAGCCCCGGCTTTCATCACAGAACATCAAAGGGAATCAGGAGGTAGGATGGGTAGGTAGATGGGTGGGTGGGTGGTGGGTGGGGATTCCGTTTCTGACCGAAGATGGCAGGCTGGGGGTCCAATCCATTCCTAATCTCAGCAGATCCCGTGACAACATCTTCCTGATGACTGCCTGCCCATGCAAAGTGAAACTCAGAGCTGAGGAGTTATATGAATAACTAAGCACTAACACCTGAAATGTCATTTAGGAAAACTTGGTGAGGTTTCCCGGCTGGAATTATCTGGGTGATTATCTGGGTGACTGTCTGCGACAGCGGGAGGGAGGGAGGCGTTTCTCAGGTGCTGCATTATACATGTTCTCCTAAGTGACAGGAATGAAGAGCTGGTCAGTGATCTCTGCTGTCTGGGCCGGCCCACAGCCACTCTAAGCTCAGACTGGCCACAAGGAAGCCAAGTTAATTCACCCTCTTTGCTCAATTTGTACAAAGTGAGGTGAGACTCGGTGCATTTGGGGAGGCTTCCCGACCCCGGCAACCTGGTCTATGGGCAGACAGAGGTAGGTCTGTCCCTCCCTTTGGATGTTCAGGTCCTCCAAATGCTGTCGAGGATGTGGAGGCTACTTGAGTTCCTGGGATGCAAAAAGCAGCCATAGGGATCCTGGTTGGATACAGGGAACTGAAACCCAGGCCCCTTCTCAGGAAGCCCCTGCAAGGAGTCAGTCAATTCACAAAGGCCTTGAGGCCTTAGGGATTACCCTGGGTCATGGGTGCCTTCCCATGGCCTCCAAGAGAGGCTTCTCCGTGCTTCTGCATGGGGCGGGGACCCAGTAGCTCCTCTCAGCAGAGACATATTTCTTTAGGATGTCGAGGTGCCTCTCAATCTGATGGCAGCCCCTTCTACCCAGGGGAGAATCTGCCTTTTCTTATGGGGAGGGTCTTCTGTCTTTTCTCCTTTGCAAGGGCACCTGAGTCTTTTGCAATAATAAGGAGAGTCAATTGGTGTGTCTCTGCATATGTGTGCATTTCTGCATGTGTGTTATGTGTGTGTGCATTTGTACATGTGTGCATTTGTGCGTGTATGCATGTGTGCGTTTCTGCATGTGTTGTATGTGTACATGTGTGCATTTCTGCATGTGTGCATGCACGTGTGTGCAAGTGCATTGTGTATTTCTGAATGATAATATAAGCTTCCCCTTTGCTTGTTATCTCCATATTTCCCTGTTTGCACACAGTTGTCTGCGCTCTCCATTACAGCAAGAGCTCCTCGGCCTCAGGGGATATGTTTTGCCTCTCTTTATATCCCCAGCACTTGGCGGCACAGTGATGAGGATACAGTAGGGGCTTACTAAATGCTTCTGAACTGACTGGATGATTTATTCAAGGATGGGGGAGAGACTGGCAGCAGCTTCAGAGCAGGTTGGGCTGCTGGGAAGAGTTCAGAGAAGTGCAGTGGCCGGATCATCAGTACGTGTCCAGATCCCAAGCTTTGAATGCTTTTACTCTGACTTCTCTGAAAGAACGCAACATAATAAAGGTCTGATGCGTGCTGCAATGACCCCATTACCTGCTCGTGACCGTAGTATGCTGCGATGTGGAGGGGGGTGAAGAAGACCGCGTCTTGGACGTTGACGTAGGCTCCGTGCTGCAGCAGGACTTCGGCAGCCTAGAAGGGAAGCCGAGAGCCGTCAGTTCTGCAGATGGCCCAGACCCTCTCTGCTCCAGCTCCCACCCCTTGGCAAATGTGACTAGAGATGGAGAATCCATGGCCTTTCCTAAGGACTAGTTTCAAGGAAACAGCCTCTCCTGCCAGCTTACCCCCTTGGAGGCAATGAACTAACCCCTGGGAAAGCACTGATTAGATATTCGCTGTATTCCAGGGACCGTGGTACTGGGGCAGTGCCGAGAGTGAGATTGTTCCTCTCCACCACTTTTCTTTCCTGTGGATGGCACATAAAGTTTACCCGTCCTGAGGAAAGCCGCTCCGGTACAAGGAGGGCTCCCTGCTCCTGGCCCCATCAGCACCCAGTGCTGAGCCATTAGGTCCCGCCAGTCCAGGAGTCCCAGCACTATCAAACCTCTCAACCTCCACCACTGACTCCGCTCCCAGTTTATCCCCAAACCCATGAGCAATCCTTGACTTGGCCTAAGAACTTCCTCTCTGGATATGATAGTCCCATCTCTTCAGAACTATGAACAGCTTCAGAACCACCAAACAAACACAAATTATTACCCAAGACCTTGCACTTTTTTTAGCACCCTCTACAGGAGTGGGTTTATCAAAGGAAATGATATTAAAGAAGATAAATGATGGCTTTTGCTGCACCATAAAGACCACTCTACTTTTTCCTGTGAAGTTGAAAAGCTATGTTGTCTCCCCTATCAGAATGTGAACATCTTGAGAGTAGAGATTGTCTTGACTTTCTTTTTATTTCACCATTGCCCTGCACAAAGGAAATGTGTGAAGAATGCTTTTCCATCCATTCATCCATTTATTCATTAATTCATTCATCTATCAATTCATTCATTCATTCATGCATGCACGAATGCACTTATCCATCTATCTGTTCCATTCATTCTTCCATGAAACTAATCATATTACCTCTCCTTCTAACAATTCCCCAGCTCCTATTTTCTTATCACATGGTATCTCAAGGGGAGGCTTAATGCAACCACTATATTTTACAAAGGAAAAACAAGATGAAACCAAACCAAAATGTATCTGAGAATTAAATAGATTAAAATGCTCTGTATGATATCACATAGTAAATTAAAGAGAGAAAGCATAATAGACATAAGTTTGGATCTCTGCTTTCTGACTTCTGTTCAAATGTTCCAATACAACTCCCAACTTTTCACATTGAATCTGATGGTAGAAATTATCTTTTCTGTCGCTTGGGAAAAAAAAATCTAAAATAGTGATTGTCTTCCATGGACTGGGAAATGTCTGTTATAGCAACTGGGTTTTCTGGGGAATACAGGGAAATGAGGAAATGAAAATTCTGACGGCAGAGGATCCTGCACTGTGCATTTAAAAATGACATCACTAAAGGGACCTGTATGTGCACGAATGTTTGTGGCAGCCCTTTTTGTAGTGGCTAAAAACTGGAAACTGAATGGATGTCCATCAGTTGGAGAATGGTTGAATAAATTGTGGTATATGAAAATTATGGAATATTACTGTTCTGTAAGAAATGACCAACAGGATAATTTCAGAAAGGCCTGGAGAGACTTACATGAACTGATGCTGAGTGAAATGAGCAGGACCAGGAGATCATTATATACTTCAACAACAATACTATATGATGACCAGTTCTGATGGACCAGGCCATCCTCAGCAACGAGATCAACCAAATCATTTCTAATGGAGCAGTAATGAACTGAACTAGCTATGCCCAGAAAAAGAACTCTGGGTGGTGACTAAAAACCATTACATTGAACTCCCAATCCCTATATTTATGCACACATGCATTTTTGATTTCCTTCACAAGCTAATTGTACAATATTTCAGAGTCTGATTCTTTTTGTACAGCAAAATAACGGTTTGGTCATGTATACTTATTGTGTATCTAATTTATATTTTAATATATTTAACATCTACTGGTCATCCTGCCATCTGGGGGAGGGGGTTGGGGGGTAAGAGGTGAAAAATTGGAACAAGAGGTTTGGCAATTGTTAATGCTGTAAAGTTACCCATGTATATATCCTGTAAATAAAAGGCTATTAAATAAATAAAAAAATAAAATAAAATAAAAATGACATCACTGACCCCCAATCAATGATTTGTGACTTGTGTGTTCTTTTAGGATACGTTTGATTGATTCAGCAGATTTTGACATATTTACTCTTATGCATAAAATGGTACTGATTTGAAATGAAGACTTAGTGGTATTCTTGAAAAGTCCACAGATTACCAACATGATGTCAAATTCATGACTGTATCCTCATTAACAACCTGTGTTACCCAATTGGGCTAATTGGCCTAAACATGGAATGCAAAAGGACAGGATGAAATCTGCTGACAGGGGTTCTTTCTGATTAAGTCAGGATGGAAAATTTCAGAATCATTCACGGGGAAAAAAATCTGATGATAACCGATTCCCAAAAGTTTGAATTCTGAGCCCATTTATAGAATGTGACAGAGATCAAGGTACATGAGAGGCCTTTTAGAAAGTTTCACATTTTAAATTTAGCATAACACTCAAATGGAAGACTTAGCATGAATTTTTATTTTAAAAGGACTTTGTGAAATGCTCACATAGAGAGCCAATTTCCAAGGCACCGTTCCAAGATGTACTTCATTCCAAAAGATAACTGCTTGTAGGCTTCAATAAATAGTCCAAAGTGGATTTTTTTCTAAGTTTGCACTTTCCCAGTCACTCAGAAGGTCAGCCTTTCAGCTGAACATCTATTAATTATGAAATGTTGGCCTTCTGAACAATTGTCAAAATAGGAGCTTTAACAAAACCACATTGGGCTATCATTGAAGTGCAGAGTCTACTTAGTTTTGTTTTAAAATACCAAGAAAGCCTTTGCTGCTGAAAGAAAGGCTTCAATCCAGTGGGGTATGGCAGAAAGAAAATGATAAGGTAAATCCAGAGACCAAAAACAGGAATTGGGGGCTCGGGAAAAGTCTTTCCTAATCTTGCTAGAGTTCAGTTTTCTCATCTGCCAAGTGGTGGGATTGGACAGAATCTCTGGCATCCTTCTCACTCATCAAGGATGTCAGAATTATCTAGACCTATTCCATAGTCTTTTAGTGTGAATGAGATCTAGTGAAAAGGGATTTTTTTTATCATAGAATATTTCAAAAGTACTTCAGCATCTCACAAGAAAATAGAGTTATTGTTACTTAGAATTAGCATTAAAAGGGGAGATGTTTTAGTGATACTTTTTCTCTATAAAGATGCAGCATGAAGCTTATGGTTCTTGCAGTTTGGGCATCCCTTCTTTCAAAGGCAATGCTGATCTAGAACTGAAACACATGGAAAACCCCAGCCTTCATTTCGCCAGAAGGGAATAATTAGATCTGACTTTTATGTGGTAATTTAAGATTTGTGAAGGACTTTATATAAATTACTTCTTATGATCTTCAAAATGATAATGAAATGGAACTCTGCTGTTTTCTTGGCCCCTATTTTCTTCTTCTGTCCCCCCTCTATGCTATTCCCTAGGTGAGCTCATCCATTCCCATAGATTCAATTGTTATCTCTATGCAGACAATTCTCAGACTTATTAGTTAGACTAACTTTGCTGTCAATGTCCAGTCTTGCATCACTAGCTGTATCCAAATGGATGTCTTGTAGACATCTTAAACTCAACTTCTCCAAAACCCTTTCTGCCCCTCCCATCTTCCTAATAGAGTGTCTCTAACTTTCTAGTCCTGCAAGTTGGATATCCCCTAGGATACATCCTCATCTTGTCACTCCCTCATAGCCAATCAATAGGCAACATCATCGTCTCTCTGCTCCCTCACCCCATCCCATAGCCACTCACTTGTTGAATTATGTCCTTGATAACTCAGTGGCCATTTCTATCCTCTGACAAGCCGTCACTGGGGAAGGACCCCATTGCCTCATGCCTTGTAATAGTCTTAGATCCTTTCCCACTCCAGTCCATCCTTCCCTCATCCATCAAGTTGGTCTTTAAATGCAGGTCTGACAACTCCAGTCAATAAACATCCTGTCTCCTCCATTAGACTGAGAGTCATGGAGAGAGGACATTGAATGTCACAGGTGAGAAAGGGCAAAATAGACTCATGTGACTGAATCATAGCATATATTAAGGGGGCTGTCACATAATGAGACTGGAAAGAGAGGAGGGATACAAACTTGGAAGCTTTAAATGGTGGAGGAGATGGGGAGTCAGAATTGAGGGCTCACCTGGTCAGAGATGACCTTTGGGGCATTCTGGGGAAGGGGAGAGATTTAAGTCTGGGTGATTAGTTAAAACTAGACTTCATTTATTTATTTTTAATGAACATTTCAACATTGCAGTCTGTTCTGCTCTGACATAATGAGTTCTTTGCAGTTAAAGTGAGTCTCTGAATTCAATACGTGCCTTTGTTCTTGTTTCAGAATTCCTGGTAATAAATCCCCATCAGTTTTAGAGATAGCCCAATGATGGTTTACCTATTTACATCCAAATTATAACTTGCTTCCAAAAGGAGATATGCTTTAGACAATAGCACCGGCAATTGGTTACAAGCTTTAAAGTTTCTGATTTTTTTTCTCAGAACTCTTTCTTGCAGTATTATCTATTTTTCCTTAAACGTACCCACTTTGACATTCATTCCAAATGTCACCATTTCAGGAGCGAATTCTCGATTGTGTTGTTATAGAATCTTTTCTCTTAGTGCTGGCTGACTGTTTGATGTAATGACTTTTTTCACCTGACATAGCTGTAATTAGGCATTTATGTATGAAGACCTATTAAAAAATAGCTTTTCCAGCCTCCCTTCAGAAACGAGGTGCTTTTATGTGATCCTTCTCTTATTAGCATAGGCTAAAATTAATTCATTCTTGCAGCTCACTCAGAAAATGTTCCATCAGAGTAGAAGTGGAGCTAGGGAACTCAAAGAGAAGGGCAAGAGATTAAAGGCTAGCTGGCTGGGAGCCCTTACAAGCAAGAAGTTCACACAGACCACCTAAGCTTTTGTTCCTCCTTTGTAGGGGATTGGAGCAAGAAGCAAGCTATGGAGGAGGAAAATAGAGAAATGAGGCAAAATGAGAGAGAAGAGGGAGCTCTGCCATGCTGTTTCTGAAAGGATGTGCCATGGGTGTGAGCAGAAAAGGAAGAAGATGGTCTTTTCAAGGAGAAAGAAGCCACTATCTGCCATCCCATAATCCCCCACGATATAGAGTACTTTGAAAGCCTTCAAGCACCATACAGATCAGTGTTGGTGGCTGCTATTTCTATTGTTTTCCTTAGTATTCATTACTAGCCATAGTCGCCAGACCTCCAGTTTGTTGATGTCTTTATTCACTATCCTCTCCATGATCTCCCACAGTGTCTATAAAACAGTACAGGGGTGTGCCGATAAATGTTTAACTACGAGCCTCTCTGGAATACGTGCAGTTTTAAATTTAATCCTCCGTATTGACATGGACAAGTCTAGACAACCAATAAAAAAAATCAATGGAACAGCCAATTTCTGAGGGTTAAATGCCCTGCCACAAATTTAACAATAGGTTGAAGTCTGTTAGAGCTGCTTCAAGCAAAACTCATCTCTACTTAAACTGGGCAGTAATTTAGAGGGAAAACTAGGGAGGTGACACAATAAGGACAATGGTCTCAAAACTTGTAAAGGACACAGCTTATTTCCTACTGTAAATCAGGAACCGTGATCATAACACACATTGACACTGTGTTTTGATTTACATGTTAGCGTTCTTTATTCTCTATTTTACGGATGAGGAAATTGAGTCTCAGAGACTAATTTTTCTATGGTCATGTCACTAGTGAGTTTTGAGGCAGAATTCACACTCTGATCTTAGCTCAAAGCTAAGGTTCTTGGAACATGTATGCTGGGGAGGCTCACAAAGCAATGGGCCAGAAGAGGGATCGGTTATGGAGATCCAATTTAGAACTGGGATGGGAGAGTCGGGAGTTCATCTTGGAAGATGCGGAACTCCAAATACAGAAGAGACCACCGTTCTGTATTACATAGGTGTGTTAGCGTGCTACATCCCAAACCATATTAAAATATAACAGAAACACTGAGCAAAATAAAGTAAAACACTCCATCTCCCCCTCCCCATTTTCTACATTTGTACACAGTTCTCTTCTGTGGACATGGCAGCATATAGTTAGCATCGTGGCTTTGTCTTGGTGATTTTTAGTCCACTTGTGCTTTGGTCCCTGACCGGTGAGAATGAGGCACCCTGTCTCCCGGCAGGTCCTTCTCAGGCCGGGTTTTGGTCCCACTGATTTCCATCTGTAGGAGCTACTTTCTCAAAACCACTTTGCAAAGCAAAGTGCTTTCAATCCACTTGAAAAGGCAACCATTAAACTGTACTCAGAAGGTAAGGTGGAGTCAACAAACAGAACATAAGAGAGAACACATAAAGATCTGGTTTCTTAGACAAGGCTAAGCGATAAGAATCCTTCTAACAAAATTAAATCGATGAATATTGAATTTCCAGCAGGGGGAATTAAAAAGAGAGAGATGACTCCAACAATGAAATCACAGGCCCCGGAGTTAGGCCCCCTACATCCCGGGATGTGCCACACGCGCAGAATATCTAATGCTCTCTTTTTCCAGCTGCCTCATTAATTAAGCCAGGAAGCTCACAATATGATGAACTGCAAGATACTAACTTAATTCACTGAAAGGCGGCAGATGCAGGTAATCAATTGCCTTCAGTAAAGACTCTTTATTTAAAAATACAATACCCAGTCCATTGGTCTGCAAGAATTTCAGAAGCCCGATCATCAAACGGAAGAATCTATAGCCACAAAAAAATGTTTCAAATGATTATGAGGTAGCGGGCGATGGCAGGTGTAAGAATCAATTAGAGGAGATTTGCTTTCTCCAGAAGGAGCCTATTCAGGTTCTGGGATGCTTGCCTCCTTGTCAGAAGTCTATTATAAGGACGGGAAACAGAAGGCAAGGTGGAGGTAAACTGGTTAAACATTCTCTCTGTCCTGTTAAACTAAGATAAATACAGAAGGTTTTAATTTTTTTTTAAAGTCTCAGTGGAAAGATGAAGACATTAATTCTGCCCAAGTAACTTCAGTGGCAGTGAGGAAAAGCAAATTGGGGTTCACCGAGTTCAGTTTTTGGACTGCACCTCAGGGGGGAGCTAGCTCCACACACTTCTCCGGACAGGGGTCTCCTTCTGGACAGTACTGATAGCTCTGGGCATCGAGGCACGTCACCCACTGGATTCCCTATGCCCTGGGATAAGGAGCCTTGTGCACACGGGAGTATAGATAGCCATTTACCAGCCTGACTTCCTTACCAGATGGACCAAAGAAGCCCCCTTGTTACAGATGGGAAGGAGGCTGGCT
This sequence comes from Sarcophilus harrisii, assembly GCF_902635505.1. Classification (NCBI taxonomy): domain Eukaryota; kingdom Metazoa; phylum Chordata; class Mammalia; order Dasyuromorphia; family Dasyuridae; genus Sarcophilus; species Sarcophilus harrisii. Next base: position 3,169,497 of record NC_045429.1, read on the forward strand.
CAAATTCTAGCCCCTGTCCTGTGCTCCCTCCCTTCTGGGCCCCAGAGCAGTCTCAGAAGGCAATGGGTTCAATGGGGTGTCAAGAGTAACATCAGATAAAGGCCTCATTTCTAATAAAAAGAGAGAATTGACTCAAATTTATAAAAATTCAAGCCATTCTCAGAGAATTGATAAGTGGTCAAAGGATATGAACAGACCATTTTCAGATGAAGAAATTGAAACTATTTCTAGTCCTATGAAAAGATGCTTTAAATCACTATTGATCAGAGAAATGCAAATTAACACAACTCTGAGATAGCACTATACACTTCTCAGATTGGCTAAGATGATGGAAAAAGATAATGATGAATGTTGGAGGGGATGTGGGAAAACTGGGACACTGACACATTGCTGGTGGAGTTGTGAGCAGATCCAACCATTCTGGAGAGCAATCTGGAATTAAGCCCCAAAAGTTATCAAATTGTGCCTACCCTTTGACCCAGCAGTGTTTCTACTGGGCTTACATCCCAAAGAGATCTTAAAGGAGGGAAAGGGGCCCACATTTGCAGTGGCCAGAAACTGGAAAATGAGTGGGTGCCCATCAGTTAGAGAATGGCCGAATAAGTTATGGTTTATGAATATTACGGAATATTATTGTTCCGTAAGAAATGACCAGCAGGATGATTCAGAAAGACCTGAAGAGACTTAGAGGAATTGATGCTGAGTGAAATGAGCAGGACCAGGAGATCACTGTACACAGCCACAACAATGGCTGTTTATGATGATCAATTCTGATGGACGTGGCTCTCTTCAACAATGAGATGATTCAGACCAATTCAGTGATGAAGAGAGCCATCTATACCCAGAGAGAACCATGGGAAATGAGTGTGAACCACAACATAGCATTCTCACTCTATTGTTATTTGCTGGCATTTTGTTTTCTTTCTTAGTATTTTTTTTTTCCTTCTTGATCTGATTTTTCTTGTGCAGCAAGAGAACTGTAGAAATATGTCTGCATATATTGGATTTAACATACATATTTAACATGTATTGGACTACCTGCCATCTGGGGGAGGGGGGAAGGGGAAAGAAGGGGATGATTTGGAACAGAAGGCTTTGCAAGGGTTAATGTTGAAAAATTACCCATACATATGTTTTGTAAATGGAAAGCTTTAATTAAAAAAAGAGTAACATCAGAGTCTCTCCTGGGGCTGGGAGAAGCCATATGGTGTGAAGGCAAGAGTACTGACTTTGAGTCCAAAGGCCTGGATTCAAATCCATCTTCTGTACATCCTTGGTCAGGACCTAAATTTAGCTGAATCTGTTTCCTTATCTGTGAAGCGGGGTGAGGAGAGCACCCTATTACCAGGTGGCTGTGAGGCTGAGTTGAGTGTGTATATAGATTACTTTGCAAACCTTGGGGGGTTTTGTAAACATGAGTGATGACGGTTGGGACGGTGATATTTATCTGTCCAGGGTCTCCCCATTATTGTAAACTCTAGTTCAGGCACCAAAATCACAGAATTCCAGAGACTGAAGAGTCCTCAACGGCCACCTAATCCACTCAATGGCTGGAAAAGAATCCCCACGAAAACACATTCAATGATCAGTCATACATCCTTTAGTTAAAGATCCCAAGTGATGGCTCCCCATGGGCCGGAGGCAATCCATTTCCAACGTGAGATGTTTGTGTTACTAAAAAGTGGTTTGCTTCCTCTCGTGTTATTTTATGCTCCCTCCCTCCCCTTCTCCCCAAACCAAGCCTACACTTCCATCTCTCCAGCTGTAGCACATTTCTCCCAATTCTGCCCTAAGCATCTGAGCAGAAGGCTAATTCCGCTTCCGAAGGATGGCCCTTAAATGAACGGAAGACAGCTGTCATGGCCTTCCCCTTATTTTTCTGCACTGAAGGCTACACATATATAATACCTTCAATCAGTCTTCCAATGGGATAAACAGATGGTTCTTCCACATACAGACTTCCCTTCACTGAACACTTTCCACCTGATCACCAAAAATCTGGCTGAACACAACACTGCAAGTGCGGTCCCATTTGCTCAGTTGGCTGACATTACATTGCTGAGTACTAAGAAAAAAAGAAGGAAACAAGGAAGGAGAGAAGGAAGGAGGGAGAGAGGGAAAGAAGGAAAGAAGGAAGGAAGGAAGGAAGGAAGGAAGGAAGGAAGGAAGGAAGGAAGGAAGGAAGGAGAGAAGGAAGGGAGGAAGTAAAAAGGAAAGGGAGGAAGGAAAGAAGGGAGGAAGGAGGTAGGGAGAGAAGAAGGAAGAAGGAAGAAAGGAAAGGGAAGCAGGAAAGAAAGAGGGGGGAAAGGGAGAGATGAAGGAAGGAGGAAGGGAGGGAAGGAAGGAAGAGAAGAAAAGGGAGGGAGGAAGGAAGAAAGGAAGGAAGGAAGGACAGAAGGAAGAAAGAAGAGAAAGAAAGAAGGAGAAAGAGAGGAAGGATAAATGAAGGAAGGAGGGAGGAAAAGAGGAAAAGAAGAAAGCAAGTAATTATTTTCTCTTATATGCCAAGTACTGTGCTAACTAAGCATTTTACAAATGTTATTTCCTTTGATCCTTACAATATCCTGGGAGGGGAGGAAGCAATATTATTATTATTCCCTTTTTACAGATGAGTAAACTGAGACACAGAGGGGTTAAATGATTTTTCCAAAGTCACACAGCTAATATCTACATTCAGGCCTAGAAAGGCCAAGCACTCTAGCTAATGCTCTGGTAGCTGTGATCCTGCCTTTGTTATTCAATGAATCCCAAGGTAGCCTCTATTATCTTCTCAGTTATAGACTTCTTTCCTTCTTGAATAGATCATACAAGTCAGTGAATCAACAACCATCTTGTTCAGAAGAGCCAACATTTATAGAGTTTTCTGAGGTTTGCAAAGCACCTAAATGCATGTTCACTCATAATAATTCCACTTATTAAATGCTTCCTATGTGCCAGACATTAAGCTCTGGAGGCATAAAGAAAGCTTCTCCTCATCCCCCCAAACAGCATCTTCCTTCAAAGAGCATACGTGTAACGGGGGGACCACATGTCAGTTCCTAGGTAGATACAAGACGGACAGATGGAAGGTCATCTGAAGGGAGAAGTCCTCAGCACTTGGGGGCCGGAAAAAGGCTTCCTGTTATATGAGCTGAGCCTTGATCAGCCAGAGAACACAGGAAGCCGCGGTCAGGGGCAGAACATCCAGAAACGGGGGGAAGCTGCTGAAAAGGCCTGGCCATGGCAGTCCAAGTGGGCATTCAATGAAGAGGATGTCGGTCAGTCTGCCTCAGTGGTTGACGAGAAGACTGGACAGTAGGGAGGGTCTCGGCAGCAGGGAGCTTTCAGTACCACATTTGCCGGGATCCTGGGCGCACTGAGGAGCCCCTGGAGCTCACTGACCCAAGCTTGGAAGAATCCCTTTGGTAGAAGGGCAGGGGATGGGAACCTGAGACCAGAAGAATAGGAAGAAGGCCCTAACTCAGCTCAAGTCCTGCCCATGCAGGAGAGTTTTCTCCCTGTGCCCCAGCGGACTTTTTGTGCTGGAGAAACCTCTCCTGGAGGTCTCCTTCTCTGATTGACAAATCCTTCCCAGAAGCCGCCTGGACCAGCCATGCTGACTCCTCCCAGAGTGCAGCTCAGCTCCTGCATTACTTTACATGGGTACCTCCCACTGCCGACTTTGCAGGCCTATTTTATGTTGTCTTTGCCCAGCTTTGTCCCAACTCCTTGAGACCGTTGAGTATTTTTCCTTCTGCTTATACTGGTGTTTCCAGCAGTGAGTACAGCTCCTGGCCCCTTGTAAGCACTTTCGTAAATGCTTTATCTTTCCATGAGTAGGTCAAAGGCTGCAAGGGCTTGGATCTGGTTATGGCTGCAGGGGTGGGAAGAGGAGGACATAGAGAAAACCGTCTGTAAAGGTAGAAGGGGAAAGTTTTGACACCAGATTGGCCATGTGGAGTCGGGGAGAACGAGTCAAGGATAGAGCTTGTGATTGTGGGGAGGCTGATGCTCCTGAGAGTAATAGGGGACTTCGGGAAGCGGGCAGCATCTTTCCTGCACAAGATCGCGTGCTCCATTTTGAAAATCTTGTGTGGAAGATGTTGGGTCTCCATGTTCCAGAGGCCTTTGGAGCTGCAAAGTTGTGGCTGAGTCAAGAGTCTGAGGCCAGAAGTCACCTGTATAAATGCCGTTATGGAGCCCATGGGAGCTGATGAGATCAACAAATGGAGCAGCTGTGCATCCACAGCCACTCACGCCTTTCTTCAGGGCAGACATTGTCTATGGCTTCATCTTTGTTCTCCTCCAGAGCTGGACACTTTCCCTTGAACAGAACAGGCTGTGGACAGATCAGAGATAGCTTTGGGTTGCCCTCATTCTGCAAAATGTCTCTGGTGCATAGAGTTGGACCCTACCTTTCTGTAATGTGCAACCTCCGATCCTCTGACTTAGGATAAATCTGTTGCTCCAGCTCCATGCATGGAGGGCTGTCCTATCTGGGTGCATGCAAGCCACACCTAGGACTGCCTAAAGCGATGGCAATGCTTGAGTCTGCTCCAGATTCAGCATTTTCATCCTTGATTTTAGCATCCCATCGGGAGATTCGGAGTCCTTCCCCATCCCGGGGATGTGTCCTAGGCTGTCAGGATTGTTTGGGAATGGGGTGCCCAGACGGAAGGTTGCACACTAGGCGTGGTGTGCACTGAATCCACTTGTGGCTTTCACAACTCCCATTCTTTTTTAAAGACTTTTTTTGGGCGGAAACCGGCTTGTTTCTCTCTGGAGTAACAGGTCTTATGATTTCCAAAGTCTTCCCACCTACAGGTGGGCATTAAAACAACTTTTTTGGTAACTTAGGGCATCTTCCAGGGCACTGACTCCCACAGGTGGGGTTTCCTGCCTCTACCCCAGCGCACCGTGCTGCTTTCAGCTTTTGTGTCAGCCATGTCCCCTCGCTGACTCCCCCCGATCTTGCCGTCAATTGGAACTTTTTGTCAGGCTTGTTTGTTATAGAGATCACCTCCATGCATCGGAGCTGCTCCTGATGGTGGAAGAGAAGCAACTGCCCTCATGTGTGCAGGGATTAGGAATGGAAACTGCTGTTTACTGACAAGACGGGTCCAATCTGAGAAGCACCAGCAAGCTCTCCAGCTATAAATATCCCCCATAGTCCCCGTGGCTACTGGTGCAACACCCCCTCCAACACATCTACTGTAAACATTCCCCTCTCTCATCCATTAGTGCCATTAACAAAAGCAATGGTTGCCACGCTCCTTTACCTCCCCCTGAGGTCTCTCCGCGGCTTGGGTGAGCACAGCATTCAGAGAGGCCCATTCAGGATTAGGCTGGGTGTGGGCGCTGTCCCAGGAGAAAGAGAAAATGACATTTGGATTCACACAGACGACATGTGAGTGAAAAGAGAATAGTCTCTGGCAAACAACAGGGGCATCCCAAGTGTCTGTTAACTGACTAAAGAAAATCTGAGTTTTAATCTCTCCTCACACACTTTCTAGCTGTGAGATCCTGCACAACCACTGACCTGAATTGGAGTTTCCACATCTAAAATAAGGGGATAATAATAAGGACTCCGCCATGGGCTTGTTATGACAATGAACAAAGAGCCAGTGTGTGGAAGGACATTTGTGAGCAAGAAAGTGTTACCAAAAATGGAGTACACAAAGGCACTTTGTGGGATTTAGGAAGCAAAAGTTAGGATAAGAACTAAAAAAGCAGGGGGAGGGGCTTTGTAAAAGTAAAAAAAAAAAAAGGTAATTTATTTACATTGGTAAGTAAAACCTGAGCATGTTAGCCAGAAAGTTGAATGTGGAGTCAGAAAGACCCAAGTTCAAATTTTGCCTTCAAGATTTTTACCAGCTTTGTGAAAAAATAATTAAATCTTTCAATGACCCTGGCAACTCTCTCAGAATCAGCCATGGATGGGCTGCTACCGGTCTAAGTTGCGGGACTGTCCATTCTGGAAATTCCTCCCTTTTGGCATAGGAAAACTGAAATACAACAAGAATCCATAGAAAACAGGGGCTCCTACACTAAACAGCTCAGGACAGAATTTTGTTGGTGCAGAGAGGTTTAAAAATTAATAAAATGATTCTGTTTAGCTTCAGCACGTCCCCATCTCAGCTCCGAGTACCAGCACCAACCTGGGCAGATGCCAGTCGTCCTCATAGCCTATGCTTGCAGCACCAGGAAGCCAACCCAAGGTTTCCTGCTCTGCCTCTCTCTCCATCTCCAGTCCAGATTCAGGGCACTCAGCCACCCTTACTCTCTCTCAGCACCCCTAAGATCCCAGCCTTTTGTCAGCCCAAATCACTTCCATCCTGATGTGCTCATGTGTGTGTGCAGTGGCTGAGTCGGCCCAGGAGCATGTGTGGGGTACTTAGGCAGTGCGGGGAGCTGTCCCAAGTGAGGAGGATGGAGGGCCGGCCCAAGTGTGGCCACTGCCCAGGGAGCAAACGCTCTGATGGGCGAATGATGGGGTGACAGGAGGATGCTGGGGCCAGGCTGAGCAGGTTCCCAGGAGCGGGGGATGGAAGTGTCAGTAGGAATATTTACAAGGCAGAAAGCAGCCATGCTGTAAATCAGGCAGAATTTGTCATTCTGATTATTTTACAGACTTAAGGAAGGGAGGGAGAGAATATTAATAATGTAGGTTAAAGTTAAAAGTGAGTGTGCTTAGTTGGGCTGGTTTTTCCCCCAGGGAGCTGTTGTTGACCTGGGTTGCCACCCTGGAAGCAGGGGGCAAATAACGGTGCAGGTAAAAGGGGCTCTAAGAGAGAGGGTGTGAACAGAACCTGCAGGGGCTGGGGATCCGAGAGCTCCTTGAAGAAGGTGAGATTTCAGTGGAACGTGGAAGGGGGTCACGTCAGGCTGGAGGGGACACGGCCAGTACAAACACACAGAGACAGATGCCAGAGGGAGGACAGTGCCATGAGGAGGACATACCAGCAGGGAGGTGAAAAAAGAGGGAAGAGGAGAAAAAATTGGGTTGTGGGTGCCTTGGAGGACACTAGATTCAGTTCTGTGCTGAGAATCACTGCAGAGTTTGAACCCAGAGCTTTGAGGTGGCCAGGTACGGACTCTCAGAAATCCCCTTGGGGAAACAGGGGAGGATGGCTGGGAGGGGCAGATCCACCAAGATGGGGAAATGGAGGGAGCTGGTGTCAGGGGAGAGAAGGGAGAACATTTAAGAGATGTGAGAAAGGAGCAACAAGGAGACTGAGGCAAAGATTTAATATGGGAGAGGGGAGAGTCAGTGAGAAGCAGAGGGTAACAGAAAGCAGAATGGTTCACTAAACAGCCATCAAAAGTTTGGGAAGAGGGAGCTAAATGGGAAGAGTTCCGACATATTGAATTTCAGTATCTGAAGATTGGGGTGTTAGGGGATGTCCAAAAGAGAGCTCCAGACTGGAGGCAGAGATCTAGGAATCACTGATGAGGTGACCGATCAGGGGGCCAGAGAAAACCCATCCCCATGGCTGAAGAGGGTGAGGAGATGGAGAGGGAGAGATCCCACAGGCAGGAAGAGACCCAGGAAGAGCAACATCATGGAGTCCTGGTGAGTGGGTAGAATCCAGGAAGTTGGGAAAGAGGAGGATTGGAGAGCGCCATTGCATCTGTCAGTTAAGAGATCGGTGCTGACTTGGAAGAGCTCGGTGTCTTCCAAGAATAAGGTAGAAGGCGGATTGCCACAGATCTGAGGTCCCAGAGAGAGAGAAGTCAGGGTGCCCAGTGCTGAAAGCTCTCCTGAGGGTCTCAACTGGGGAGAGAAGAGGAGGAGTAAAACATCAGAAGACTGTGGGAGATATGGGCGCATCTGCCGGCAGCAGGGATCCCGAAAGGCTGAGGACTAGAGAGAGCATTGAACAATGACAGCAATCTGCTGGAGAAACTGGGACTAGAGAGAGCATTGAACAGTGGCAGCAATCTGCTGGAGAAACTGGGCTGGGTTGGCATCGAGGGCCAGGGAAAAGGGTTTGTGCCAGAAAAAATCAACAGTATCCCCAGGGACTAAATACCTTACAAATATACAATTGGTGCCTAATAAATACTGTTTGAATGTCAATTGTTGAATAGATCTGCCCATGTCCATCCTTCCCAGAGTCTCTGCAATGCTCAGTAATTATTCATTTTATTTAATCTGCTCTAGACTTTTTTTTTTTTTTGGCAGTCATTGTCCTTGAATCAAAGTCAACAAACATTTAAATGCCTACTATGTGCCAAACACTGAGCCGGGGAGAGGAAGAAAAGAAGGTCCCTAGAAGTTCAAGTGTGCTCTGAATTGAGAGGCTGAACTCTTGAGTCACTGGGAACAAAAAATATTCACACAAGGGAAAACAAATGATGGGAGTTTTCTGTCTTTTGGGAAATATAACCTGATAATGGAAATGCATTTATAATTATAGCCACAAAATTGCTTGTAGGAAAGCGGCACTGATGGGACTGGCTATCTTATTTTCTTGCAAATCCTTTAAAAATAAGTCACAGTCATATTGTCAAGAGCACATTGAGAAAACCAACCCATACTGTTCTTTCTTGAATGGAGACTCAGCTCAGTTCATGGGTTCCTCGGTGCCATAATTTACAAATGCCGACATTAATTTATGGAATGAAATATGCAATAATAATACTTTTTCTGCATGGAAATAACTGATAACCCCCTAAATACATATTAAAATAGGTTATTTATTCAAGGCGATTTCTCTCCGGATTGAAAATATGTTGTTTTATAAACGCCAAGTGTAGGAACAGTGCAGCAACTCCACTAACCAAGTTGTGTCTCTGATTGTTATCTGCCTTTCCGCTGGCCTGATTCTTTGTGCTTGCTAAAGACATCTGTAGGCACAGGACGACTGTCTGCAGTCCCCCATTATTGAATAAAAGCCAATTTCAATAAAGAAATTGGACACAAATCATAGGACACATGAAACATTCAGAGCAGGCTGGTTTTGGGGAATTGGGACGCGTCATTTCCAGAAATGCCCTTAAATTTCTTTGTGTTGTGACCACAATGGGTGAAGGGGGAGCAAAAGTCTCACTGTGACTTCTTCAAACACGGAGCCTTGGGGAGAGATGTACCTGCCTTTCTCTTGGCTTAATTTTTCCAGCATAAACTATGGGTGACCTAAAACAAATGCACTAAGCCTTAGAAAAATAAGACATGGATCTTGTATGACTGCTGTCTTCTCCTTTTAATTATTGAACTAAACATGTTTCTCTCCCACCTCCAATTTGGGAAAACAGAGAGACAATTATTCTTTTTTTCCCTCTCCGCTCACAGAGCCCTTCACTTTATTTTGATTCCGGTTACCTTCCTACTTTTGCAGCTCTCATGAATATTCATGCAATCCTATGTGAAATTAGCTGGTTCGGCCAACAGAGGAGATGCTCAGCAGGCTGACAACATGCTAGTCTTAGAACAAAGAGAAGTAGAACATCAATTTCAACTATCAATCTTCAGGTTCCGAGCCAGTAGAAAAGTCAAATGAGCCCCGGGAATGTGGGCCACTCCCTCCCTCCCAAATATTTCTAATGAAACTCTTGTCATTATTGTCACAAAGCGCGTTGTCAGTTGCCACCAAAAAAAAATCTCCAAATCAAATCTAGTGGAGAAAATTCAGATGTTCAGAAGTTTTAATGATGAAGTTTCTTACTTGTTTACTTCCTCTGCACTCCACCCCGCCCCCCAATTTTAGGCGTTCCAGTATTTCACCAAAGACAGATGTTATTTATATCCACACCACTTTCTGCTCTCTTGCGGAAAAGACAGCATGATGTATAATTCTCAAAAGATCTGCCAATGTGAAGCTTGGGATTGATCCTGGAAAAAGGAGAAATTAGAAACGGTGGCAATATAAAATGGTGGAGGGGAGGAATCACTTCTACCCATCTGTAGAAGGAGTTCTGAATAATGGGGGGGTCATCCTGTAACTTTCAGTGTTTATTGGGGATGAAAAAGGGAAGGACATTTTTGAAAGGGAATATTATCTAAAACCAAAAGGGATCTTGTAAAAAAAAAAGTTGATCTAATGAAAAAACAAAAGTTAAGAAACTAAACAACTGAGGAAAAGCAAATGGGATAGGTGGCTAATTCACATGATTAGTATCAGGTATAGAATAAGAGGAAAATCCCCAGTATGTTGGATGGAGTCTCTGTCGGGGGCATCATGCACAATTTGCACAGAATGGGCAGGCGTGGTCAATGTGTGATCAGCATCCCTGGGCTATAACCTTACTGTTGAGATCATAGGTCCTTCACATATTGGAGTGCCAAAAAAAAGTATTAAGAACCTCATGTAACTCTGGATTAGGATAATTTAAAGATGGCCCATTTTCTTGCCATATTGAGATCTTTTGTGGCTTGGCCCACCCCTCAATGAGATCTCAAGTAGGTTCTGAAAAGGTTCTTTGTTCTTCAATAAAATCCTCTTGTGAATCTTCCCTTTAGCATAAAGTTTTTAGGGCTGTTGTACTAGATTACACGGAGGTAGTTAGCTAGCTCAGGGGATAGAGTGCTAGGCTGGAGTTAAGAAGACCTGAGTTCAACTCTGGATGCAGGCATTTACTCACCGTATGGGCCTGGGCAAGTACCTTAACTTCTATTTGCTTTAACCCACTGGAAAAGGAAATGGCAAAGTACTCCAGTGTGTTGGAGATGGACAAAATGGTTCTTGGAATCATGAAGAGTAGGATGCAATTAATGATTGAATGACAACAGCCGGACTCCACCTTCTGGCAGATCCCACTTAAACCTTGAGTTTAGGCCCAGTGGTGGATAGAGCTGATCAAGGAGCAGCCCTGCTAAATACAGGGCCACTCATCACCAAACTAATAGAATTTGGAGGTGGGAAGAGGCCCCATGCATGAAAGAAATGCTATTTTAGGGAAAGCAGATCACTAGGAATTATTATTATTATTAAACTCCGTAAAACTCATAATATGTGAAATTATTTCAGTTTGCATTAGTAGAGCAGAGCCCTTGGCATTCTATGGCATGTCCTATCATGAGGGTGTATGGAGTGTTCAAAGGGATGAGTCCCTCTCGGGGATGCCCACTTACCACCCAACTCTCCTCTGAGACTCCAAGAAGCTATCACTCTGCTGTGGCCACACCCCAACAAGCTGTATGGGCAAATGGCTAAACCAGGCTGAAGGTCCCTGACAGGAGAGGTAAGGAGATATCCACCCCAGCATGTGAAGAGTCCCAGCAGAATGGGCAGGGGGGAATAATTTGTTCCAATGGCCCCGCAGGCAGATAAAGCAGGTGCTGTGGAGCTTAGAGCTTGGTGAGACACCGGAGACACTAAGGTCATCCATTGCCTCCCAGCCATTGCTAGCCATCTTGATTCCCCCCCCCCCCATCCTGGCCAATGGACTTTAGTGACTCGAGAAGATTGAGTAAGGCTGACAACTTTGTGCAGCTCTATCTCTCTTAAATCCAATTCACACACAAGTCAAGACATCCGGCATTACCGATTTCATTGGTCCTCCCTGAAAAGGAAAGATGAACAACATCCTCTCCTACACAACAGAGATATGAGCTGCTATTACCATTATTACTCAAACACGTAGAACCTCATTTAATTGGATCTGTGCCCGCTTAGCACCTTCTGCTCTTGTCCATGCTCTTTCATAAATTGGTCATGATGGATCCATCCAGCATGCTAGAGGCTGTATTTACTTCCTCTTGACTCCACAGTCCATCTGTCCTTGCCTGGTGACCAGCTCAACTTCTCTCCTAATCACAAGTTTCCTTGAGGATTTTAAGTTCTCCTCGTGTATTCTCCCTCCAAGTTCCTCAATGGTGGTTCTATGGCGCAGCCTCTCCGTGCCTTCCCGTGACCCACAGTGCAGCATTCGTTTTTAATCATTAGTCACGTTGGGTCCCACGAGTCGGAATCACAGAGCACCAACAAGGTGCCAGGGCACGTCCTTTGAGATCTGCCGACATCGGTAGCCAAGGGTAACTGTAGTTCTTCTTAGCCGCATCCTCGGCAAGCACGTGCTCCTCTCCAGTGGAATTGGACTGTTCTTGGATTTCATCAAAATGGTGTTTCTCGCTGCTGGTGAGTCATTGAGAAATAGAACTCCCAGTGTTGGCACACAGGTTATTCTCTGCCAGCAACACCATGGAAGCGCGGATCACTGGGGGTCCTTTCTTTGTACGTACAAGGAACAAACTCCGCTTCCACCCACGCCTGAGTCGGTCACTGTCTGTTTCTGGCCATCATAAACTTCCGGTTGTTACTGGGGCTATCGTGAACATATGTCCTCCAGATAACAACAGCTGTGACTCTAAAGACACCCCCCAAATGTGTGGGCACTTGCTTCCCCTCCTTTCCTGTTCTCCTACATCTAGCCTTGGATTTACCTTCTTAGGCTCTTCACTCCCTGACCCCATTAATAATTCTGGAGAGGGACCCGGTCTCTCTCTACCAAGGATTAATTCTTAAAACAAACACAGCTTCTCCCCCTTCAACCTACAACACTCCTGTAATTGCTCTGCCTCTTCCAGTCCAATCATCCGTGCAGTTGTTCAATAAATAAATCTTCAAGAAGCATGTTAATGATAAGGTACGGATCTGGGAACGATCAGGGCTAAAAACATAGATGACACATAGTCCCTGACCTGCAGTATTACTCACAACATTCTTAAGTTTGTAAGAAGAAAAAAGTCACGACAAAACTGGCATTTTTGTGTGAACGTCGATCTCTCTAGGCTTGGTCTTAGTAAAGCTATTTTGATACACATCTAGCTACTAGTTATATCAATATTAGACAAATGGCAGATTAGACGGGCAGACAGACAGACCATAGCTTCAGAATAATCTCCATGCATTTTGTATTGGTTTTTCTTTCATTTTTTAAACTTATTTTGCCAAGGTGGGCAATGCTCAATGAGCAATTTCTGCCGCGGCAGCGCGGGATCTTCTCTACGTGGCCCGGGGCAGGAGGGGTTAATGGGTTTGGCCAGAGTCACACTCCCCGTTTGAATCAGGTCTGCCATCCTGCAAGGCCAGATCTTATCCACTAAGCCGTGCTATCTCTGCAACACGTGTCTATATTACAATATCTGTGCGTAGGCAGCCAAACATTCATGGCACTCTGTAGGGCACAGGCGCCCAGCAAGCGGTCACTGCAACAGCAGACCCGGCTGGCTCTGAGTGCAAGTGTGTGATAGAGGAAAAGGAGGAGCTCTGAGCACATGAAGAAGTAAGGGCCATCCTGCCCCATCTCAAAGCAAGGAGAATGGCCCCAGGAGCCCCACGGGGCCTGTGGAGCTCACCTGTGTGCCTCTTCAAATGGCCTCAGGTTCTAAATGAGCTGCTTTAAAGGAAGGAGGGGAGGAAGGAAGAAAGGAAGGAAGGAAGGAGAGATTGGGAGAGAGAGAAGGAAGGAAGCAAGAAAGGAAGGAAAGAAGGAAGGAAGGAGAGACTGGGGGAGAGAAGGAAGGAAGGAAGGAAGGAAGGAAGGAAGGAAGGAAGGAAGGAAGGAGAAACTAGGAGAGAGAGAGAAGGAAGCAAGAAAGGAAGGAAGGAAGGAGAGACTGGGGGAGAGAGAGAAGGAAGCAAGAAAGGAAGGAAGGAAGGAGAGACTGGGAGAGAGAGAGAAGGAAGGAAAGAAGGAGGGAAGAAGGAAGGAAGGAGGGAAGGAAGGAATGCAGGGAGGAAGGAAGAGGCCGGTCATTGCTGAGGGTCCTGTAGATTCCTCCTTGCTCTCATTTCTCAAGGGTTTTGTGCCCCTGCTCTCTCTGGTCCTGGTCCTCACCTGCTGGACCAGCTCAGTCTGTTTACCTGGGTCTTCACCTGAGCTGGACATTGATGGCTCAGGGCCTCATTCTTAGCCCTCTCCTGTCTTCCCTTTACCATCTGATCACAGGGTTTCATGAGCTCCCTTGGGTTCCATCACCTTCTCAGTGCTGGGGACCCTCAGATCTGTTTCTGCAGCTTTCCCTCTCTCACAAGTCTAACTCCTCCTCCTACCTCACAAACTGGAGGCCCTGTAGAGTCTCAGCCTCACCGTGCCTGAAACTCACCTCCTTACTTCCCCCTCCCAAGCTTTGCTGCCCTCCTCACTCCCCCGCTATGGTTGCGGTCACGGCTTTCCCCTCCCCAGCCCCCCAGACTCCCACCTTGCCTGCCACCCTCTCACCACCCACAGCCAGTCTGTTGCCCCAAGCTATCATCTCCGCTTCCCTAACGGTTGCCTGCCCGTGCCCTTCTCTCTTCTGGCCCTGACACTGGGGGGGAGGGCCCCATCACGGCGCTCTGGATTGCTGCGAGGGCCTTCTAGTGGCTCCTTCCATGTGTCCACCAACACTTTGCTGTCAAACTGACCAATGGGCCAAGAGGATGTTCCGGCGGGTTTGTGTCTCCCTGGCCCCCCAGCCGTGGAGAGACCCAGGAGGCAAAGGGCCCTGGGAAATGCAAGCAGAGAAGTGGCTGTTGGAGGGCAGACTCAAGGATGGGACGGGCAGTTCCGACCAAGTCATTCTGGAAGCTCAATCATCAGAGAACTGGGGCCAGGAGTCAGGAACCCCTGAGTTCAAACCCTGCCTCAGACATGTCCCAGCTATGGGATTCTACACAAGTCACAGTTTGCCCATCTATAAAATGGGAATAATAATGGCACATCGTTCTGAGCTGTCATGAGCATTCAATGAGTGCCTTGTAAATCTTCTAGCACTAGATAAATGTGAGCTGTTATTCCTACTACCTCCCCCCTTCCTCTAGGACCCGATACAAACTTGCTCAGCTTGACAGGCTGATGAGGATGGACGTGGCCCAAGGGTCGGCGGCAGGATGGAGCCGGAAGCAAAGGGCACGGATAATCTGATGGAGAATTGCCCAGAGTCATCAGCTGTTGCCTCATTGGTCTAACCTTTCCCTTTGGATGCAATTTAAATCCATTCCCTTATGAGGGGGCTGTGTACAGCTCGTCCACCCCAGCCCCAACCGCCTCTTTGCTCACTGACCTCAACCCCCCAAAATAAAAATCTCAGCACTCCCCCATCAAAGTGGTTTTTAATAGATCTTCATCCGTTTCCATGTCTCTTTCCTACACGATCCATTAGGGCTTTTACCTTTTTATTTACTCAGGGAGGCCTGAAACGAGACATATCATCAGAATCCGGATGACTCTCATGTCAAACACTAGAATAAGACGTTTTTGTCAACGATGGGTAACCAATGATGGGCCTGAAGGAGTTCAGAGGCCACCGGGTCAGGCGGATGCCTCTGGGAGGTGAGCGTTTAAGCCAGCAGAGACAGATGGCAGCGGGTCCTATTTTTAATGATTTGCAGAGATGCAGCTTCCTCAGCCTCTCTCCACTGACACCTCCCACCTTTCCCATGTGTCCATATGTTTTAAACAGGAAAGAAACAACAATCATTTTTCAGCAAAAGAAATGATTCAGATTTTCTCATCAGTTAAAAGAACCTTGGAACCCGGACCATCGTGGAGGATCTCAGCGGGGGGAGTTTCAGAGGCCATGGGGGCCCGCCCATACTAAGACAGCACTGCCTTCTCCCAGTCCTTCCTGAGGTCACCCTACGCCACTTTTGTACAGCTCGAATGGGGGGCACTTTGGGGGGAATCGAATCTAATTTGGCCCTGGATGAGTCTGCTTCCGATCCCCAGGGCTAGCCCAAGCACCTGTCCCCCCAAGTTCCCTGGTGCAGCTTCAAACCCCTAAGGGGCAGCTGTCTCCTCCTCAGTGCTCTATAGGTAAAGTGCTGAAAGTTCTTTGGACCATGGTTGTGTCATAGACTCAAGCCCCTCCCCCTTTTGGTGGCCGTTCGGAGGGTGTCCCGAGTCTCAATGGACCCGCCAGGATCACCGGGAGGACGCATCCGTCTGTCTACTCACTTGTCCATTTGTCCATCCATCCATCCCACCAGAGATCTAGACTTGCCCCTCATTTCAGGGTACAGTAAGTTAGGGAACTTCCTCTACAATGTTGAATGGGCCCAGAGACAGTCCCAGAGACTGGCGGGGACCCTGAGGTACGAGATGCCAGGCTGAGCCAGACAGCGGCTGAGGCAGACCCAGGAGCCACGTCCTGCAGTGGGGGGTCCCTCTCTCTGATGGGATAATCCCCCAAGCAAAGCAGACCCAATCACCTGCCTGCAGGGGCCCCCTTACTTCTCTCCCGAGGCCCATGTGGAAATCAAGGGCAGCATCCAGCCTTGCCGTCTCAGGGAAAATGGGCTTCTGGGGTAATGTTTCAAATGATTTTCAAAGAAAAACAGGGGATGGGACTTGCGTCTTTGCCTAGTACCAGTAATGGTGGTCTCGGTAATACCCCATATTCTGTCCACCGACCAAGCAAATCACCTTTCCACGTCTCCACACATCTCCCACCCATTTTCTGGGGGCATCAGGACCTGCCTCACTTAATTCCCAACAGCAATTAAGAACTAAGGGTCAAGGTCAAAGGCTTTATCTCTTTCTGCACCTGCACTCTCTGGGCTTTGGGCCACCTCCTCCTTCCTGAATCAGCACCAGACAACTGGAATAACCCAAAGGAAGGTGCTCTCTGCTGGATCCCCACCCAGAGGAGAGAGCACTGAGATTCCGGGGCACCTTGGAGAATTGTTCCTGGAGGAGGGACCGCACAAAGGCAATCCTTCTTTCCCCTCCGAAGTCATTTTACAGAGCTTGTGTGGTACCTCGGGGCAAGGGACTATTTGTTTTTGTCTTTGTGACCCTTGCACCTGGCATCACACCTGAATATAGTGAGCATTAAATAAATGTTCCTTGTATTGAATTCTATTGCTCATAGGTTGCCATACTTCAAGGACAAGGTTAACTTCCAAGGTGGCAAGCAATTTTGCTTGTCTCGGGAAGTCAGCACTTCCAGAGATATTTTTCCCTATTTTATTTTATTCTTTCTAGAGAACAGGGTCTCTCTCTGTCTCTTTCCAGTTCTAAAATAATTCAGAAAGAATAATACCGACTATTAATTTAAATTAAATGATTCTGGCCAGTCTTAGACCATACATCTCTGCAAAGCTTTTAGTTTTCCTTCACACTTTTCCCGTATTCCAAAAACAAGTTTAAATTAAATGTAGATGGCTAAAGTATCTGCCAGACTGTGACCTTATTTATGACACTCTTAAAAAGGAGCACGGATTTTTACTTCCTCTCAAAATGGGCAGTTTCTGAATCCTTCAAACTTAAAAATAAAAGCCACTTCATTATCTACAGATCTGGTTTTTGAGCTATGGTCTATTTACAATGATTATTCTTTTTAGTTGTCATTCCCTAATATGCCTCCCACAGCATGAAATGGGTGAGAAGCTCCTCAGCTTTCACACCTCGGTTGGAGAGGATGAAAAATTATTAAGCAAATTATGTTTTTGGTTCTCTAAGGAGAGGTGGGATACGATGGTGAATATTCACTCGGAGACGGTATTGTACCGGGAATCCTCTGGGATATGGAATTCCCAAAAATGTTAAATGTGTGAGCATTATATAATTATATATATATATATATATATATATATATATATATATATATATGTATACACACACACATTTGAATACATAGGTAATTCCTGTAAAATTGTTTTTATTCTTGGAACTCATTTTTTATCATAAAAAAGTTATCAGGCATTTCTTTTCCCCCACTTCCACCAAAAAAAGAAATTTAAAAAAAGTTTCATAATAAATTTGCATCATCAAGCAAACCCATTCTCATGCTGGACCTGCCTTCCAATTTGCTTCATTCTCCACCTTAAGGAGACCTCTCTGTCAGAGACAGGGAACAATTTTTATTATTGGGTCTCTGGAGTCATGGTGATTATAGTTCATATGTATTTCAAAATAGCTCATTTTTATAACAGGTTGTTTTATTATAAATTGTTCTCCTAGTTCTGCTCCTTTTCTTCTGTAATCAATCCATGCAAATCTTCCCAGGTTTTCATCACCATTCATTTCATCATTTCTTACAGCCCCCTGGTATTCCCTTAACTATATATGCATGAACCGGGTTGGCAGCCCCCAGCCGAGGGTATCACCCCCATACGAGGGTATCACTCCCAGCTAATGGGTATCACCCCCAGCCGACTTCTACCACTGATTGGACACCAGAACCTGTGTTTTTTCTGCTCCTGGAGCCGGTCTGGGGCCGGGTCCTGTGAACCCACCAAGGACGAGCTTACATCCTGATACTATTATTCCCCCCCCCAAAGCAGTTATTTTATTCAATTCTATGATGTTCCATAGAATGTCAAGTGTAAAAGAAAACTAGCTAAACCTGTCGCAGGACCGTTGCTCTCTGATCCCCCAATAACATGGGTCTATTTCTTCTCTTTCCCATCTATCTCTCTCTGTCCTCTCTGCCTCCCTCTCTCCTGCCTTTAGATTGTCCCAGCTGTCTCTGCTTTGCATTAGGCTTGACTTCCTCTAGATTGTGATTGTGATGAAAAAAGGCTACTACAGAAATACTCTTGGCTCACCTCCCTCCCCTGTTCATCCAGAGGAGCCCACCCCTGCACAATTGTTTTTCTCTGCCTCTGGCTGTTTAGGAGAACATGGACAAGGAGGGGCATCTAAAGGAAGGCCCGTGCCCCCTGCCCGTGCCCCTGAGTTTTAGCCGAAGGAAGGGGGCTGTTCAGTGAACTTCTGGGCCCACGGCTATCCTCAAGTGGCAGAGATTCATCGTGCTCCATTCAGTGAGACTTGAGCCACAGCCAGGAGCTGCAGAGAGCACGGTATGAGGCTTCATGTTGGGAAGTCGCAAGCTCGGGGTGAGGCCCAAAGGAGGTGGACCGAGGTCCCACTTCTCCCCAGCACAGCAGTGGGTACATGGAGCACAGGCACGATTGGACAGCTGCCGAGGGCCCATCTTGTCCTGGAAATTGTGGGATTTTCTGGCCTGGAGTTCACTAGACAGGTGTCCCTTCTCTATCTCTTCTCCTGCCTAAATGAGTCTGCTCTCCTTAGCCTTTCATCCCGCAGCCTATTTCCCATCCCTTTGATCAGCTGGCTTGTTCTCTTCTAAAACTTGAAAATCCAAAGGCGGTGACTCCATGATCAATGAAAGCAGCATCACGTGTGGACGCCTTCCCCCCGAGACTCGGCTGCCGCCCCCCCAGAACTTCTAAAGTCACAGAGCAGAAGGCAGCTGGGAGACCATCTAACCCACCCCCTCATTTTACAGATCAAGAAACTGAGTCCCGGAGAGGCTGTGATTTTCAAAGCTTATCTGCATCTCCCTGCATGACTTATTATATTGATCCATTGCCAAATGCTGTCCATGCTTCTCCATGATGTCCCCTATATTTGCTACCTTCTCTCCATCCACATGGCCACAGTCTTCATCTAGATCCTCATTGCTCCTTGCCTGCAATAGCCTCCTGGGTTCAAATCCCGTCTCAAGCACCTGCTGGCTGTGTCACTTAAGCTCACGTTGCCCCTGGCAACTGTTTCCTAGGTTACTCTGCAGTCATAGTTCTGGGGGCACCTGAGCTCCCCTTTAACCACCTTCTGGACTAGATTATAAACAGTTGGAGGACAGGGATATTTGTTCATTTTGTCTTTGCAATTTCTTTTTGACTAAATAAGTGGAAGCAAGTTTGGAATCTACACTTAAATGTATGGGTCATAGCAAACGTTTAAGCAAAATCCACTGCGAGTGTATCAGGGGAACATCTTGACACTGTGTTCAGGTGGCACCTTGGCCCAAATCTGGGCCTGTCTGGGTCATTTATAGCTAGAACTATAGCCTAGAGAATGGTGTGGCTGTGAATATGTCCAAATCTGTCAACACAGCGAAGAACTATAGATTCTAAGCATTTGTTGGGACCCGAGAGACAATTTGGTCAAGATCCATCAATAGATGGAAAGTCTCCACAAACTTCTTGAGAAGAGCCCATTGGGCTTGTAATGGACACCTTCAATCCCCAGAAATTCGCTGTCTTTTGGTACCAAGACAGTCCTTTTGTCTTCAGGTCTGCCTTCCTTGGAGCCAAAATCTGTTTCCTTCTCCCTTTCTTGGGGACACTCATGCTAGGTATCCATTCTTGCCTGGTGCAGAATAGCCTCCAGCTCCCCCGTCTACATTTCAGTCTCTCAAGTGTTAGAAGGCAGTTATCTCATTTCCTCAAAGGGGCTCAGCCCCGGCTACTCACCTACATTTCTTTCACCTAATCTTCATGTGATATGGTTTAAAATCCCATCACCATCTTAATCAGTGACCCTTTTATGGAAGAGCTCCAGTTTGTCCATTAGTGGAAGGGGAGCTGGATGAGAGAGAGAGAGAGAGAGAGAGAGAGAGAGAGAGAGAGAGAGAGAGAGAGAGAGAGAGAGAGAGAGAGAGAGAGACAGACAGACAGAGAGAGAGAGAGAGAGAGAGAGAGAGAGAGAGAGACAGAGAGACAGAGAGACAGAGAGACAGAGACAGAGACAGACATGGAGGAAGGGAGAGAGGGAGGGACAGATGGGCTCCAAGCCCAGCTCTGAATCATTATAGCCAGTAATTAGCAAATCATTGAAGCCCTCGGTTTGTCCTGCAAGATATCTGCCCCAACCATTTCACAGGATACTTATGAGAAAAGTGCTTAGCAAATCTTTAAGTAGTGGGTTTGCTTATTTGTTTAGTTGTTTTGTTTTTGGAGGCTTCCAGGCCCGGGATTCTATTCATTCCAGACCAGAGGAACTTCTGATAAGGAAATTCTTTCTACCCAATACAAAAAAGTCACCAGCTCATCATACCGCCTTATCCCGATGTTGGGAGGCTTGCCAGACTCCCGAGGCCATCCAAGCTATTACTTGTAGGACAGCTGGATAGTGCAGTGGATAGAATGCTAGCCCTGGGGTCAGGAGGACCTGAGTTCAAATCTAACCCTAGGCACTTAGCAGCCTGGGCAAATCACTTCACCCCAACTGTATCAGAAAACAAACAAAAACAAGCCCTGATATTCCCCAAATACACACCTGACCAGTCACTTCTCTTCTCAAGAATCTCTTGTGACTCCCTATTGTTTCTTGAACATAAACTTGGATGGACCAAACCCCTGCAGTGCTTCATGTTCTGGGGCTGTGGGGAAAAACCTGGCCAAAGTGAACACACCATAAATACCTCAATTCTTAGGATTGCCAAGCATGGTGATGAGGCGCCATATTGTCTCTCAAGGCCAAGAGAAGGGAATTAGGGCATTTCCTGGGGGCAGGCTGTCTTTTGTTTTCTTATTTATTATTGTGTCCCAGAGCTTGCCACCTAGAATAGGAGCCAATAGAATGAGATGCTCTGGGGAGACATGAGAAAGAAACTGGGATGAAGGCAGTGATCGAGTCCACTCCATTTCCCATCAAACTCACCTAGGACACACACCTGGCACCACCATTTGCCAAAATCATTGATAAACTGCAGTGTCCAGAGGAAGCAGTCCGAAGGGTGAAGAGCCATGAGCTCATCAAACACGGAAATAAGCTGAAGGACTGAGTGGATCCATCCCAGAGCAGGAGACAAGGTAGGGGTGGAGGTGGGAGAAATGTGATGGCTACACTCAAATATCTGAAGGGTTTTCATAGGGAGCTGTAATGAGCCAGACTCTGTCTGCTTAGCCCCAAAGGGGGGAACTAGGAGTAATGGGTGGAGATTGAATGAAAAGGGCTAGTTGAGGCCGGGGGTCAGTAGTAACTTGGGTTGTTCAACCTTTGGGACTTCCACTTGCTAGATCTGATAGAGAGGAGATTCCTCTGGGGTGTGGCTACTGAGGTCCCTTCTGGGGTCTCAAAGGGCAAAAAGGCTCCTTCTCTGCATTAGACATCCTAGCTCCCCTCTCTGGGACTAAAAATAAATCTGCTATCACACTAGTGGCTTTTTATACAACCAGGAGACTCATCAGGATGATAAAATGAATCACTTGCTAATATCTCCTTTCTTTCAAATTGTATTTGGAGACCCGAGCACATTTTGGGCGGGTATGAAATGGTAAAATATTTTATAACTAGAATATATTTCCCAAGATGTGTTCTAGCTTAAAGACAAATTGAATTCAGCCAGACACTCATTAATCCAGAATCTTAAT
This sequence comes from Sarcophilus harrisii, assembly GCF_902635505.1. Classification (NCBI taxonomy): domain Eukaryota; kingdom Metazoa; phylum Chordata; class Mammalia; order Dasyuromorphia; family Dasyuridae; genus Sarcophilus; species Sarcophilus harrisii. The sequence goes on from NC_045429.1 coordinate 3,191,528, forward strand.
TTAAAATACTCATTATTTGAATCAGTGATGCTGTTTTCCATGGATAAATCAATTTTCCCCATCCTCAGGCAGCTATTTAAGGCAACAACTAGGACACTCAAAGACATCTTCAGGACTGTTGAGTTACGGCCCACGTCACATCTACTTTATCAAACAGAAAACTGATAGATAGTAAACTGCAAAATCACATTCAAAGACATTCGTGTATAAACATATTTATCACAGAACTTTGCTCGTGACAGAACACTGGTAACAAGATGGATGCCTATGGGGAAATGGCCGCACAGATGATTTATATTCATATACCATTTGGGATTTGGGAGATGTAAAAACAAATGTGACCAAATCCGAGAAATCTCAGAAGAATTGTGTGGGCTGACACGGGATGAAATGGGAGGAATCAGCAGAGAAATGTACATGGTGACCATAAGACTGGAAAGACTCTGACAGACTCTAAAACTGGATCAGAGCGGGGACCAATTTGACAAGGAAGCAGGCACATCAGCCATGATCCGGAGAGCTAGAGCGAGCTCGGCACTCTTGGATGCGGTTAGTTGGTGGATTGTTTTCCCGTGAGTACATATGGGCTAAAAATGCAGACTTCTGCAGAGGTTAGTAATGTTCATAAACAAAGGCAAGACAGAAGGGGGATCAGGAAAACATTTCAGATCCCAGAAGAAAACAAAAGGATGGAAGAGATTAATTTTATTACAGTCAAGCTAAAGTCACTATGAACTCTTTGCAAATGTGTAAGGAAGGTTCACAATCCCTAACGCAATCCTCTTTTGGATTCTTTAAATATTAAATGTCCATACTTGGCCTATGTTATTAATTCCATGATCTAAAGGGAAAATGATAAAAACACGGCAGAGACGGTCATGGATGACCTTTACTGGAGCAAAGACAGCTGATCCTGCACCAGAATCAGAAAGAATCCCCGCATTTTACTCGGCACTTCAAGACAAGAAAAGAGGAGCATTTCAGAGATGAATGTTCAGTCTGAAAGATTCCAGTCAATTAAAAAAGAAAAAAGGGCAAACCAGCTGATTGGGGTCCATTCTTTTAGCAAAAGGGGGCAGAGAGGGCAGGGTTAAGTGACCCGTGTGTGCCTAGCTGAGCCCATTGCTGTGGTGACCCAAAAGGCCCTGAAGAGCACAGACTGTGAGAGGCAGGGGACCCTGTGATTTTCAGTCTTAGCATTGCATCGGACAGGTGGGGAAACTGAGGCCCAGGGGTTTCACCATCAGCTCTGTGGGGGGGAAAGGAGTTCAACCACCAAAGTATTCAGCAGGCAGCGACACGGCTGGGAGACTGGTTGTGCAGCTGCAAAAGGCGGGAACACTGCCTGATGGATGAGGGTCAGTGTCCTAGGACAGAGGAGGAATCAGGCAGAAGCAGGCCAGTGACATGTCCAGGAGCCTTCGCCCAGCGGCTGAGGCGGCTGAAGTGGACAGAGCGCTGTGTGCAAATGCTGCCCCGACCCACCAGCTGGTCAAGCAGAACAGGACAAGGCGTTTCTTGTGCAGAAAGTGAGGGAGAGCCATTGGGAAGAGGAATGGTGGGAAGGGAAAGAAATGATGTGGAATCAAAAGGCAAGACCCCCAAAGACTGTCCTGGCTGCCTACGAGCCACTAGGACAGCAGCTTCCCTGTGGAGTCCTCACAGCAAGGGGCCTCGGACATTCTCCCTTTTCCCTCTGGAGTCTGGGCACTTTACGAGATCTAGGATCCCGCTTTTAAAATGTGAGAAGCCCCATCATGTAACAGAAAAAAAAAATCCGTTCTCCATCAGGAGCCTCGTGCACAGCTTCTCTTGATCTCTGTACTCTCACATCTGTAAAATGGGTGAATAGCTAAGAAATTTATTAGCCCGTCCAGGAATTCCCCAGCACCTAATATCCAGTCCAAGACACACACCAGGACCTCTTACCCACACTACAAGTGCTGCCCTTCAGCTTGGAGGCCTTGGGAAGCCGCATGTGAACTTGGCACTTCCCTCAAACTTTTACCATAACTTCCAGTTCCTAATTTCCATTGAGGCAGGCTGGAGGCAGGTCTGAGGGCCCAGTGTGACATGCTCAGTGTGAGCTCATGGCCCTCAGAGATGGGCAAACCACAAGTCAGGGCTTGCTTTATTCTTTTAGCCTATAATTAATAAAGTGTTGGAAATTATATTATTGATGAAGATTAAGCTTAGAAATGCTTCAGAGGTCCATTCCCCCACTCCCTTAAAGAGCTGGTTGTTAAACATTTTTCAGCACATTACTGGGTGGAGGGATCTATTTCTATGGAAAGTATAACTTTCCATGGGCCCAGTGGCTAAAGTGCTGGACCTGAAGGCAAGAACGCCTGTGTTCAAATGCTCCCAGTCAGAGTCTTCCTCCGGTTCTCAGAACTACAAGGAAACTGTTCTTTTGCTGATCCAACCTTTCCCATGTGATGTTCTAATAGAACTGTGATCTTGCTGATCTCTGTGGCCCCCTCCCGCGGTGCAGATCACAGCTCGTCCAGTCCCTTTCCTCCTGGGTCAGCAAGATCGGGTCCCATGTCGATCCCATGTGGATTCCTTCCTAGTTCTCCCTTTAACTCTCCTTCCATGGTCACCACAGAGGCAACTGAGAGGCCACTGGGAGACCTGGCCCTGGCTCATCTGTATTCAGGGAAGGGTCCGGCCCAGCCGGGTCTTCTTTCCCCTGCAGGTTCTGCCCCCTATTCTCTAGACACTCGCCCCCAAAAGTCCCTCTCTGCCCTTTAGCTCCTTCCTCCAAAGGCCTGGTTCTCGTCTTCAGGAAAACATCCAGGTGGTCATGTCTGCTCTATGGCCGTCTCCGCTGACCTCTCTCTGCTTCCACTAGAACGCAGCCTCCTGGAGGTTGGAGATGGCCTTTCCATTAGCTCTCTGGATTCCCAGAATGGGACACAATTTTGGATGCAGCTAATAAGCATTTAATAAACACTTGCCAACTTGACTTCACTGGACTTTGACTGGAAAGACAGTATAATATTAGAAAGAACATGGACTCTCCTGCATCCCCTAATGTCTATATCTGTCCTCTGGAACAGGCTCAATTGGACGGCCTCTGTGACCCCTTCTGACTGAAAATCCATGCCTTGATGAGAGACTAATCTCATTTCATTAGCAAACAAGTGAGTTCCAAGAAGGAAAATGCTGCTCATCATGCATAGTGGTACTGAGAAGTGAGGTGACTTATCCAGAGTGATACATCCAATATGTGTCACTGGTTTCAGAACTGAAGGAGCATCAGGATTGCCTTTTTGAGGGAGAGAGGAGAGAGAATGGGGGTTCATTTATTTTTTTTCAACCAAAAGCTAAAAAGAATTAGAAACAAATTAGGTAATTACCAAATGGAGAATGGCTGAAAAAAGGGCTCCCCTCGGCTATCATGGAATAATATTGAGCCACAAGAAATGATAAATGTGACAAATTTGCAGAAGTGAAGAGGATCCATACGAACTGATGGAGAATGAAGTAAACAGAAAAAGAAAAATAACATGCACAATGACAACAGCGATGTAAAGAAGAGAACATCATGAGAACAAAAATAATTAATTGTCATGCAGCCAAACTTGGTTTAGCCAACAAAGGACAAAGACGTTTTCCCTCCTCTCCCTGGAAAGGTGGAGGGCTACAGGGGCAAAATGTTACGTATTCAATCCCACACACGTGCTTCAAATATTTTCCATTGCAAAAAAAGGCTTTAGGGATGTAGGGTACAAAGGGGGGAGGGCGCTACAGTATAGAAAAAACAATTGCACTGTGGTACAAAGTGTAAAAGAAAGAGACTGAGAAATTGTGGTTCCAAATGTTATAATGTTTATGACTTTAAGGAGAAAATCAGTACTCCTGTATTGCCAAAAAAAAAAAAAAAAAAAAATGATGAAAGAAATGGGTTTGAGTGAGTAGCGTCTTGATTCCAGAGTCACTCTCCTGGAACACTGGGACAATTTGGTTACGAATGAACTGGAACAGCACTGATTACATTTCCTTGACATTAGGAACACTTTCCTAAATAAATGGGAAGCGTTCTGGTGGTAATGATTTGGAGAAGTTCTGGGATTCCCAAATGGGCTAAGGTGGAGTGGAGGCAATGGAGCATCGGTAATATTGCTCTAATGCCCTGAAAGCTGACTCTCAACTTTTCTTTCACAACATGCATACATTCTACATTGCATCATCTCGGCCTGCTCGATTAACATGCTTCCCTGTTCACTCACTGAAGGAGGTGCCTACAGCTGGTGAAAATTGATTTGTCCCCTGATAACTGTTGAAACTGCTACATGAAACACTGAAGAATAATAGCTTTTTAATGGAGTTATTTGGAGTAAGTATAAGACGTTTTGTGCTTATAACACACACACACACACACACACACACACACACACACAGTGTCCAATGTCCCAATTTAGAAGGTGGGAAGATAGACAAATGCAAGAATTTAATCCACCTTTCCTTCATAATTCTTTCTTACCCATCCACACAAAAGTAGTCTGGGGATTCTTTCTCTCCTTCAATCTTTTTTTGAATCTAGGGAAACTGAGAAGAATAATGTTTGCTTTTTATTTTGTTGACATTTGTATCTGCACCTACTTCCAAAGAAAGATGTTCAGCATGTGCCTGTGTGTGTGTGTGTATGTGTGTGTGTGTTCTTAGAGTCCCAAGTTAGGATACATGATTTCTATTACAGGACTACAAGATTATAGATTTCTATTTGGAAGAGATTTCAGTGATCAACCAGCCTAAATGCTTCCTTTTTCAGATAAAGAAGCTGAGGTCCAGGTCTTTTCATGGTCCTCTGGTTTTGGCTGCCCTTGTGGCAGCTGACATTGTTCATTATCTTCTTCTCCATCAGAAAACTTTTTCCTCTAATGTTTTGTGACCTTGATCTACTTTGGCTTCCCCCTATCAGTCTCAGTTTCCTTTGCCGGGGCTTTGTGCACATCCCATACTCTTAACTGGCCATATTCTCCCTTCCCTCTAAGTCTCTGTCCGTGACCCTCTTTCCTATGTCTATAGTGATGGCCTTTCTGTGTCTCACCAACATTTAGTCCAATGATTGGTGCTTAAATGCTCCTGGTTTGAATGCTTTTCATTTCTACATATCCACCTTGTGTCACCAAGAACACGCTGGACATTTCCAACTGGCTGTGCCAGAGGGCCTGCAGACTCAGCCTATCTACAACAGAACTCATCTTCTCTCTTCAGATACCCCCACCCCCTTTCCCAAATTTCTCTGTTTCTATGGAAGGTGCCATCCTTCTTCTGTCCACTCAGATTCTCAACCCAGAGGCTATTATTTGCTTTTCAATAATCACCCGTCTTCCTGCCCCACATCCAGGCAGTCTGATCCTTCCTGATTCTTTCTCCAAAGCCCCTCATATCTGTCCCTTTCTCTCTGGACCTATGGCATTTGTCACCTCTCTCCAAGACTCTTACAATATGAACGGATTTCCCTACTTCTTGTCTATGCTTTCCCCACTTTGTCCTCTGCACACCAACAAAAAGGCAATGTTCCTAAAACACAAGTCTGGCTCCCTACCATACAGCCCAGATGTGAAACACTTACTCTATCTACACCTGGTAACCGGTCCCTAGTGATAAAAGAGCCAGAGCCAAGATTTGACCTTTTTGCCCAAATTCCTAACTTGTTCCTACTCACTATATTTATATGTATACATCCATGTATTTTGGGAACCTACGTGTAGCATGGTAAAGGGTGAGGGTGGTGAGCATTGTCCAAACACTCTGATGGATCTCCTACCTTCCTACTGATTCATTTTCCTGATGAGTTCCCCAGTATACTAATTCTCTCTTCTGACAAGTAATATTAAAGGTTCTTTTTTATTTTCTTGCAGCTACAAATCCCCAGCCAGACAAAGGCTTCTGCCAAAAGAGCTTGGCTTTCTGAGGATATTTTCTCCTCACTTGCATTCTAACCTTGTTTGTAAAAGCAAAGTAGAGATTTAAAACAAATAAAAATTAACTGATGTCCCAGAGGAAAATAATGAAGATATCTATGAATGAACTAAGGGAAAAAGTAGGGATAAGATTCCAACCTTAGGCAACAACACAGATTGCCTCAATGGCTTTTATGCTAGAGCTGACCAAGCAGAATCTATCTCAGAGACCTGTCTCCTTTCTTTATTTGTGCCCCCCCTTTTGTGGTCCCAGACTCTAACAATTTCTTAGAGTCTTCCTTACTCTAAGGAAGTATTTTAGATTTCCAGTATTTTCTATTCATCTTGTCTCTTCAGGTCTGTTTCAGGAAATCACTGATCACTGGTCACTAAAGGCTGGCTGATCATTCTTCAGCTGTACTTCCTTTCCATTTTAATCAAGGGATTAATTCCTATCTGGAAAGAGAGTACCCGTTATGGCTGCATTTTAGAGCTAATTTAATATCTCATTGTCGCTTCCTTTTAGTTATTAGTTGTGCAAAGGCTAACTCCCTTAATAGATATGTACTTGTTGTTTATTACAAGGCAATGGTGATTTTTTTGGTATAGGAAATTCCCAGTGAGGAAAATTTCCCCATTCATGAAAATTAGCTTTAATTATTTATTTTTGAATCTAACAAAGCTGGGGTAATGAGAAATTAAATGAATATACATACATCCACATACACACACATTATATATATGTGTAGTTTATGCATAAATACAGACATGTGTATGTCTGTGTCTGTGTATAAATATTGCTAATCTCCAGACAGAAATCCCAAGGGAAAAACATCCAGAATACTAGAGCCAACTTCCAGAGTTGCAGGTCAAAAAAAATATTTCAAGCATCCAGAAAGAAATAATTTAAATGTGGTTTCAGGATAACACAAGATTTGGCACCTTCCACAATAAGAGAATCAGAGGGCTAGGAATATGATATTACAGGAGACAAAGGAGCTGGGATTACAATCAAGAATCAACTATCCAGAAAAACTAAATGTAATTATTTAGGGTGAAAAATGAATATTTAATGAAATAAAGAACTTTGACACATTCCTGATAAAAAGAACAGAACTTAATAGAAAATGTGACTTTTAAATACAGGACTCAAGTGAAGTATATAATGGTAAAACTATGGAAAGACAAACCATAAGGAACTCTATCAATAAAATTCAGCTGTTTATATTCCTATATGTGATGATAATGTCAATAAAAAGTAGAGAAAGTGAAGATCAATAAATTGGACATGCAACTAAAGAAACTAGAAAATTAACAAATGAAAAATCCACAATTAAACATGAAATTAGAAATCCTGAAAATCAAAGGAGAGTAATAAATTGAATGTAAAAAACCATTTAACTAGTAAATAAGACTAGGAACTGATTTTATTTTTAAGCCAATAAAATAGATAAGCCATTGATTAATTTAATTTAAAAAGAAAACCAAATTACCAGTATCAAAAATAAAAAGGGTGAATTCACCACCAATAAAGAAGAAACAAAGCAATGTATTTTGCCCATTATATGTCAATAAAATCTAAGTAAAACAGATGAATATTTACAAAAATATAAATTGCCCAAATTTATCAGAAGAAATGGAATACTTAAATAGAACACATCATCTTAGCAAAAGAAATTGAAGAAGTCATCAATGAACTATCTAAGAAAAACATCCTCACTATCAGATAGTTCACAAGTGAATTCTACCAACCATTTAAAGAACATTTAATTCTAATACTGTATAAACTATTTGGAAAAATAAACAAAAGAGGAATCATACCAAATTCCTTTTATGATACCAGCATGATGCTAATATGTAAACCAAAGAGATCAAAAACAGAAAAAGAAAATGATAGACCAATTTCCCAAATGAATATTGATATAAAATTTAAAATAAAAATACTAGGAAGGAGATTATAGCAATATATCATGAAGATTACACATCATGACCAAGGAGGTTTTATACCAGGAATGCACAGCTAGTTCAATAATAGAAAAACTATCAGCATAATTGACAACAACAAAAATAACCACCCCCCAAAATAATCATATTATTATCTCGATAGAGGCAGAACAAGCTTTTGACAAAATCAAACATACATCCCTATTAAAAACATTAGAGAGAATAGGAAGGATTCTGAGAAGATGAAGGAGTAGGTTGGTAAATTTTAAGTTCTTCTAATTTCTTCCACAAATAGAACAAATTTTCACCTCAGGGAGAACTTAGACTGGTGAAAAATCAAGAAGACTTGGGACAGAAATGGGGTCCTCCTGATGTAACCTGAGAAGATCTGAAGAAAAGCCCCAGACTGGGGACTAACCTATCTGAAATGCAGTCACCCCTGGGCTATCTATGCAGAAACACCAAATAGGGACCCTGGGGTTAGCTGGTTGTGGCTGGACGCTCATCAGGACCCACAGAGACTTTCATCCCCCTGACTGTTTGTGGAATCCAGGTCTGAGTTTGGGAAGACTAAGGAAATCTTAGCTGATTGGGAATGCCAGGCCCTGTTGTACGATTAAGATGTAGCTCTGGGATAGAAGCAATCGGCACCTGTGAGTGCAGAGGCCATGGATCAGGACACTGGGGGCTGCTGGAACTTGCTGAAGGGGCTATTGGTTTAGGGTTCTGGTCATAGGGAGAGCTTAAGTGAAGCCAGAAGCACCATCTCCCTACCCCAGGATTAGTACACCTTACTTAAACAAAACAAAACAAAACAAAAAAATGAGCCAGCAAAGAAGAAAGAACCCTATCATATAGGAACATACTATGGGAACAGGGAAAATCGGGGTTCATCTTCAGAGGACACTGAAATAAAAAAAAGTTTCTACAGCAAAGAGTAACATGAAACGGCTCCCTGACCAGAGAGAATTTAAAGAACTCAAAAACAATGTTTTTTAAATCAAATTAGAGACATTGAGGAAAAAAAAAATAAAATTAAAAACCATCCAAGAAAAGTAAGATTATGAAAAACAAGTTAACCAGCTAGAAAAGCCGATATAGAGTCTCAAAAAAGAAAATAATTCTTGGAAAATTAGAATTGGGCAAGAGGAAGTCAGTAAAGCTATGAGAGACTAAAAAATAACAAAACATATTATAAAGGATGAGAAAATAGAAAATGTGTAACATCGTATAAGAAAAATGACAGATCTAGAGAACATATTAGGAAGAGAAAATATAAGAATAATTGGACTGCCTGAAAATTGTGACCAAAAAAAAGGACCTTGACACAATAATGCAAGAAATAATCCCAAGAAAATTGTTCTGGAGTGATAGAACATGAGGGGAAGTAGAAATAGAAAAAACCCACCGATCACCACCTCAAAGAGATCCTTTGTGGAAAACACATAGGAATATTATTGCCAAATTTTGAAAGACCCAGAACAAAGGGAATATTTTGCAAAAAAACAAGAATAAAACAATTCAGATACATTGGAGCTATAATTAGAATTATATAGGATTTATCAGCATTCACAATAAAAGACCACAAGTCCTGCAATCATATCTACTGACAATCAAAAGAACTAGGCCTGTGGTCAAAAATATCACATCCAGCAAATTTACATATAATATTGAATGAGAAAAAAATGGACATTCAATGAATTTGCATATTTTCAGGACTTTCTCTCAACCAAACAGGAACTTAAGAGAAAATTTAACATATAACAGCCAAGATCAAAGGTCATTTTCAAGGAACTCAATATGGATAAATTGTTTTTTTTCCAGAACTATGAGCTCTCTTCCACCTGCTAATACTTCGATGTCTATTCTTCCTCTGCATATCATTTGTATAACATAATTACTATTTTACCTTAACTCTTCCCCAATCTTTCTTTTGAACTATCGTATAGTTCTGAAAACCTACTCATACTAGGAATGGGTTAAATAGACAGCACTATATATATACTATGAAGAGTATAGCATCCTCCAAAATCTATAAAGAAATAAGGAGGAGAGGGATGAGCGGATAGTAAAGCAAAGGATGAGGGAAGAAGAAAATGGAGGTGGAGGGAGGTTAAGTAACAGTAAGGCAAGTTAGAGGTAGAATTAAAGCAAAAGGTCAGCAGGGATAGCAAAGATATGCATAAGTCTATGTAGGGGATTATGTGTGTGTAAGTATGTGTGTATGTGTGTGTAGCTACATGTATATATATACATATATATATATATATATATATATATATATATATATATATATATAAAGAGATCCTTTCTTAACTATATTGCCTGCTTGGGGTGGTGATGGGGAGTAAAGAGACAAAAAAGAATAAAGAATAAAAGGTGCACAGCAGAAAACAAAAGAACAATTAACAAGGAAACAAAGAAAAGATGTACACAGGAATAGAATTTCTTCTACTAAAACACATACTTTCTTGAATTGGTATTTCTTATCATATATCTTGAATCCTCTCTGATATTTTGCTGGGCACATGACAATGTTCCCTTTTGTTTTGTATTCCTTTTTCTTTTCTTTTTTATTATTCTGATTCTTTAAATAAAATAAATTTGGGGAAAAAATGAGAAATCATGGTTTAAACTGAACTTTCCTTAAAATAAGTAGCATTTCTCTAAATCCAAAAGCAAATATTATCAGCTGGATGGAAATAAGCTAGAAGCCTTCCCAACAGTATCAAGGATGAAGTAAGAATAGCCATAATAAACCTACATAAATAATTACCATATGCACATATTACAAATGTACAAATCTGGCATGAATAGGTAGAAAGAGAAATTGCATTTGAAAGAATTGTAGACAATAAAGTCCTTAGGCAATTACCTGTCCAGACAAACTCAAGAACTATATGAAAACAACTGCAAAACACTTTTTTACACAAAGAACATCAAACCTAAATAACTGGAGAAATATTTATTACTCACAGGTAGGCTGAGTCAATATGATAAAAATGACAGTTCTACCTAAATTAACTTACTTATTCAGTGCCATGCCAATCAAAGTAACAAAACATTTTGTACAGCTATAAAAAATAATGACAGTTCTCCTGGAAGACAAACGATCAAGAATATCAAAGGAATCAATGGAAAAAATGCAAAGGAAGGTGGCCAAGCAGTAGCAGATCTAAAACTGTATTGCAAAGTGATGATCATCAAAACAATAGGGTGTTGGCTAAGAAATAGACTGGTGGTTCAGTGGAATAGATTAGATTCACAATAAATAGTAATAAATGATCATGGAAATCTAATGTTTGATAAACAGAAAGATCCAAACTTTTGGAACAAGTTTTCATTATTTAACAAAAATTTCTGGGAAAACTGGAAAGGAGGTTGGCAGAAACTAGGTATAGACCAACATCTTATGTTGTATACCAAGATAAGGTCAAGATGGGTACATGGTATAGACATAGAGAGTGATATCATAAGCAAAACGGGGGACATGAAATAGCTTAGCTGTCATCTTTATGAAGAAGAGAGGAATTTATGACCAAACAAGAGATAGCATTACAGGAAGTAAAATGAAGAACTTTGATTATAATAAATCAAAAGGCATTTTCAGGAACAAAAATAACAAAGCCAAGATTAAAAGAAGAGCAAGAAATGAGGAAAATTGAATGAGAATTTTCTCTGATAAAAGCCTCATTTCTCAAATGTATAGAGAACTGAGTTAAATTTATAAGGTTATGAGTCATTCTCCAATTTCAAATGGTGTAAGGATGTGAACAAGCAGTTGTCAGATGAAGTGATCAAAATTCTTTTTGGTCAGATGAAAAAAATGCTCCAAATGACTAAATATCATAGAAATGCAAATTAAAACAACTTTGAGATATCATCTCATAACTATAAGATCAGATAATATGACAGAACAATAAAATGATAAATGTTGGAGGGAGTCATGGAAAAACTAGGACACGTATACTGCTGGCAGACTTGTGAAGAGACTAATATTCTAGAGAACAATTTGGAACAATCCATAAAATGTTGCATGTTCGTTGACCTAGCAATAACTCTACTAGGTTTCTATCCCAAAGAGATCAAAGAAAAAGATCTTATATGTATAAAAATATTTTGAAGTGGCAAAGGATTGGAAATTGAGGAGAGGCCCCAATGATTTGGGGAAATGCTGAACAAGTTAGAGTATATGAACAGAGTAGTTTCAGAGAACCCTGAGAAGACTTCTATGAATTGATGCAAAGTGAAGTGTGAGCAGAGCCAGGAAAACATTGTACATAGTAGTAGCAATATGTTTCAGTGATCAGTGTGAATGACTTGGCTCCTCTCAGCAAAACAATGATCCAATACAATTCCAAAGGACTCATGAAAAATACCCTTCCAGACAAAGAACTAATGAAGCCAGAATGCAAATCGATCAACGCATATGATTTTTTTTTGTCATTCTTCTTGCATTTTTTTTTGCAATGGGGCTAACATGTTTTCTATGATTACATATATATAATCTATAGAAAATTGCTCGCTTTCTCAAGAAAGACAAAAAGAAAGGAAGGAGAGAAATTTTGGAACTCAAAACTTTTAAAAAGCCAGTTAAATAATTTTTACATATCATTGATAATAAAATTTAAAAACAATTGAAACAATAAATAAAACCAGATAAAAATTAAATGGATTGTCTCAATGATAGGCTCCAAAGTATTCAAATCAACATTTTTTTGTGGTAGCAAAGAAGTAGAAATGTAGTACATACCAGTCAACTGGGGTATGGTTTCACACGCTTTGACCTTGAATAAAATCAAGTATTTCTATGTCACAAGAAATGAGGAGTATTTAAAATTCTTAACGATGTAAGAAAACTGATATAGATTAATTCAGAGTGATATCAAAATTAAAATTATATACATGATGATAAAAAAGGAAAAATGGATGTGAAAATGGGACAAAATGAGCCTAACAAGTACAACCAATCTTAGTTTCAAAGCATAATTTAGATTGCAGAGGTGGGGGACTACTAATATGGCATATTAAATATACTGGAAGACATAATTGATATTTTAATATTTTTCAACCTTTTTATATTTAATTTTTTTTTTTTGCTGCAACAGATGGCTTACTCAAGAGAGGAAAGAAAATATATAACCAAAAAAAGGCATCACAAAAGATACATCAAAAATTAGATTTTTTTAATTAAGAACTGTTGAGTTCTAACATTGGGGGTCTCCAACCCAATACTTTCTGTAGCTCACTTGTAGAATATTTTAATAATGGGATATTTTTCCATAGGTGGATTGAGTTGAGTGACCTCTGAGGTTCCTTCCAACTCTTGAGATTCTGTGATTTTATTCATATGCATTGTATTTGGGTGGAAGATGAACAAATGTTCATTTTATTAAATAATTCATGAAAATGTTTTTTCAGCAACAACAATGACTAATTTCACAAATTCATCCAGCCTATATTAAGCCTCTATGTGGTGTTAGACCATATGCTGGGTTCTAGGAATACAAAGTCAAAGGTAAAACTATCTCAGCACTCAGGGAGCTTACATTTTGCTGGGGACAAGGTGGTGAACACAATTTTCATGTGTAAATACAGCAACTCCCCCAAGTCATAGTGCCATTTTAAGCTATTAATGCCTAAAAAGTGAGCTTAAAACACTGGACCATCTCTTGTAAGAAAGAGTTAGAAAATTAAAGAACCAACCAATTTCTCAGGTGTATGCCATATCAGTGGTCCCCTATCTCTGTGATGAAGGAAGGAAGATCCTTTTTTTAACTCATCTCTGGGACTATGATTGGTTATACCAAAGTAGTCAGGTTCATTGTATTCTAGTTCTTCCTAAGCTTTAATTGCATAAAATGGCATTAAGACTTCTGGGATACCCTGCACAGAAACTGGAGGAAAGACAAAGTCCTAGCAATAGGAGGGTTGAGAATGGCTGGCCATCGGAGGGAGCAGGCTTGTGACACTAAGGAATGGAGCTAAGGCAGGGGTTTCCCCCAGGAAAGGGGCAATCTGTACTGAGGTACGCCAAGGAATGTCAATACTGGAACCAGCAAGCAGTCAAGTGTGGCCAAAAACTGAAAATCCCCTAGAAGGGGAGGGATAGACATCAACGTTGGAAGATGGACTGGAAGCAGGTTGAAAAGAACTTTAAATCAAAAGAGGAGGAGGCTGTATTTGTGACCCTACACAGATAGGAATCCATTGAGGATTCTGAACAGTAGAATGACATGGTCTGATTAAGCTTTTAGGAAAAATCACGTTGGCAGCTGTGTGGATACAGGATTGGATAGAGAAGAAGCAGGAAGACCGATGGGGATGCCATTGAAATAGTCCAAGTGACACATTCGAGTACTGGTTGATGGAAGAATTACTGTAGAGATAGATGTGGCAAGCCCTCAACACTAACTGGATGGAGGGGCAAGCAGCAAGACAGGGTCAGAGATACTGGGAGGCTGTGATCTTGTGTGTATGAAAGCATGGCGCTATCACCAGAGCTGGATTAGTTTAGATTTAGAAAAGGCAGAGGGACCTTAGATCCCAGGTATTCCAAGCAGTTCTTTTGTTTAGTAAACTGAGGCCCAAAGAGAAAGTCACTTAATAGTTAAAAAAAAATAATAGAATCAGGAGTTGAATATAGATGGATCTCCAGATACCAAATCCAGTGTTTTCCCCATTGTACCAAATGGTGAACCTGAGAGATCTGAAGAACATCTAGATGGAGGTGTGTAGCAGGCAGACCTGTGGGTGATATGGTGCTAGATTGCAGAGAAAGGATTCAATTCAGATGAAGCATCCAGACCCTTTTCTACCCAAAGAAGATCAGTTTTTTAAGAAAAATTTGACCACCGAGAATTTGATGGGAAGTTTTGGAGAAGAAAGGGAGGATGTCCTGGTTCCTAGGTTCAGATACACAATATTCCTATAGTGTATATAGTATATAGTAGTAACTCTATAGAATCTACCTTATTCCTGCATGAAAACCCTGTGGAGGAGCTCCAGAACAAAACATGGCCAAGTCAGGGCATGAGGAGGGTCGGTAGCCCCCATCACTTAACACTCTCCAGTAACATAGTTCTTTTCTATATAGTTCTCTCCCATGAGCTTTCGACTGTCTTCCCTCACCTCACCAACAAAACCCAAAATAAGCCAAACTTAAAACACACACTCACACACACAAACACATATTTAGCAGGAGTCGCAGATATTTCCAGATTCAAGAAAACATTTTCTCCCCTTGAAAAGTCTTAAACTAATTCTATCAGTAAACACAAGAGTGCTCAGAAGGAGAGGAGCCTATCTTTAACACCTGCAAAAAAAAAAAAAAGCTGCCTTTGGTCTTTGCAGACTTCAAGGGAAAAAATTAAGCTTTTTCCAAGTTTTTTGGTTGTTGCTAATATTCTTAAACTTGTATATGGCATCACATGAGTGTACATTTACATGTACTCCTTTTTATAAATATAAATATGTTAGGCTATGGATGCTGATGTGAGTCTAGTGAGAATAATAGACAGAAAACCATATAGATTTAGAGGTGGCTGAGACTAGTCGATTGATCAAATTGATCAAAAACCAACTATATTCTATGGATGGACAAATATAAGATCTGGTAAATGACAGAGACGAGAGAGAGAGAGAGAGAGAGAGAGAGAGAGAGAGAGAGAGAGAGAGAGAGAGAGAGAGAGAGAAATCAGTCTGAAGTGCATTTTGTGTATTTTGAAGGTGGGGCCAGAGCACTATTGCCAGGCCCTTCAGATCAAAGCCAATCTGAAATTTTGTCCCCAGTTGCAGTCAGTTTGTCTCGAAATTCAGTGTCTTCTCTATTATTGAGGTAGACAGCTGTCTAGTCAATGTAAATTTTATTGTAAAACTGTTTAATAGAATCCTCTCTGATGAGAGGACAAACACACTTGAGACACTAATGGAGGGGCTGAATTTGATAACTGGAGACAAAGGGGCCTGTCAGCCTGAACATCGGTTATTGTTTCCCGGAGAAAGGTGGGCAAGGAAACAACCGCTGGCGAATGAACAGAACTCCTTCTCGCTTGGTTTCCAGGTTGGGCCGGCGCCTGCCTCCTCCCGAAGGAGGGAAGGACCACCGATGGGTTGCGAGTCATTCGAAGCTGTTATTTTGTTCTCCATTAGGGAGGGGCCCCCGCTTTGATATTTCCATTCTCCTCCTTTACCGCCTCTTCAGCTTTCAATCCCAGCCTTATAATTCCCTTCTCTTGACATTCAGAACGCTGTGCTAACAATTCCATGAGCATTCATAAAGGGCTGACTATGTGCGAGGCACTGTGCTAAATGAATAATAAGAAACAAGGGGTAAAGACAAGCTGTGTCCCTCACAGAACTCACCATTTACTGAAAATGATTGTGTATGAACAAGATGTGCACCCGCAAGCACACAATAAATGGAAGTAAACTCACAGGGAAGGCAGCAGAGAATTTTGGAGCTGGGAGAATTTCAGCTGAATTTAGTGACAGGGATGGAGAACATTCTAAGTTTGGGGGACAACCAATGGAAGTTCATGGAGCATCTCCTTCAGAGAAGAGCCAGGAGGTCAGGGTCTCAGGAATGAGGAATAAATGGAGGAAGGAAATAAAAAAGAGTAAGATTTCAGAGAGCTCTAAAGCTCTAAGGCTCTAAAGCCAAATATGGGTGCTTATAAGTATATACAAAGTAGAAAATACTAATTTTACTAATAGAGAAAAAACTAATTTACTAATAGAGAGTAATAGAAAATTATTGGTTTGGGGAGGGCACTAAAAGTGGAGGAAATTGGGCAAGGAACTTGCAGGAGGGGAGCTGTCACACAGGAGCTAGATATTGGAGGTGGGAGAGCTGAGGAAGGAGCACGTTCTAGGCTTGGGGCCAGAGATGGAATGGGACGGATGGCAGACAGTGCAAGGCCATTCTGGCCAGAGCGTGGCTAGGAGAAGAGACTGCTCTTCTTAGTGATTCCCTACCTGTTCACCCCTCCCTGCCAGTTCTAGGACCTAATTCGGTACTATTAATTTTTAAATAGCTAATACCACTTGGGGGAGCATTGTGTAATAGATAAAGGGCCAGTCTCAGAGTCAGGAAGACCTGGGTCCTCTCATTCATCCCTTCAGGGGGAGGGTGGCAGTCCCTGACCTGGGTCTGGAAAAGAAGCATTTTAAACCAAATTCATTTAAGATGAATTGAATTTCAGAGATGAGAGAGTGTGGGAACGGGGGTCAATCTAATAGGTATTATTGAATGAAAGATGCTTTGGGGAAAGAAAGGATCATAATATACATGGAACATCAAAACAATTTGTCTACATGGAAAAGGCACTAAATGAACATTGCGGTACTTTTGGATAGCGCTGCATGGATTTTTCTTTATTAGCTTATAGATAATTGTATTAGCTCATTGTGCATAGGAGTCAAGTTGAATGCATTTCTATTCCACGACTTCTGTTGGTTACCTGATCCTTTTCTCTTGGCAAGGATTTATTCCATATCCTGGTGCTGGGGACTGGCGATACCAAGACTAGACTGACCAGACCCTATCTGGGAAAGCTTACAAGAAGTTTTCCAGCCACAGGCACCTCCACTTTAAGACAACAGATGTGGAAACGTGCGTCTGTGGGCTTTTGTACACATTCACACATACACTGTTTGCCACTTCTATGGGGAAGTGCTAAGAAACGAGGGACCTCTTACAGGAGGAGACCTCCTGAAGACCTTGAGAGGACCCTTGAAGGGAGCCAGTGAGGCTTAACGAGCACTGTCTCTAAGGAGAAAAACCATTCCAGGGCCAGGAAGCTTTCAGCAGAGGCTGGGGGCCCCCAGACGGAATGCCAAGTTGGCTGGAACGCAGAATGGAGGAAACATGACGTGACTGAAAGATATAAAAATGAATGTGGAGAAGAACTGACAAAGTTTGGACAAAGAGTGGAGGGAGAAGAGAGAAAGAAAGGTCCAAGGTGAAATCTTAAGTATATTGGCAAATGAGAGAAATGGGAGGCAGGATCTATAGGGAGATGGGGGAGCGATGGGGGGAAAGAATAGAGACCGTTCTCTTCTGGCTAATGTGGTTCTCCCAGAAAGACCCAAGCAGAGGTCATTTATTTCCTTCCAAAACCAAAATTGCAGTTGGAGGAAGCCCAGCTCCAGTGTGAGCTCCAAGGTGAGCCCCTGTCTGTCCTGTTGTGATTTCGGCTGAAATCGTCCCACTGCCAAGGGAGTCGGCTTTTAAGCATTAATCACGAGGAGAAACCCTTCTCCTAAAGCCCTCCTGTTCTGGCTCTTGCCCAGGTCACGCACTGAATTCGTCCCCCCAGTTCTTCAAATCCCCCTCCTCAGTTCTTGCCACTCTGGCATTCTGGAGTTGTAAGGGCTTCATCCTTGGTCCCAACGCGTTTCTTCTTTGGAAAGTGTGTTTAAATATTTAGGGAAGCGCAGTGGGAGCCGCTGTTCATCACAGAGGAGCCACAGAGGCCGAGATTCCCTGGGAATCGCACTGAACAGATTGATTTCTTGGGGGGAATGAGACGCTGAATGAGAGAATGTGGACATGAAATGTCCTTCAGATGTTTCTCCGGCCTTAACTACCTCGGGATCCTCGAAGATTGGCAGCAGAGGCCGGGGCAAGGGCACCAGTCGGTGCCTGTAAGCTCGGGCCTTTGGCGGGCCACGGAGTGTCCCAGACCGGGCCCTAGAGTCATCAAAGGCCATGCTCCGAGGGTCCCCTCCGTGTGACTCTGGCCCTCCCGGAGCCTCAGCTCCTCCTCAGTAAAACAAGATGCTCGGGGCTTCCTTCCATCTCTGGATCAGGGATCACGGACTCTGGGGGTGGCGAGGTGACTGACTGGCTCACCTCCAGTTCCTGTGATTCTGCCCCTGGACTGGGGGGGCGGGGGGGGGCGGTGGTAGCTCGGACCGCGGCAAGGAGCGCCTAACTTGGGTCCCTTCCTGTGCTCCCCAGAGGGGACCGAGGGGCCTGAGAGCTCCCGAGTCCCAGCTACAAGGAGCGCGGTCCCTAAGGTTTATCCTCTGGGGCTGATCCAGCTTTGCTCAATGATCCCAGTGAGAGGGCGGGGAATCTCCCTGAGGCGGCCCCGGGATCGGCGGCCACAGTGGGAACCCGGGAATGCCGAGTGCGGGGGTGCGCCCCACGTCGCGGCTGGGGCGGGCGGGGAGAAGAGGGGTCCGGCATCCAGCGCTCGCCCCGTGGGAAGGGCAGAGGCTTCTCTCCGCGGCCCCGCGCCCTCCCTCCCCGTCCCTCTGGCCCCCTGCGCCCTGCCTCCCTCCCTCCCTTTGGCCGCGTGCCTCTCCCTCCCCGTCCCTCTGGCCCCGCGCCCTCCCTCCCCGTCCCTCTGGCCCCGCGGCCCCGCGCCCTCCCTCCCCGTCCCTCTGGCCCCGCGGCCCCGCGCCCTCCTCCCTCGTCCCTCTGGCCCTCGTTCGGCCCCTTCCTCTCCTCTGCCCTCCCTCGTGCCCTCCTCCTGTCCTCTGGCCCTCGCGCCTCCCTCCTCCCGTCCCTCTGGCTCCCTGACGGCCGGGCCTCCTCCCGTCCTCTGGCCCCGCGGGCCTGGCCCTCCCCGTCCCTCTGGCCTCCTGCCCCTGCCCTGGGCCCCTGGCCGCCCCTCCCTCCCGTCCCTCTGCCTCAGGCCCGCAGCGCTCCTCCCTGTCCTCTGGGCCGCAGGCCCGCGCTCCGCCTCCTGGTGCCCTCCTGGCCTCAGTCCCGCCTCTCCCTCCCTGTCCTCTGGCCCCGCGCCTCTGCCCGTCTCGGCCCCTCCTGTCCCTCTGAGCCCTGGGCCTCCCGCCCTCTGGCGCCCTCCCTCGGTCCCCTCACTGGCCCCGGGTCCTCCTCCGTCCCTCTGGCCCCGCCTCCCTCCCCGTCCCTCTGGCCTGCGCCCTCCCTCCGCCGTCCTCTGGGCAGCCGCAAGGCCCGGCCGGGCTCCTCCTCCCCGTCCCTCTGGGCCCGCGGCCCTGGGCCTCCTCCGTCCCCTGGCTCTCTGCGGCCTCGAGCCTCCCCTCCTCAGTCCCTCGGCCCGCCTCCCCCCGTCCCTCTGGCCCGCGGCCCCTCCCTCCGTCAACCTCTGGCCGCCTCCCTCATCTCTGGCCGGGCCGCCCCTCCCTGCCCGTGCGCCTCTGCGCCTTGCCTCCTCGGCGCGGCCTGCAAGTCCCTCTGGCCCGGCAAGGGCCCCTCTCCCTCCCCGTCCTCTGGCCCCTGCGCGCAAGGCCTCCCTCGTCCCTCTGGCCCGCGCATCCTCGTCCCTCTGGCTGCCGGCTCCCTCCCCGTCCCTCTGGGCCGCCCTGTGGCCTCAGGCTCTCCTCCCCGTCCCTCGGCCCCGGGCCCATTCCTCCCTCAGTCCCTCTGGGCCCTGCATAGGCCGCGCCCATCCATCCCTGCCGTCGCCTCTGCCCCTGCCTCCTCCGCTCCCCGTCCTCTGAGGCCCCTCCACCCGGCCCTGCAGCCGTCCTCCCTCCCCGTCCTCTGGCTCTGCGCGCCCGCAGTCTCCTCCCGTCCCTCTGGCGCCTCATGCCCTCCTCCCTGTCCTCTGGCCCTGCGCCTGGCCTCCTGCCCTCTGGCCCTGGCGGCCTCTCGCCCGTCCCTGCCTCTGAGCGTCCCGGGCCCGCTCCCTCCCCGCCCTCTGGCCCCTGTGCCCTCCCTCTCCTCGTCCTCTGCGCCCCTGCGGCCTCAGCTGCCTCCCCTCACCCCGTGCCCTCTGGCGCCTGAGGGGCAGTGGAACCCTCCTCCCGTCCGAGCTCTGCGGCCAGGGCCTCCCAGATCCGATGCCTCTGGACCTGCTGCCCCTGCCTCCCGTCCTCTGTCCCCTGGCCCTGCCCTCCCATGTCCTGCGGCCCTGCGGCCCCCCCGGATCCCGCCTCTGGCCCTGTCTGCTCCTCCCTGTCCTCGGGCCCATGCGCCCGAGTCCCTCCTCTGAGAGTCCTCTAAGGCCAGCCTGCGGAACCGCTCCCTGCGTCCCCGTGAGGAGCGGGGAACATGCATGGGCCATAAAGCGCCTCCCTTACGACCATCTGGAGCTGCCGGCCTTGCCCATGCAGCCGTCCCTCTCTCGCTGGCCTTCGTGTCCGTCAGGACGGCAGGCTTGACGCTTTACTGGGCACCAGGCAGAATGATTTGCACATGGGCATGCTGCGGCCACCAGGCGGCAGTCGCTGCCTCACCGTCCCTGCGGCCAGGGCTTGTTCACAGATCCGCGGGTCTGCTTCCCAAGACCGTGTCTGCGGGGCGAGCGTCCGTGGAAGCCTGAGGGGCTCCGAGGCACCTGGAAGGAGTCTCTGCAGGATGCCACTCTGAATGTGAGAGTGGCCTGTCACCAGCTGGTCGGCAGCTGAGCACTGCTCCTAGCGGCGTGCTATGCACGGCTCCCTCGGCAGGAATCACATGCAGCTGTCCAGTGGGACCAAGTGTTGCCACAGGGCTGGCAGGAGGGGAGCTGGGGCTAAGAGCAGGCCAAAGGGCAAGAGTCCACAGTGGCTTGTTCAGGGGGCTGACCATGTGCAGAGCCAGGAGTGGGAGAAAGACTTGAGTCCCAGTGGCCTGGAGTGCACGGAGCACGTCCCTAGGGGCAGGCCCAGGCGCTCACCTGGGGCAAGGAGCCATGCAGTAGCCCTGGGGTGGCAATGGCTCCGGCCCCGGCACCCTGCCAGGCCCAGGAGCCGTCCCCGATCCCGGCGCACTGGCTCTGAGCTCCTGCATCAATCCCGCAGGCCCCATGGCTGGACAGCAGGCCTGGGGGAGGAAGTCCCTGGGGGGCAGGAGGGTCCCGGGGCGGGAGGGTCTGGGGGGCGGGCCTGGGAGGCGGGGTGGGGAGGAGGGCCCTGGGGGGGCCGGCAGGAGCCCTGGGGGGGGCCAGGAGTCCCTGGGGGGGCGGAGGGTTCCCCTGGGGGGGGGCCAGGGTCCCGGGGGGCAGGAGGGTCCTGGGCAGGGGGTCCCTGGTGGGGAGGAGGGTTCCCTGGGGGCAGGAGGTCCTGGGGCAGAGGGGGGTCCCTGGGGCAGGGACCCCCTGGGGCAGAGGGTCTCTGGGGGCAGGGAGGGTCCCCGGGGGCCAGGAGGTCCCTGGGAGGCAGGAGGTCCCGGGGGCAGGAAAGGTCCTGGGGGCGGAGGAGCTCCTGGGGCCAGTGGAGGGCCCTGGGGCAGGAGAATCCCAGGGAGGGAGGGTTCCTGGGGGCAGGAGGGTTCCTGGGGGCGGGATGGGTTTCAGGAGGGGAAAGGCGCGGAGGCCCCCTGGGGAGGGCAGGAGGCCGGGGCGTCGGCAAGGGCCTGGCGGGCAGACCCCTGGTGGGCAGGGGTCCGCGGCAGGCAGGGCCTGGCAATGGCAGTCCTGGGGGAACGGCCCGTTGGGGAAGCTTCCTGGAGGAGTTGCGAGGGCCATGTTTCGGGAGAAGGGTGAAATAAGAGGGGAAACCCTCTAGGGAGGCAAGGGCCCCGGGCCTCAAGCTGCCCGGTTCTGGGCTTACAGGCGGTCCCAGGGGAAGGCGGCATGCATGTGGCCCGGGCCGGAGGGGCGGGCCGTCCAGGCGGATCAAAGACTGCCCCTGGGAAAGGCCTGGAGAATGCCTCCCACTGGGCCGGGCTGCCAGTGCCCCTCCAGGGCTGGCAGGTAAACACTGCCCCGAGGGAAGGAGCCTGATTGATTCCCTGGGGGTCCGCCGGCCCCCGGGTCTAAAGGGCGTGGGAAACCGCCTGCGTCCGGGAGGAAAGGTGGGCAAATCTTGGGGCCCGGGGAGCCAGAAAAGTGCCCCAAAACGAGGAAAATAAGTGGAAAAGCCCTTGGGGGCCTTCCAAACCTGGGGTCCTGGCCGGGGGGAAACAAGCTGAAAAAGAGGGGGGGCAGCCCTTTTCCCCTGAGGAACATTTTAAGTCCAGCTGGTGATAAACTCGCTTCCTAGCGTCCGT
The DNA here is from genome assembly GCF_902635505.1 of Sarcophilus harrisii. Taxonomy (NCBI): domain Eukaryota; kingdom Metazoa; phylum Chordata; class Mammalia; order Dasyuromorphia; family Dasyuridae; genus Sarcophilus; species Sarcophilus harrisii. The sequence goes on from NC_045429.1 coordinate 3,214,292, forward strand.
TTGAGGAAGGTGGAAGCATTATGCGCATCGGGAGCCTAGTAAAGCTGCCTCCATTTATTACTGAGCACATTATATAGTAGAAGAGAATAAGCCGGCTCTTCCTATAGGAATGAAGGTTCTACCAAGGCTGGCATTGGGAATGGCCGTCAAAAGGACGGGCAGGGTTTCCTTACGCAAACACAGGGCAAAGAAATTGATTTTTTTCAAATGATGCTGGGTCCGAACCAGGAAACGGACAGGACACAGCAATGCCACCTAAGGGCCAGGGGCTTAATGTTTCAAAACAGAATGGGGTCTGCTCTCCCAAGAGTGTGTGCTGGACAAAGGGGGCACCGAGCTGTCCGATCGGACGAGGGCTCCGAAGAGCACGGACAAGGAGTTCTTCTGGACAGGACTGCCAGCTCTGAATGAGTGAGTGAGCCCCCCAAAGCTGGATTCAGCGAGCACTGATTAGGGGCTGCTATGCTACGGCTTCATGGAAGGAATAATTAGCTGTCCCAGGGCACAAGTGATTAGGGCTACAAGGGCTTGGGTAGAGAGGGAGCAGGAATGGGGCTTTAAGAGTAAAGGACAAGAGGGAGCCAAGAGACCATCAAGTGCCAGTCTTGTATTTACAGATGGAGAAACTGAGGCCAGTGGCAGAGCCCAGATTAGAAAGTGGTCCTGAGTCCAGTGACACTGGATGATGACACTGGATGACAGCTTTGTTAAGGGAGAAGAGACCCAGAGCCTCACTGAGGGACAAAGAACCAGCAGGCCTGGGTGTGGCCTGGGCCCCTTCTCCTCCCCACCCCCCAGGCACAGGAAGCCTTCCCCATCCCCCTGGTCTCTTGGCTCTAGATACAAATCCACCTGCCCCCAGGCTCTAGGACACAAGGCCTCCTGACCCCCTTGTCCTAGGATACAAGGCCCCTTGGTCCCCAGGCTGTACAAGGAAGGAAGAAGAGGAGGAGGACCAACTATCATACTCCTGACCCTCAAGATAGAAGGCCCCTGGTCCCCAGGCTGCGCCAGGGAGCATGCAGGGCGGGAACAGATGATGCACTTGCCCCCAGCAGAGGTCAGCAGGCTCCTCCGGGTTCCCAGCTCGTTCCAAGGCCCCCAGGCGGGGAACCTCCAAGGGTCTGTGAGGACCCACCGCCCGCTCGGAGGGCAGCAGCCCCAGGCCTGAGGCTTCAAATGCAGGCTCTGTTCCTAAGCCTGAGTGGGGAAGGCACCCTGCCCGAGTCCTCGTGGCCCCAACCCAGAGTAAAATTTGATGAAGACCTTGCCTGCGGCCTGCACCAAAGGTGCAGGTCTGGTACGGGTTAGGTCTTTGGGGCATGGACCCCTAGAGCTGGCCCCTCCTTCCGCGCAGGGGCCACTCTTGAGGAAACAACTTGATTAAGCCCTAAACCCTGGCCAAAGGTTGGCCATATTTGTGAGGAAGCCGGGAGCCCTAGGGACACTAGATGGCGGACACCGACTGGTACATGCGGGGCTGGGTTTGTCTTGAACAACCGGGAAAAGCTAAGCTCCATAGGTGCTATTTTGAGAAGGAAGCTCCTTCGAGGCTGCCAAGTCCTGTGCAAGTGCCATCAAAGGAGAATCTGCAAATGGGGTCCTACAGGTCTGTTTTGTTGAAGGAAGACAACAAGAAATAAGCCTTTCTTAGGCCTTCACAATCGCTTTGGGGCCGGTATTCATCCTGTTTTAGATTGAAGTGCTAGGCCTGCTTAAGGCTCCGTGTTGGGGTCTCTGGTGTTTGTGTGCCGGTGGTGAGAGCAGAAGAGAGAACAAAGGTGCTTGATAACGTTCAAGAGGAGGAATTAGAGAAGGGAGGATTTTTATCCTGTTTAGATTGAAGGGAAGAAATGAGACGAGGTGGGATAGTGGAAGTGTGGAGAGGAGAGTGGAGAGAGAGAGAGAGAGAGAGACAGAGAGAGAGACAGAGAGAGAGAGAGAGAGAGACAGAGAGAGACAGAGAGAGACAGACAGAGAGAGAATAGAGAGAATAGAGAGAAAAAGAGAGACAGAGAGAGACAGAGAGAGAGGAAAAGAGAGAAAGATAGAGACAGAGAGATAGAGGAAAAGGGGGGAGAGAGAGAGAGAGAGAGAGAGAGAGAGAGAGAGAGCCCTTTTTCTTTCCTGGCTCAGCTCTCTGACTGGTAAAAGGGCTGTGGCTGGAAGAGCTCCAAGTGCTTTCTGCTCCAATCCCCAAATCATGGAATGTGGAAATGGAGAGGGACAGTAACGGGTGTGAAGTCAGCTTCACACCTGATAGAACAAGCAGCCAAACAATGTTCAGTCTGAATCCTGTCCCCATAAGTCCATAATTTCATAATTTCTGTTTCCATAATTTCTTTCCACCTTTACCTCTCAATACCACTTTAATTCTACTTTCCATCAAATGAATCCTCCCTTTTTCCCAGTGTCTTCCTGCTTCCTTCTAACTCTGAGGATTCAGGAAAGCCAGAGGTCCCTTCTTCTCCATCCCTGCCTCTCCATCTGGATCTTTAAGGCACGGGTCAGCTGCCCTCCCTCCTGTAAAGGCTTCCTCGATTTCTCGATCCTGCTGTTTTTGTCCTGGAGCAGCAGCCTAGATTTCCAACCCTGTTGTGACTTAAACATTTTCACATACGTCCATGTATGTTATCCCCCAGTTATGGCTCAGGATCTCGAAGGTGGCAGTTATAATTTCCCATATATATATATATAATTTGTCTTCTGGGTCTCTACTACGGTGGATAGTCATGAATATTGCTTCAATGTGTTGACCACAAGGTCCCTGATGAACTTGTCCATGATTAGGAAGGAAATGTGAAGGACAGCAGCAGTGGGCAGAGGTTCTTCTTGAAAAGGAAAGACAATGAATTCTTCAGGCTTTAGCAAAGTCTTGGCTTTGATTCCTGGAAAGCCCTTCAATATATTTTTAAAAGGAAGGCTTTTCTGTGTTTATAAATGACAATCGGGAGCTCTAGGATCCAAGAGGGTCAGATCAAGGAGAGTCACGTTGGACTAAGTTGTCCACGCTGTGGCGCGGCCATTGGCTTGATCGATTGGGAGGACGCTGGGATCAGAGTGTGTATGTGTGTGCACCTCAGAAAGAGATTGGCCGGCACCTCACACAGACTGGGTCTGTGTGCGGAGAACATACAGCCCTTGAGGGCAGAGATGGCGTTTTCCTTATTTTGGGGTCTTTTTGTGTCTCCTAGGTCCAGAGAGCTTTGCATACTGAGCAAGTCCTCAGTCCACCAGACTTTGGTTCTTGAGATGTCCATCAGACATCCTAGTGAGATGCCCAGCAGGGAGTCAGGTAGATTTGGGAGCCGTAAAATAACGGCGATGGTGCTGATGGCGACGACGACGATGATGATGGAAATAATCGTTTGCAAAAGATGATGGTGAAACTCATCAAGAGGAGGACCTAGGAGGCTGCCTTGAGTCATCCCCACTTGTGAGGAAAGAGACAGATGTTCTAGCAAAGGAAGCTGAAGCGGAGTTGGGGGAGAGCGAAAAGGTTGGAGGAGGAGGAAGGAGGCCCAGAGAGCCTTTAGAGGAATCAGAGGTCAGAAAAGAGGGGAGTCAAGGTACGGCACTGCGGAGCCAGCCGGCTGTCTCAGAACAAAGGAAGGAAGTTCAGAGAGACTGATTTGGGCTGAATGTGAAAGGAAACGTCCCCAAAATAGAGCAAGCTGAGGACGGAGTGTTCTGTTCTAGGGTCAGAGTGTTCTGTTCTAGGGTCAGCGGTCAGCAGAGCTCTGTCCCTGAAGTCTTTGAGGAGAGAAAGGGTGAGCACTTTGTGGCCAAAACCTTAGAGAAGTTTACCTCTCGTGCCCAGGTTGGAGCAGATGGACTTTGAGGGGAGGTTCCTTCCAATGAGAAGGTTCTTTGTGACACAATAACTCGCCATTCTCTAACGTTCTTCTTTAAGAGGGAGTATGTTGGTATATACATAAAGAAGGGGAATTATCTGATGTCTGATGGCAGCCTAAGTGCAATCAGGTTAAATACCATGGAGCAATTGCTGCAGTTTTTGACTAGGAAATATGACTGGTCCCAGCTCTTCCCATTTATTGGTCAAATGGATAAAATGGCAATTAAGGGAGAAGCCGAGTGAAGTATTGTTTCAGATGCTGTTTGTGGAAATCTGGTGATTCAAAGCCTCTTTTTCTTTTTTATTTAATAATTGATGCCTTAAATTCTTGATGAATGTGATCCACTAAGTCAGTGTCTGTCTCAATTACAAAAACAAGAATCCTTAGAGGGAAAAGAGGGAGAGTATGAGGCTGAATGTCAGTTATCTGATCTCTTCTCAAAAGGGCCAGTGATTTTAGGAAATTTTCTTCATGAACCGAGTGTTTTTGGATGACTGCATGCACTACCAACTGATTAATTGAACCTTGTATCCAAAAAGGAGAAGAAATGGGAAAAACGTGCAGAAAAACAAGCACCTGCAGCAGCTTCCAGGCCTGCCAAGGAAGGCCATCCGTCAGAAGGGAGGCGTCATCTGGGCCTGGACAGGCTGACTCCTCATCCCCCTCAGCCATGCGGGAGGCGGGCAGTGGCCTTTTCGAGGTCACTGTACTGGGCGCAGCTGACGATGGCCTCCCTCAGGTCCTCCTGGGGGCTTTCTGGGCCTGGCCCAGAGAACTGAGACCCACTCATGTGGTTTCGCATCAGTCGTGCCCTCCCTCTTCACCTCCAATTCCTCCATTCCCTGCCCCATCCCACTCCTTCCTTCGCCCAGTCCCCCCGCCCCGTTCCTCTGAGCTTCCCCTGCAGTTGTTCTGTCTGTCCTTACATGGGGCCTCAGCAAGCACTTGACAAGCCCTGAAGGACTAACAGCCTCTTTGTCTGCCCCTTCCCACGTTCGGCTCACGCCTTCCGAGTGACCATCACCTGAGGGTGTCCCAGTCTCTGTTACTTCAGAGGGAAGTGGGCCGTGCTTATGCTCAGGTGAGCGCTTTTCTTGCCAGTGTCTAGAAGATGCTAAGCGTTCTCTCCCTGTCCCCCCAAAAGAGAGCCCCCACACACCAGGTGATGGGATCCAAATGGCAGGTGCAGGAAAGGCAAGCCCTTCTGGATGCTGCCTTTGGCAGCATAGGCTGGTGCGAGGTGGACATTCAGCTGGGGATAAGCCCCCCCCCCCCCAGACAGGCAGTGGGATTCAGCACAGGGAGTTAGACATACGACCATCCCATTATCAGTTCCAACTGACATATCCCCAGCCAACCTTCCTCTGGCCGACTTCCCTATTTCTGATAGCGACAACTCCATGAGCTGCCATTCCCATTCCATTTCCCAGGTTGTCAGTGACTTTCCTCTTCTCCCCCCCAGGCCCAAACTGCCGCAGTTCCTGCATCAATCCCATTTCTTCCACGTCTCTCCAAGCCGCCACTCCCAAGGGCAGCCCCCTACAAGGGCTCCCCACTTCCTTACTGCCTGCATCATCAGCCTGTGGCCCTTCAGCACACTGAAGGCTTTCAGGGGCTCCCCACTTTCTGTGGTTCACACTCGGTCCCGGCTGCCTCTCCAGCCGGATCCACTGCAGCTCCTCTCCGGGCACTCTCTGACGCTTTCTGCCTCTGACCTAGAGGAAGGAACCTCAGATCTGGGACCTGAGTTTCCTCTTCTGGCTGACCTGGGGCCTCTCTCACTAGGCATAGGCCCCTCAGCCCGGGTGAGAAGTGGGGTGCCCTTAGATCCAAGAAGAACTGGGGCCCCTTCCCCAGTCTGTTCCTGAGTCTCCCCTGGCCTTCTTTGCACTAGAGGGTTATGGGACAAGGTAACTTCTAGTGGCCTGTGGGGAAGCTAGAAGGGGACAACTCGGGCGGTCCACGCTCCTCAGGCTCCCTGTGCCTTATTAATAGGCCCCAAACGACTTACCAAGTAAACTGCCAAGTGCAGAGCTGGAAATCCATTTCTTGTCAGCCGAGATGGGCGCAGCCCTTTTAGCATGAGGCTTCTGATGTGGGACTTGTTGCCTTGGATGAGAAAATGGAAAGAGCTGATTCAATACAAAGGCCTAAACATGAGTTAGATGCTCAAAAAGGTTCATTGCGGGCAAGTCAGCCATTTTTCTTTTAGCTCCTATCAATTGTTTCCCTTCAATGGCCTTCGCAGGCTTGAAACAGGCTCTTCTGTGGTGCTCTCATGTAGGGGCCTCCCTATCCATGGGGTGATCAGGTTTATCTTAATTTAGGTAATGGAGAAAAGGGAGCAGGGTGCCTGGGAAATCATGCAGAGGAAAGCCATGGTCGGGTCCCAGGGACCCACGTAGCTCCATCAGACATTCCCTGAGACACAGAGAGCATCCACTCCCTTCCTAAAAATTCTGTCAATCCACCCACTAGGTATGAGTGCTCATATTACCGAAGGCACCCTGGAAGAAAGACTGAGTAGGGAAGGGCCAAGAAGGCAGAGAATGAGAGGGCTGCTGTTCTGCTGTTGCTCCAGCACTCCTCAGTGGCTTCCATTTTCTCTGCACCTTCCAAATTGGTTTAAAATGTTCTAAAGATTCCTCCACACCTTCTCCATCTTTTAGTTTTAATTTCCCTACTGTGCTCCTTATGAACCACTTCCTCCCCTTTCCAGTTCCTCAAGCATCCCATTGGTGAAGAGGTCTGAGGATATAAACAAAATGAGGGGGTTCGGTGTAAGGTGGAGGGTACAGTCAAGATAAAGACACAAGGTTCCTTAGTCAGTCCCTTCCTAAGCCAGGCCCTGGGATGAGAGCTGGGGATCCAAAGAAGGGCAAATGACACTGTCCGTCCTAAAGGAGCTTCCAATCTAACGGGGGGACAACACGCCCAAGAACGCACAAAGGAGAGGGAGAGAGAAACGACTGGAGAGGGTCTCGGAGGGAAGGACTAGAAGTGGGGAGGCTGGAGAAACGTTTCCCTTATTCTTCCCCACTGGAAGCTTCTCGAGCTCCCCTCAATCTTTGGACTTTCCCTTTGCTGGCCCGACTCCAACGTCCCCAGCCTTTTTGGGAGGGCAGATAGCCCACTGTCTCCACCATTAGACAGGGAGTCCTTCAAAAGAGGGGAGGAGGCTGTAGGCTTGTTTCTTTCCTTTCTGTGCATCCCAAGGATCCTGAATAACACTCTGCTAGTTTAGGGTTGCCTTCCTCCTAGATCCCGGAGCCTTCGCTCTAAGATTCCCTCTTGTCTCTTCCAGACCTATCATGAAGTCGCTGATTCTTGCCTCCTGCCCTGAGAGTGGGCTCCCTGAAGGCGAGCCCCTTTCTTGTTTTTCCTTGCTTGCTTCATGCTCATTAACATGCGCGGCACAAAATAAATGCGTGTTGAATGACAATATTTTGGGTAAGACTTTAATGCCTCTGACTTTAACATCTGCCTTTTGCTCGACTGGCAGGCACAATTCTGGGGGAAAACGGCCTTCAGTTTTTAAATAATCACAGGTTTGGGACTCATGGCTACTCTAACTCAGAACTAAGTCAAGCAGGCTCCTGGCCACTGGTCTGCACTACGACTAAATGTCGCCAGAGTCTGAAGGGGCAGGGCCAGGCCCAACGTGAGAATGCTCTGCCCCGGGGTGGGGGGCGACCCTGGAGAAAGCCGGAGAGCTCAGGTACTCACCCCCACAAATGCAGCACAAATGGAGTAAGGACAGCCGGTTTTCGGTGCGGAAATTTAAATTGACTTTGCTGAAGGCTTCATCAGAGCTGCAAAGAGATTTTACAGATGATCACATATTTAATCTTTCAGTATATTGTCTTTCATTTGGAAAACTGTAGAAGGGAAACCGATTATTATAACTGCAGAAAAAACTCCCCCCCCCTTGTTACCTTTCTGCATACAGAGATCACCCCACGCCAAGCAAATGGCTCAACATAAGAGAAAACCGTTCAAGTGGCAGTGGGGAGTGATTTGGATCCAGGGCTGGGCCCATTTCTCCGTCAGCACCTGTAGCTTTTTGACAGTATCTTCCTTTGCATTGTGGACATCAGGCCTGTACACTGGCACACAGTCTCCCCACCGGTCAGCTCCCTGAGGGCAGGAATATGGTGTCTGTCCTTCTTTCTCTCCCCCGTGCTTAGCCCTGTGCCTGGCCTCATTTTCCTCCTTCATGACCTGCCCTCCCCAAATCCAGGGTGAGTGTCAGGTTACAGGAGTCTGTGCCAGGCTACAGGAGTCTTTCCCTTCTGCTCTAACTTTGCCATGGCAGGTTCCAGACCCCCAAAATTCCAGCCGCCTCCACGTCAGCACAGGCTCCTTCCTCATCAGGCCTGGAGCAGAGGCAAGTCCCCTGCGTCACTTCTTGCACTTCTAGAAGAATAACATGGTCCCGGAGACAAGCCTGGGGTTACTGGCTCCTGGAGGGTTAAATGCCCCAGCCAGGCTGCGATCTGCTCCCTCTCCGCTCTGGTCAGAGGGGCTGCAGTACGTTATCACCCAAGAACTGGATCTGCCTCTCCTTCCACGGATCCTTGGTGAGCGTTCCCCCCAGTCCCACTCCTGCCTCCTCGATGCGACTTTGCCGAGGACAGACACAGGCGTCCCACTGCTTCCCTTTTCTCAGTCTGTCCTCCAGAAGAATCACGTTCTCTCACAGCCCTCCTTCATCAGGAATCCGTGTCACCAAACAATGAGAGCAGCTCCTGTCCTGGGGCTAGGACCTCCAGTTGGCCCAAGCTCCCTATGACCCCAAAGCAATGGATTTCTTTGGAGAGATCCCAGCACTTTTCCTGCTGCCCCTGTTTGGATGTTGCCTTTGCTGGTCCGTCCCCTGCCCCTGGTTGTATCTGGTTCTCTCCTGAAAATGGCTGGTGCACACTCCTCCTGACTGTCCCCTTCATCCCCAGACCACTGCCGCTCTTACCCGCCCTCCATGCTGCCTGAGACCTTCATTTGTTAGGAAGCAAGAAATACAAATTCTCTCACACTCTGGGCCTTCTCTCTTGGCCCCGCTCGCCCCCTCCTAGCTAGTGGCCCCCTTCCTCTGGCCAGGAGTGAAAACCCTTGCTGTCCTTTGCTTTAATGGACATAAGAGCTGACATTTAGAAGGTATTTTACATTTATAACGTCCTGTGCAGCCATTAGCAGATCCGTGCTGGGACCAGCGTAGTGGGGGACGGGCAAAAGGGACGGCTTGGAAGCATCCTGAGGTCAAGGGTGGCCCTGAACGAGCAGAGCTGGAGCCGACATTCCCAACCACGTCCTGCAACTTTTCCTTCTGATTTCCTTCTACCCTCCCAGCACCGCCTCATTCTAACACAAACCCTTGTTTTGCACTTATTTTAATAGCACAGACCTGACAGAACGGGGAAGGTACAAATGGATAAGAGTACATCCTAGGGAGGCGGCTAATAAGCAGATCTCTCATGGTAACAGTCACTTTATGGAACACAACTGTGCCTTATTATCGGGTTTACAGCTAGTCAACCGTATAGCCCTTATTTTCTGAAAATGCCCATCTTAGGGTGGAGCGGCCATTGTTGTACCCCATTTGCAACATACCCTGACTTCCCTGGAGTGTGTGTGTGTGTGTGTGTGTGTGTGTGTGTGTGTGTGTGCTGGAGTCCATCTGAACCAGGGCAGAAAAGGATGGTTAAGTTTTCCAGATGAACGCTTACACCGAGAAATCAGCAGAGTTTGATCGACTGACTTGTAGATTGTTGAGACTTAAGAAAGCCATCCCGAAAATCTCCAAGCTGAAGGTACGCTTAAAGACTGGGTTCAGCGTATTGTTTTTTCCTACCAGAGAAATGATGGTGAAACATTTACTGGTATGAATGACCACAGCTGTTCTGAATCAAATCGGTACTGATCAAAAAGCCCAAAGCACAGCAGTGTGGCCCACCTGCAACTGGACAAAGCTGACACCAAGTGAGAAGTCATTGTCAGGGGGGTTGTGCAAAAGGGACCCGATCGTGCTGAATACAGCTCTAGTGGACAAAGATGCCCCGTGGCTTCTTCTTCTGTTCTCTGACTGTGGAGAGACCTTGCGTTCTCCCCCATAGCCCTCAGTTCTTATACACATAAATGTCTCCAACATCATAGAGGGCTAGAAAGAACGCCATCGGCAATAGTCAGGGAAATCAAATGACAAGGATGATCAAGAGAAGGAAAACTTCCAATACAGGGGGGACCAGCTGATTCTAATAGAGAACTAGGTGCAACAAGGGGCAGTGCACAGCAGCAGAGCCACGAGTTGGATCAATCGTTCTGGAAAAAATACATTTGGAATTAAGGGAATCAAGTGACTAAAAGGTTCATCTGCATTGTTTCAGATATTATGTTAGATGTTAGTTATCTAATACCGATAACTAGTTAGAGATATTAAAGAAGCTAGTGACAATAGAATCAAAGGCCCCACATACACCAAAATATTTATATATTCATATTTGTAGAAGCAAAGAGCCAGAATTAAAGTAGATGCGCGCTAACTGGAGTATGTCTAGAAAAGAAACGATGAGGCTGATGAATATAAATGCAAGGGACGATACATGAACGACTAAAAAGTATCTTAAGAGCACCCAGGATGATACTATATGCAGTGAGTAAAAGAAAAAAGAGAAGGAGACATCACAACAAAACAACTGAAACTGACATTTTAGTGACCAAGTTTGGCTCCCAGAAAGAGAAACCTGTGAGACTGTGACCTGTTCCCATGTTGATTCCTGGTATGGAATACTACAGTGATGGAAGTTTTTAGTTTGCTGACCTGCTTTCCCCCTCTTTATATAGTTTGTGATAAGGGATGGCTCTCTGAAAGAGGGAAGGGAATGCAGACATTGAAGAATTGTGGACATTATAAACATAAAAGTCCTCTAAAATTTGCTTAAAATAGAAAAGGCAGATATATTTTCTTCTCCCATAGAGAAATAGTGCTCTCCACAGTTCCTTTGACTTTTTAGCTAACACTAAAGAAACTGACAAAGAGGCCACTGGAACATATGTCCGGAGGCACAATTCCAAGGAATGAGGGAGTGACATTTCCCACTGTTCTCTGCCGGGATCCCATCTCCGCCCTCCACCATATTTCTTGAAGGCTTCTGATAAGCTGCAGAGATAGGAGGAAGAAGGGCTGGAAGGTATAGGAGTTATCGCCAGATATCTGGAAGGCTGCCCTCGGGAAGAGAGATTCAATTTGGGATAATTGGGAGAATTGTGGGGAGTAAAAGTATAGAAACTGCCTAGAGGAAAAGACAGATTTGATTAAAATAAGCTAACACATAAATAAAAGGACAGAGGGACAGATGATAAACTTCCCAATAACTAGAGTTTGGTGTGGGCCCTCCTGGGAAGGAAGAGGCCTGCCCCCAGTGGAGGGCTTCCAGCAAAGGCAAGAGGACCATTCACTGCTGGGATTATAAAGAGAATCCTTAGCTCTGGTTTGGGCTGGAGGGGCTTTGCGTTTCCCTCCAACTCTGCGATTTGGTGAGTCTCCTATCATGGACCCATGACTAGATTTACTTTGCTACTAAAAGGGATGAATTTAAAGTCCCTAAAACGAACTTTAAGATAAGGCTGGTAGGAAGGGAAAAGATGACCCAAAAGAGGAGAACTCTGAGTCACTAACCAGCTAATGAAGATGGAAGAAGATGCCTCATGAACGGACCAGAGAGAGGGAAGGCGCCTGAGGCAGAGCCCCGTCTCCATATGGAGTCTCTCGGCTTAATTGTTTTTCTTTAGGAAAAGGGGAAATTCAGTCTGCTGGAAAGATGAAAAGGTAGCAATAAAGCAGATTTAAAAAAAAAAAAAAAAACATTAGCCAGACAAGTCTCTTATTTCTTGATGTTTTGAAAGGTGGGAAAAAGTCATTTAAAAAGATATTTGTTTCTTTGCTGATTGTCAATTCCCCTTGTCAACTCTCCTGTTGAGGACAAAGCTCCTGCCTACTCTCGGCGTGCTCTCTCCACACTTTCCCCACTTCTTTCACATCCAATGTCTCTTTCTGCCAGTGAAGTGAATCAGCAGGAGACTAGACCCTAAGGATATTTAGCCCTTGAGATTCGTCATAGTACATTTTTTTGGGCTCAACTTTAATAACTAGAATGGGATTTTTTTTAATGGAAGTTACTTTTGTGGTTATATTTAGACACTAATTTTCATTTCCCATTGACTTCTGGTGAAATGTTTCTGTTTTGATATATGCAATTAAAATATTCAAGATTTTAAAACACATCATTCCTAGGAGAGAAATTTAATTTTCTCTCCTTTTTGCCTGTTCTAAAGTAACAGTGTGCATCAAACTCCCTGCCAATTGAACACCTCCCATGTAGTCTAACATCCTAAGCCCAATTGACTTTCTAATTTCCCCTTACATTCATTGTCATCTGCCATACCATCCAGTACCTTAACAGATCCTAATGAGTTCATAGAGCTTGCCGGGGCAGGGATGGAGTTGCTAATTAAAACGAAGCAGCAATTATGAATATATTGCTAATAATAAATTCTGGCAGAATGTAGCGTGGGCCATTAAAAATGGTGGTTCTGCACCCAAAGGTTACTTCCTTTCTTGTAGCATAATGAAGCTATTTTTTAAAAAGACTTTACCTTTTACCCAGAAGAGTACGAAGTTTTGTGATCCAATTAAGCTTCTTTCTTATGATACTCCCCCTTTCCACGTTGACATCTACTGTAACCCCAAATGGTTGCTTATTAAAATATAACACTGGAATAGTTGACAAAAATTGGCTGTGTCACACGTAACTGGCCCGAATATTCAGAGAGTCAGCTGTATATTTTGTTATTAATTTAATAATGATATATTTGGGATACTCAAGGGAAAGTCAGAAAGACAGAAAGAAGGTCGTGAGTTGGAGGGATGACAGAGGTTTTTTTTTTTTTTTTTTTTTTTTTTTTTTAAGATCCCAAGTTTTGAGATGTAGAGCTGGAAGGGACATTCCCAGCCGTCAAGACCAACCCTCCCATTTGTGAGAAGGAAGCCGAGGTGCAGAGACATCAAGGGAGTGCTTGGCCCAAGGTCCCTGGGGCCTGGCTGAGGCTGGGGGTCCTAACCTCATTGCGAGCTGCGCCTTCTACATGGCATGACTCTCAGAGGATGGCTGAGAGCCCTGGGTCCCAAAGCCCCAGAGCAGCATGATTCCAGCCCAGCATCGCTGCCGCCTTGGCTCCTCTGACCTGGCGCCCAAGGAGCTCGTCAGAATTCTGGTCCCGCTTCGATCCAGAAAGTTTTCCTGGCTCAGGGAATGGCGAGTCAGTCAAGAAGCATCAAGGACAGACCAATTGCGCGCCCACCACTGTGTTAATCACTGGGGACACAGAGAAGGACCAAGGCAGCCCCTTTTCTAAAGGGCATTGGGCTCTAAAGGGGTAACAGGTGCCCAACAGCCTTCACAAACGAGTTACATGCTGTCACGTGGAGAGAATCACAAGGGGAACGTATTTATGGTGTGTGCATGTGTGTGTATCTGCCGTGTGTATGTGTGTGTGTTAGTGCACATGTGCATGTGATACGGTCACCCCTGCCTTTTAGGAAGATCACTCCATCATCAGTTGAGTGGAGGAAGGACTGGAGGGGCCCCCGCACCCACTGCACAGTCCAGGGCCTACCGCTACCTGAGGAGAGAAGGGGGCACTTGCTGGAGGTCTCTGAACATATACAACAATGTCTTTTGTGGTTGGCTTGGATTTCCTGGTGAGGAAATGTCCTGTTAAAGATATCAGAAGGGGCTCTGAAATCAAGAAACAAAATCATTGTGATTTTCCCCTGATCACAACATGACAGAATTTGAACTCAGATCTTCTTGCTTCTTGCCACGTTCTGCCTCTTTCCTTTTCTTTATCTGGTTATTTATCCCGCCAAGGATCAGGAGGATCTGAATTCAAATCCTAGCTGTGTGACCTGGCCAAGTCACCTCACCCCGTTGGCCAAAGGAAAGGAGGAAAATCTCAGTTCTTGCCCTTGGGTGTGTGCGCTTTCCCACACCATGCCCCCTGTCAGGAGTCTACACAATTCCCTAAGATTAGCAATTGAAAACGAGTTGATAATCTCTGTGGGAAGAAGGGGTGACCTGGGAGGAAAGGGGGCAAATATGGGTGCCAAGAGCTGCGGTGCTGCATGTGATGAGCTGGGGAGAAAGGGTGGGGGGCAGTTTGCTGGACAGGCAGCATGGACGCGGTGTAATGGGTACTGCCCGAGGAAACGCCCGCACAATGAGATCCGTCCCTGCCACGCAATGAGATCATGGCCCCATCATAGAAAGAGATCTCTGGACCCCGCACAGTGAGATCACACACCATTACAAAAGGGGATCTCCAGCTCTGCCATACAATGAGAGTGTGCCCAGTCACAGAAGGGGATCTCCAGCCCCACCCGGACCCCCACAATGAGATTGCTGGTCCTGCCACAAAGTGGCACCTGTCCCTGACACAGAATAAGATCTCCAGCTGCCGCAGGAGGAGATCCCCGGTCCTGCCTCTCCGGGCGGCTCTTCCCAATGGCAGCCGGGGTCCTTCTCCCCCTGGCGAGGAGGAGGGGTGATCTAGGGGGACTTGGCTCTTCTTGGGGCAGGAGGTGGGTCCCCCAAGACGAGTCCCGGCTGCTCAGCGTCCCCACCCAAGACTTTAAGCCACCGAAGAGCTCGCGATCTGCTCTGGTGGAGGGCGACTGGCCCTGGGGAGGCCGCCGTCGAGCAGCGTCCCACGGCTCCTTACCTAAAGACCTGCTCCAGCTCGGCCTTGTCTTTGTCTCTGACGAGCAGGTCATCGTCCAGTCTCTCGGTGATAACCATGTAGGACTCGCTGACTTTTTTCTTCCACTCGTCTAGCGGAGGAAAACAAACGCCACTGATTTGCGGCCGCTTCGCATAAAGCCGACACAGTTGGCAACACACTAGTAATCAAAGTCTTGCTTTCCGTTCTCAATCTGACAATGCTCGGCTCAGATGACTGATTTTGAATTTAAAATGCAGATGTTTATATTTAAAATGCAATCATATTGAATGGGAATAATTAAGGCCTCATTTTATTTGGGATAATATATTTACACAGAAGAATCGATTTTACTTATTTCATTTGATTTTATTGCATTTTAATTATAGCAATCTCTGCTCTTAGAACCGGGTTTGAGATTTTTAAATACTAAATACTTAAGAATTATTTTTTTAAATCCCTAGATTCAGCAGTAATCTAACCCAATTTCAATATCATTATGGCAAGGCAACAAAACGTCCGCCTCCTGTTATTCCCCAAGACATTTTTGCGTGTGTTTTGTTTCTGGGCTGACCTTTAGGTAAGAAATGACTTGAGTTTCCCGCATCATTCGAATGCTCCTACATGACAAGTTAGCTTTAACCCAAGGCCCCAGCCACCCGTCTCCGGCTCCATCCGGCACACAGCAGAACAGGAGAAATGTGGTGATTACCAGTGCACGTTTGGGTCGGTCTGGACTTGTAATTCCCCATGTGTGGGCTTCTTCTCCGTGTCCTCAGGGAAGGGCTCTCACTACTGCGCTGTCCGCCTCCGGTGTGGTGACAGTCCTGCGAGAATGACTCTGATAGCTGGGCTAAAAATAAACCAGGAGCCAAACGAAATGTCATGTCAGGGTGACAGAAGAACAAAAGCGCGCTGGCCCCCATGCAAATAAGAAAGGTAACTAAGCAAGTCGCTTAAAAATGCAGCGTCCCAACAAGAAATTACACACAATTTAATGGGGTTTCTGGCCTCCACAAATTGACTGTCTCCCCATAGTCACTCAAGTGAGTATGTACAGGATGATTTTACACACACACACATACATACATATGTATTTATACATGTACTGACATATTGTGGATATTGTGGAGGTAGAAATGTGTAATTTGGTGGCTGGCTGGCGAGATAGAAGTGTGGAGAGTAGAATTAAGTATAACACCAAGGCTATAAACTTGGGAAATCGATAGGCTGGTGATACCCATGACAGAAACATGGACACTGAGGAGGGGCTGAGTTTGGTGGCAGAGAAAGGAGGCATTTCCATTCTACTATAAACCTACAGTCCCATCTAATTTCTATGTTCTACTTTCTTTTAACCCCAGCGCTTATGTAAGGACAACAACAGCAACAGAGCAGTCTTTGTTGTTTTAGAATCCCCACACTCATGATGACAGACCAGTTATGTACGAGGTCCCTTATCACCTCTGCTGAAGCGCACTAACTTCTCCCCAAGGCCAGTGACTTCTTGTTTTGATTCAGGATAACCATTTATTTTTGGTACGTGACATATTCGCATGGAAAATGGTGTGTGTTCAGAAGCCCACTTGTCACAGAGAAACATCTTCTATAATGGGCCAATTGTTGCTTCTCCCTGACTTATCTTGGAATAATATTTCAAGTAAAGCCCTTTACCAATCATTTCTTCTAAATCGTAATAAAATCCCCCCTAGCTCCTGAATAGGGGGGAATGACAATGAGTTCCTTTTTGGACAGATTGAATTTGAGATCCCTGTGGAGAAGTGAGAT
Source organism: Sarcophilus harrisii (assembly GCF_902635505.1). Lineage (NCBI taxonomy): Eukaryota > Metazoa > Chordata > Mammalia > Dasyuromorphia > Dasyuridae > Sarcophilus > Sarcophilus harrisii. The sequence goes on from NC_045429.1 coordinate 3,230,707, forward strand.
TGAAACGTCCAACCCACGGATAGCGGTGTGGGACTGGAGTTCAGTCTCCACCCTCATGATTGTGCAGGATAGAAGGCTGTGGATAATGAGGGGAAACAATAGAAGAGACAAACTAGGGGAAGGTAAGGAAGGGATGAAGAGGCAGGGCTGAGGCTTTAATAAAACAAGATCCTGTGTCTAGAACTGTACACGCACAAGTAATTTAACCTGGTATCTCCCACTCAAATGCAATCGTTCAGAAAATTGCAGCATCTGAGAGTGGGAAGGACCTCAGTGGACATTTAGTTTCACTTACACATCAAAGTGATGGAATATAGCTTCTAGGAGAGACAGAAATAATTTTAAGGTCCCCTGACCTTAGTATGCTTTTGTTCTAACAATCTGTCGGTGATTCTAAAGTCTCCTAGTTTTGGAATCTGTGATCTCAAGCCCCTCCCCCCCACCTTGGCATGCTATTGTTCTGATAACATGTTGGCCAAGTCTTCTGGCCTAGGAATATAATAATATTTCTTCCCTTAGACTTTTGTGAAGATACATTAGTGATCCTGAGACTCTGTAAACTTAGGATGCTATAGTTCTGACAATATTGTCTGTCAATGATTCTAAAGTCTTATGGCCCTAGGATGGTCCTAGATCTGCTGGTCAGCGATAACTCAATTCCTGAGACCGCTCCTCAGTTCTATTTCTAGGCCATAAAATGAGCACATCAGTAACATGAGAACTGGATAAATGTATCTCCTTGCTCCAGGTTCTTTGCTTTTCTTTTGGATTTTAGCCTGCTTCAACTGGTGTTACAAATACAATAAACTTTGCCCCTTGAGTTAGATATGGGTTCAAGTCTGCAAATCCATTTTTTTTTCCTGAGGCAATTGGGATTAAGTGACTTGCCCAGAGTCACACAGATTGGGAGTATTGTGTCTGAGACCAGATTTGAACTCAGGCCCTCCTGATTTCAGGGCTGGTATTCTATCCACTGCATCACCTAGCTGCCCCTGCAAATTCTTTTGATACATCTCAAGACAAAATTGTTGTGACTCCCAACCTTTTGGGATCCCTTCCCAATCTTAACAAAAGTAATTCTAATTTTGGGGAGAGAACACTCACTACCTCTTCTAGCAGTCCATTCTACTCTGATCATTCCAGATTTCTTCTGTATTGTTCAAGGACTCTAGGAAGCCATGATGGAGAGAAGTTTGAAAGTAAATAGAGTCACAACTTCAAGAATTGGAAACCTCATAAGATATCTAGCCCAAGTCCTACTCAAAAAGAATTCTGTTACTATATATATATATATATATATATGTGTGTGTGTGTGTGTGTGTGTGTGTGTGTGTATACATATAATAATAATAATAAATTGTCATCTGGAATTTGTTTAAAGGCCCTTCAAGGCCATACATTTCATTTCTCGATAGCAATTCTTGATTTCAAGGGGGAACTTGGGAAATTTTAATATGTGGATAACCTTATTTTAATAAAGTATTAATCAATATTCAATAAAATTTATGAAATTATTGACTTTATGTATTAAAAATATTCTCAGAAGTGACCCAAAGGCTTCATCGAACTATCAAGTCTGACAACTCTGCACATGGACTCAAGAGAGTTCAAATCCAGCCTCAAATTTCCAAATATCATCCTATTGTAGTCTCATGGTAGCTCTGTGTGGCAGGTGCTATTATGACTCCCATTTTACAATTGGGGAAATTGACGCAGACAGAGTCTAAGCAACTTGTCATACAAATCTGAGGCCACATTTCACCTCATATCGTTCTAATTCCAAGCCCAGCACTGTATCCATGGAGCTGCTTTGCTCCCTTTGATCTCACAAAGGAGATTATAAAATGTTTCAAAGGAGAGAATCCATGAATATTGGTAAACTTTTATGCTTTATGTAGAATTATTTGGATTCATTTGACATGTTCAGTTGAACATAATAGACATCTTGTTTCTCTTATATTTCCATTTGTCCTTCCTGATCTACTGCATTTCCTGAAATTAAGTTGTCCATTCCATGTGTCCATTGAATTATTTGTTCATAGTCATGACTATGTTCTCCAAGGCCCTAAGGAGCACAGCAACATTTGTTTTCCAGTTTTTATTTTAAGGGCAGGGTTTAGATATTTTTATCCTTTTTTAAGTTTTTTTATTAATATTTTCAAAACATATATAAGGATAATTTTTCAGCATTGACCCTTTAAAAACCTTGTGATCCAATTTTCACCCCCCTTTCCTTTACCCCCTCCTCCAGTTGGCATGTATTCCAATTTATGTTAAACATGGCACAATATATGTTAAATCCAATATAGGCAAACATATTTATATACTTATCTTGCTGCACAAGAAAAATTAGATCAAAAACTAAAAAAAAAAAATGAGAAAGAAAATAAAATTCAAGCAAATCACAACAAAAAGAGTGAAAATTCTATGTTAGGATCCAACCTCAGTTCCCATAGTTCTCTCCCTGGGTGCAGATGGCTCTCATCATCACAAGATCATTGGAACTGGCCTGAATCATCTCATTGTTGGAAAGATCCACATCTATCCAGACTTGATCATTATATGATCTTGCTGTTGCCATGTACAATGATCTCCTGGTTCTGCTCACTTCACTCAGCATCAGTTCATGTAAGTCTCTCAAGGCCTCTCTGAAATCCTCCTGCTGAGCGTTTCTTACAGAAGAATAATATTTCATAACATACATATATACATACAAACATACACACACACACACACACACACACACACACACACACACACATTTCCTATCATCTTAGCCAATGTGTGAGATATATAGTGGTATCTTAGAGTTGTCTTAATTTGCATTTCTCTGATCAATAGTAAATCAGAGCACCTTTTCATATAACTAGAAATGGTTTCAATTTCATCGTTCATATACTTTGAACATTTATAAATTGGAGAATGACTTCAATTCTTATAAATTTGAGTCAATTCTCTATATATTTTAGAAATGAGGGCTTCACCAGAACCCTTGAATGTAAAAATATTTTCCCAATTTATTGCTTCTCTTCTAATATTATCTGTATTAGTTTTGTCTGTATAAAAACTTTTTAATTTAATATAATCAAAATTATCTATTTTGTGTTCAATAATGAGCTCCAGTTCTTCTTTGGCCACAGATTCATTCCTTCTTCATAGATCTGAGAGGTAAACTATTCTTTGTTCTTCTAATTTGTTTATAATATCACTCTATCTGTAAATCTTGAACCCATTCCAACCTTATCTTGAGATACAGTGTTAGGTGTGGATCAATGCTTAGTTTCTGCCATGCTAGCTTCCAATTTTCCCAGCAGTTTTTGTCAAATAGTGAATTCTTATCCCAAAGCTGGGGTCTTTGAATTTGTCAAACACTAGATTACTATAGTCATTGATTATTTTGTTCTGTGAACCCAACCTATTCTACTGGTTTCCACTCTATTTCTTAGCCAGTACCAAATGGTTTTGATGACAGTTGCTTTATAATATGGTTTTAGATCTGGTACAACTAGACCACCTTTGTTTGCATTTTTTCATTAATTTCCTTGAAATTCTTGACCTTTTGTTCTTCCAGATGAACTTTTTTATTATTTTTCTTAGATTTGTAAAATAATTTCTTGGGAGTTTGATTGGTATGGCATTAAATAAGTAGATTAATTTAGGCAGTATTGTCATTTTTATATTCGCTAGGCCTACCCATGAGCATTTAATATTTTTTCCAATTGATTAGATATGACTTTATTTGTGTGGAAAGTATTTTGTAGTTGAGCTCATAAAGTTCCTGACTTTGCCTTGGCAGATAGACTCTTAAATATTTTATATTATTCACAGTTATTTAAATGGAATTTCTCTTTGTACCTCTTGCTCCTGGACTTTGTGGGCAATATATAAAAATGCTGATGACTTATATGGATTTGTTTTGTGTTCTTCAACTTTGTTAAGTTATGAATTATTTCTAATAGGTTTTTAGTTGATTCTCTAAGGTTCTCTAAGTATATCATCATATTGTCTGCAAAGAGTGATAATTTGGTTTTCTCATTACCAACTCAATTCCTTTAATCACTTTTTCTTCTCTTATTGTGAAAGTTAGCATTTCTAATACAATGTTGAACGGTAATGGTCACAGTGGCCAACCTTATTTCACCTCTGATTCTACTGGAAATGGTTCATGTTTGTCCCCATTCCATAGAAGACTTGCTGATGCTTTTAAATAGACGTTACTGATCATTTTAAGGAAAAGTCCATTTATCCCCATACAATCTAGTTTTTTTTTTTTTTTTTTTTAAATAGGAATGAATGTTGGATTTTACCAAATGCTTTTTCTGCATCTATTGAGATGATCATATAATTTTTGTTAATGTGGTTATTTATATAGTCATATGCTAATAGTTTTCTTAATATTGAATTAGCTCTGCATTCCTGGTATAAATCCTACTTGGTCATGGTGTATTATTCTGGGGATGACTTTCTGTAATCTCTTTGCTCACATTTATTTAAGATTTTTGCATCAATATTCATTAGGTAAATCTATAATTCTCTTTCTTTGTTTTCACCTTACCTGGTTTAGTATCAGCACCATATCTGTGTCATAAAAGGAATTTGATAGGACTCCTTCTTTCCCTATTTTCAAATACTTAGTATAGTATTGGAATTAATTGTTCTTTAAATGTTTGGTAGAATGTAAATGTAAATCCATCTGGCCCTGGGGATTTTTTTCTTAGGGAGCTGATTAATAACTTCTTCTATTTCTTTTTCTAAAAATGGGACTATTTAAATAATTTATTTCCTCTTCTGTCAATCTAGGCAATCCATATTTTTAATAGGCATTTCTCCATTTCACTTAGATTATCAAATTTATTGACATAAAGTTGGGCAAAGAAACTCCTGATTCTTGTTATAATTTCCTCTACATTGGTTGTAAATTCTTCTAACAATTTGATTTTCTTCTTTCCCTTTTCTAATCAAATTAACTAAAGTTTTATCTATTTTGTTGTTTTTTTAATAAAACCAACTCTGACATTTTATTTATTAATTCAATAGTTTTCTTACTTTCAATTTTATTAATCTTCCCTTTTATTTTCAGAATTTCAAATTTGGTATTTAATTGGGGAGGGGGTTAATTTGTTCTTTTTCTAACTTTTTTACTTGTAAGCCCAATTCATTGACCTTTTCTTTCTCTATTTTATGAAAGTAAGCATCTTGAGATATAAATTTCTCTTAATAACTACTTTGGCTGCATCCCACAAATGTGTTATGTTGTCTCATTATTGTCATTCTCTTGGATGAAATTATTGTGTCTATAATTTGTTGTTTCACCCATTCTTTCTTAAGAATTAGATTATTTAGTTTCCAATTAATTTTTTTTGGTCTATTTTCCTCTGGTCTTTTATTTAATGTAATTTTTATTGCATCATACCTGAAAAAATGCATTTACTATTTCTGTCTCTCTGGATTTGATTTTGAGGGTTTTATGCCCTAATACATGGTCAGTTTTTGTATAGGTTCCATGAACCATAGAGAAAAAAGTATACTTTTTTCTGTCTCAATTCAATTTTCTCCAAAGATCTTTCATACCTAATGTCTCTAAAATTCTATTAACCTCCTTAACTTCTTTCTTATTTATTTTGTGGTTCAATTTATCTAGTTATGAGAGGGCAAGGTTGAGATTCCCCCACTAGTATAGTTTTTCTGTGTATTTGTTTTTTGCAGCTTTCTTAACTTCTCCTCTAGGAATTTTGATGCTGTACTACTTGGTGCATACATGTTTAGTATTAATACTGCATCATTATTTATGGTACCATTTAGCAAGATATAGTTTCCTTCCTTATCTCTTTTAATTAGATTTATTTTTGTTTTTGCTTCATCTGAGATCAGGATTGCTACTCCTGCTTTTTTTTTTTTTTTACTTCACCTGAAGCATAATAAATTCTGCTCCAGCCTTTTACCTTTATTTAATATGTACCACTCTGCTTTAAATGTGTTTCTTGAAAACAACATATTATAGGATTATAGACTTTTAATCCAGTATGCCATATGCTTCTGTTTTATGGGAAAGTTCATCCCATTCACATTCACAGTTAAAATGACTGATTCTGTATTTCCCGACATTTTATTTACCCCAAGTGATGCTTTTCTTTTTCCTTTCCCCCTTTCCCTCCTCCCCAGTATTTTGTCTTTGACCACCATCTTCCTCAAACAGCCCTCCCCCTTTACAGCCCTTCCACCTTTCTTATACCTTTCCCCTACTGCTTCTGTTTTCCTTTCTATGAGCCTCCCCTTTTCCTTTCCCTTTTCCCCTCCCACTTCCCTATAGGGTGAGATAAGTTTCTATGTAAAACCAAATATACCTGCTATTCTCTCTTTGAGCAAAATCTGATGAGAGTTAGATGCACACAATGTTCATCCCCCTCCCTTCTTTCCCTCAATTATTATGGGTCTTCTTTGCCTCTTCATGAGATGTAATTTTCCTCATTTTACCTCCATTTTCCTCTTTTTCCAATACAATCCCCTTTCTACCTTCAATTTATTTTCCATATTATCATGATAAAATAAAATTTTACCTGCACTCTCTATGTATACACATAGCATAAATATAGTTCTCAGGAGTTCTTTCCTTTTTTACCTTATTTTAAAGCTTCTCTTAAGTTTTGTATCTAGAGATCAAATTTTTTGTTCAGCTCTGATCTTTTCATCAGAAATAAATGAAATTCACCTGCATCATTGATTGTCCATCTTCTTCCCTGAAAGATAATGCTCAATTTAACTAGATAATTGATTATTGGCTGTAATCTAAGATTCTTTGCCTCTTGGAATATCACATTGCAGGGCATCCATCCTTTAAGGTAGAAACTGCTAGGGTAATCCTGATTGTAACTCCTTGGTACTTGAATTGTTTCTTTCTGGTTGGTTGCAATATTTTTTCCTTGGTCTGATTGTTCCAAAATTTAGCCATGATATTCCTTGGAGTTTTCATTTTGGGGCCTCTTTCAGGAAGTGATCAGGGAATTCTTTCAATGGCTATCTTACCTTCTTGTTCTAGGACATCAGGGCACTTTTCCTTAATGATTTCCTGAAAGATTATCTCTAGGCTTTCTTTTTCATCATGGTTTTCAGGAAGTCCAATAATCCTTAGATTGTCTCTCCTTGATCCATTTTTCAGATCAGTTGTTTTTTCCAATTAGGTAATTTACATTTTCTTCTATTTTTCTCCATTTTTCTTCTAACTCTCTTTTAAGATCCCTTTAGTATTCTTTGAAGAGAGCCTTGTGAAATGGGGGCCAACTCATAAAACCCTTTGGGGCTTCATCCCAAGCTGATTTGCCTTTAGGAACTTCAGAATTTGTGGTCTGTTCTCTCTTTTCATAAAAGCTGTCTATTGTCGGAGTTCTTTTTGCTCTTTTGCTCATCTTTTTAAGGCTCCCTGCCCTGCAGTCTGGAATTGGAAGCCTCTCCCCTTGCCCAATTGAAACAGACCTTTTCTGCAGATCTTCCAAAGTTTCTTCTTCTGGAAATTTGTTGTACTCCAAATATTTGTGGATTCTGTCACTCCAAAACCATTCAGAGCCTTAATCTGCTGTTGATTTAGGGAAGCTTGGAGGAGATCACATAGACATGTGTCTACTCTCTGCCATCTTGTCTTTACATCCTATTTTTATCCTAACCATTATTTGTCTATCTCCTTTTATTTTGAAATCAGCCTCTTCACCAACCTAGAAAGAATCAATGTTAAGCTTGTTAAGCTTGACCCAAGGGGATCAAGTCAATTTTTCTTTCCATCCAGATCATGACAATGATATGATATATGTGCAGGAAATGCAAGCAGACTGAAGCATATGAGCTATCCTTCACCATGGACCAGGGATAGAGTTGCATTAATCCATTAAATGCTATTGTTTTTCTTAGTACATAAGTTTTTCCCCTTCTTTGTTTATGTTGTCTGTGGTTACTAAGGGGGTAGCTAGGTGGCTCAGTGGCCAGAGTGCTGGGACTGGTTATAGAAAGACCTGAGTTGAAATTCAACTTCAGACATATTAGCTGTATGATAGTGGCCAAGTCACTTAAGTTCATCTTAATCCACTGGAGAAAGAAATGGCAGTATCCATTTGCTCCAATATCTTTGCTGAGGAAATGATATGGACAGTATTGACATGCTACATTCCATGGAATTACAAAGTCACACATTACTGAACATGGTTAAAAACATGGTTAACGAGTAATGAAGACATTTATTAACTAACATATAATATACCAAATTGCTAATACATATATATATATATATATATTTTATGCGTGTGTGTATATATATATATATATATATATATATATATATATAAAATGTATGTATATGTATACATGCCTTTTCCCCCCTGCTTCTCCATAAACACAAAATTACTTCTAGTAGCATAAAGCTTTTAGAAATGTAACAGCAAGATGTAAAAATATGGAAACATTTCTAAGTATTCAAGTTTCCATAATGCTTTGATTCATTCTTGAATTCAGTTGGTCTTTTCCAACTCAATGGTTAAATAATAATTTGTAATATTCTTATTTTTTTCATATGTTTTCCTCTTTTCTACTACAATTTCTTTGAGAATAGCCAAATCTATTCTACACTGGTAAGAACAATAAATCCTTTTCTCCCTTCTTTAAGCCAGTGATGTAATGTTTAGATTCATCTGGAAAAAAATAACTAGGAAAAGAACTCAATTGTAATGAAAATAAATGCAAGGACATCAATACCACAGTAAATTAAGCAGGTGTTCAGGATGTTTTTACTGTGAACGTGGATTAAAGGGAAAAACAATAGTGTTATTTTTATTCCTACCATATAACAACATTTGCATGAGGATTCATCTTCCTCCTGCCACCAGTGGAGCATCCAGTTGAATGGGGAGAAGGGAACACTGAATGTTTAGGAATAAGCAGAGCCAAGAGTCAGCACTCTGATACCAGAGAAAACTTTCTTTTGGAAGTTAATGAGGAACATTCAAATTGCCCATTTAGATATGCTCATTATGATAACATATTTAAAAGGACAATTTGAAGTTTGCAATGTACTTTGTTGACACTTTCATTTAAACTCTTCAACAATTCTATCAGATAGGGACTACAATCCCTATTTGTCCCCATTTTTCTGGATAAGAACTTCTATGTCATGTGACCTACACAATGGAGGACTAGACGTTTTTCCTTATTCTCCCAACATCTCAAACCCTCCAAAATAAGAATATAAAGCAATTTTAGCCATCTTCATGGTCTAAGATAGAGAAAGGAAAGGAAGAGGGAAGGAAAGATGAAAGACAAGGGGAGAAAAGATGAGGGAAGACAAGATAAGGGAAGGTAAGGGGAGGGAAGGGAAAATTTTTTGAAAAGGAAGAAAAGAAATGACAAGGGAAAAAGGCTGGTTCCATTTTGGTCCCCAGTGAGGCCATTCTCTGCCTCATTTCTTACCTAGTCCTAATCACTGAGTGGGCTTTACTTCAGTCAAACTAAGTCCTGTAAAGACCTTAACATAAAAAGATTCAGGTTCCCCACTGCCTCTGGAACCATTTCCAGGTGTCTTGATCTGTATCTGGCTCCAGGACCCATATGGCTCTGGAGGGAAAGTGAGACAGGTGATCTTTCATAGCCCTCCCTCATTTCAATACAATTTCCCCAAATGGAGGCTTCCTTTGAAAGGAGAATTGCTCTCCTGCATCTTTCTATGTCTTATTGTCTGACTGTCTCCCAAGAATCAGCTGGAATTTACGGAGTCAGTGTGATCCAATGCATCAAACCAGGAGTGAGCAGACCAACCCAAGGGGTGCCTTTGCCTCTTTGCCACCTCTTCAGTTATTGAGGAGATCACAGTTGTTCTGACATAGCCTTATGTAGCTAAAGTGGCTTGAATTTACATGGCACACAGTAAGGGCTACCATGGAAGTAGATGACTCCAGATTGGCAGGGCTACTCAAGAGAGAAGGAAAGGAAGTTCAAGGCACAAACCGGGACCAGCTGAGAGGAGCTCTGGGGCCCAGTGTTCTATGCTAGATGGTAGCTGATGCTCAGCTAATAGGAAAGATCCAAGGTAAAACCACCAAGATTTCACTTCACACAAAGCAAGTTGTTAAAGAAAACAAAGAACAGAAATAGCGAAGAGCTTGGGGAAACCAGACAGTATAATACATTGCTGCTATAGATATGAACTAATCAAACCCATTAACCCTAACCCTAACCCTAAATTCTAGAAAACAACTTTTAGAGTCATACTTAAAAATTGAATAAACCCTTCATGTCCTTGGTCCCAGAAATCCCACCACAAGGTATATGTGCAAGGAAGTCAAAGACAGACACAAGAGGTCCATATATAATAATGTATTCATAGGAACACTTTTTGTGGTATTTAAAAAGTGCCCATGAATTGGAGATTAGTTAAAAATGTCTTAGAAATGTAATGGAAAATGATGACCTTGTTAAAAATGATCAATTGAAGAAATTCTGAATAAAAAGGAAAGGTTTGTGTGAATTGGTGCAAAACCAAGGAAACAACATACAGGATTCCAGTCATGTAAATGCAAAGCAAACAGAATGTCATATAATCACAATGGCCAAACTCAGTCCCAATAAAGAGAGGAAGAAATGTGCTTCTCTCCTTTTATGAGAGAGGATGAATTCCAGGTGCAGGGTTTTTTACCTGTACAGTCAGACATGGTCATCATGTTTTGCTTAAATATTGTTCTTCTTACAAGGGAGAGTCATTGAGGAGGGAGGTTACATGTAAAGCTAAAAGATGTCAGTGAAATGGTGGTGGTGGTGGTATTTTAAGGGATATGAAAAGGGATAAGAAAGTCCCTGCTTGTGAGATCTTGAATTCAGTTGAAATAGTATTGTCAGAGGGCCCAGGAAACTTCTTAGGGCAACACATTATAAATCACACAGCTCTGGTAAAAGGAAATCTAAACCAAATAGACAAGGTGACAATCATTTCCTCTTGAAACTAACAGTTAATGATTTTAAGCAAGAAGGGGCCAGGAATGCTGGTAATGACCAACAAAGGATACAAATGGACCTAAAAGAGCTATAAACATGAAGAAGAAAGACAATGTATTTCAGGTGGTATAAAACCATACCAATATATCATGGTGATGTTAAGAAAATCACAAGTTTGGATGGCAAGGGCTTTATTTCTGGTACAGACTAATGGATAAAATATGATTTTATTGAACAATAAGACAAGAGAGATAACTGGTAAGCACAATGCAAGATAAAGTCTTAAGAACAGATACTAGTCAATGTTTCCCTTTGTGTACCCAAAGCCTGGAACAATGTTCAGCCCATTCTACTCATTTAATATATGCTTAAAGAGTTGAATTAAATTGAACTGTTGGAACCAAGACATACTATCATAAATTCATCAGTCTATAAGCATTTGATAAGTATCTATTATGTTTCAAAAAATGGGGGGGGGCAGCTCCTACTCACAAAGTCTTTACTGAAGGGGAAACAGCCCCATTTTGCTTGAGGTAAGCATGGAATCATGTTGATAAGAACAATGTTTGAGAAGTGATGGGGGAATCAGAAAAAGAATAAAGTTCTGTGGGATAGAGGGATTGAATCCTAAAGAATTTAAATGGCCTCTGTGAGGAAAACATGAAGTTTGGCAGTTGCAGCTCCTGGATTATCTCATGTCATCTTCACATCAACCTTATCAGGGGTGTCATTTACAAAGGAACAAAATGAGGCTCTGTACAGTTGGGAGATTTACCCAGAATCCATCACAGCAGGTTCCAGATGGGACTGGAACATCATCAGTCCAGACTCTCACATCTACTGCTCTATATGTCACAACAAGCAAGTTGAGAGGGGCTTTACATCACGATGATGCATTTTCTGATAAAGACAATTTTTTAAAATAACTGAACCATTCCTAGAATGGCCGAGTCTACATTTCATTATGTAGATGTGATGACATTCTCTACATTTGTGGGACATTTTTGCAATGACTCAAATCCATCCATTTTATGCCCATGATAGTCACTGCCATCCTCCGTTGGTCTCCAGGGTACTTTGGCTTTACACAGAGGAAATGATTGGTTCAATAAAGATCTCAGTTAGTTACTGGCAAGCTGGGAAGAGGGCGCACCATCTGGCCAATCTTTCTCCTTTGCCCTCTGCTTTGTTGCGTACTACTCAGGCTTAAATTTTGCTTGGTTTCCATCCCTTGAAATATATTAAATTTATGGTGTTACTTCATGTCTGGTTCTGCGTTCGACAGGGGGGTGTTTTAATCAGTGTTGTTCTACTTGTGATTTCTGGACTAAAAGCCATGAAATAAAAGATTGATGTAGCATAGCTAACTACAAAAATACATTTCCTTACCCTTTAAACCAGATGGATTTAATAATTTCGTATGTGGTAAGCTGTTATTTCGTTAACACGAACCTTGTTTCTGAATACTGAATTTTGAGCTTGGCACAAACGAGGAAAAAAAAAAGATTATAAGGCAAGATGTACCCACTCGTATCTAAACAAAAAGCAGTGACAAAGACCATGTAGTAAAAATGGAATGAGGGATCAAGAATTAATTAGTTTTCAGAATCATCTCTTCTTTCATTTTCAACTTTGGAGCAGTCACTGCAGAAAATTGCCCATCTCTCACTGTGTTTCTGCCCAAAAGCATGTGGGATTTTTCTTTTGGACTATGTTTTTCTGCTCTACCTTAAGTCTAGTTCTTCCTTGAGTCACCCTCAGCCATTCAGAAGCCAAGAACCTTTGCTTCTCCTTCCCTTCTTACCAGGTCCCCCAGCTGAACCCATTTGGTTATATTAGCAAAGAGAGCCCATTCTAGTCTGGGCTGGTTCTATCGTGTGTGATTGCCAACTCCCTGGTGACCTGTGGTAGAGACCACTTTATACCTACTTTCCACTTGGACAGAGAGTGGACACAGCCTGTCTGTTTCTGGCTCCTCCATCTGGGGACCTGAACTACCTGCAAGTTTTCAGCTACTCAGCTTCTCATGCTTTTGTTTTGCTGAAAAGACCCTGAAGGCCAATGGCAGGATGCTGGTATTATCTATTGTCCTCTATGAGCTTGATGAGAGCTTACTTCTACTATAAGAGTGGGGAATGAAGCAGCAAATGCTCTTTGGCTGGGAAAAAGGGTAAAAACATAGTGACTGGAGGGATATAGAAATAATTTTTGACGGATGTGTGACGGTGGATGCCAGCGCTACATCTGATAGAGCGGACGCCTCCATCTCTGCCTTTTTTTCCTGTCCTCTTGCAAGTGTCTTCCAGGAAATCCTCCACAAGGGACACCTGCCCCCAATGAACTGAGGACCCCTCTAGGATAAATATCAAGAACACACAGCTATATCTCTCAATCCCATTAACTGATGAGTCTGGCTCCTTTTTCAGTAACAGGTCTGGTTGGTGACATTCTCACACCCAGTCACCCACCCTACTCACACCCCATGTGTGTCCCTTTTGTTCTTTGGGGGACCCTCAAATTTAATTCGTCAGAGAAACCATGGTGATCCATCATTTAGACATAAAGTATTCATGGAATAATTTTTATATTAAAAAAGATAAGACTTTGTTATATGGAGGTGAAATGTGGTATCATTAAAAGCACTACACAATTATCCAGAGACACCGGAGCCTACTTTCCTCCTCCCATTCAATTCTATAATTTGCTTGATAATAATAATAGGTAGCAGTTGTAGAATTAAGATTTGCAAAGAAAGTTGGAAAATCCTCTCATTCAATCCTTACAATGCTGGAAAATTGGTGCTAGTTTTATCCCCATTTTACAAATAAGGAAATTGAGGCAGAGGTGGAATTACTTATCCAGGGTCACATAGGTCTTCCTGATTCCAAGTCCAGCCTTTTATCCACTGTGTCAGACAGCTGCCTCCCACCCACAGCCAATATAAGTTATATGTCTGATATGTTATATCGGATGACTTTATGAATAATCCATTCAACTGAATACCATCATCAGAACAAAAGACTGTCTTGACCTAAGTTTTTCCTTGGCAATATATTTAGACTGAACTATTTTAAGTGATTATAGATATCATTTTGAAAGCTTTCCAATATGCTTGATATAATTTGAATAATGTCATCCACAATCAGGGACATCTGGAACACCTCATCATCAATAAGGAATCCACCTTAATTAGAACTTTGAGTTGGACATCTTCATATGGTGGCAAACACCTTCGGTAAACATAAATTTCCATATTTCATGTCTTAAGTTGATATCAGTGAATAAAGTGTCCACAAAGTTGTTTCTTAATGTCACAACTTTTGTGTCAT